>NW_024519206.1:16180128-16488262 GCF_017590135.1 Pyrgilauda ruficollis | reverse complement strand
CCCCCCCCCCAACTTCCAAGTATTTCCCTAGGGCTTGACTTAAGAACGTTCTAAGGAAAAAAGAAAAATAAATCCCAACACATGATGAGGTCTTGTTCAAAATCTGATGTTTGCAAACAAAGACTGAGGATAAAAATACACGTCAGAGGCTAACTTCTTTAATGCTGATATAGATGAAAACAGACATGGGGAAACTTGAGTTTGCATGAGGTCTTTCAAAGGCAATGAGAGCCTCTTGGCAATTGTTTGCAGCTAGTGCCTTGGAGGTTAATGTGTTTCATGTTTGCTCCTCATGATGCTTTAACAGGCCATCTCAGGTGCTACACAGCTTTGTAGGGATTCCTAGCCAGGAGCTGCACACAACCACAGCATTATGAGTGACTTGGAAAGCTTTCAAGCTTTTCCAAAGCTTTATACTAATGATTGCAATTGCATTGTGTTCCTGTGGGCAAATAGGCTGTTGCAGGACCCCATTGCAGGCTGATTACTACCATTCCCACTGTGTTAATTGCTGAAAAGCCTCCTGAGGTTTTAATGGGAATCCTTGCAGAGTAAAGTGCTAGCTAGGTGAAGAAAGGAGGCAGCCCTCTGGTAAGATCCATCGTTTTCAGCACAGGATAGAGAAATGTAGGGATAACTCAAGTTCTCCTCATTTTGCAAAAGGCTGACTCATGAGAGGAGGAAGAGGAGAAACAACTCATACAGGGCTTGGGGATTTGGCAGACCTGGGTGCTGCTGGTGCTGCTGCAGTTGTTCATGCAGTTATCATATCTGTCTGGCCCTATATCAGTGAGTGTCAGTTGTTAATATTTTATCTCAAGAAAGTTCCTGATCACGACAATGTAATATTTTCCCTGTTTTGAGATTACTCAGCCATTTTAACTTTAAAAAAAGAAGGCAACAAACAGATCTACTTGGGAGAAAATCTTCAATGTGGGAAATCTTAACACCAGTCTCAGCTTTTTGTAGGTCTTCCTTTTGTTTTTCTTTGAAAGTTCTTCAAAATGCTGAAGGTATTTGGTGTCTATATCTGTCAGTTCTGCTGGGTCTTTGGATTTTTTTCCCCGGAATTTACTTTTCTGGTGAGCTTTTATTAATATGTAAATTCATGTGCATACAGATCATCAGTGTCTGGCTTCTCAAAGTGATAAAATTGGCCTTTTTTTGGTACCTATTTTAAACTTAGTTCTTGAATGTTTTCTCCTCTTTCATTTTAAACAAAAGAAGTTATTCATATCATACTTTTTTTTCCTTAGTAGACCATAAGGGATCTTCTGTTTATTAATGCAAACATCTGGAAAACACTTCAGAAGTTTTTTATGTTAATTTCCTTAACAAGGTCCATATTTTAAGAACAAGTTATGCATTGTGAAACAGTTTCTGAGTGAGTCTATCCACAGCACTCTGTTATCTTCTGAGATAGACATTGCTAGTCTCTTGGTGGTAACTGGAAAACAATCATCTTGGAAATGTCAAAGTCTTGATGCAGATTCCTAAACTTTCTGGAACAAATTCTGCACTCTGTTTTAAGTATGTCTGGAGTCATTGGATTTGTGCTGGTGTAGCAACCAGATATGACTGTCTCTGAGGGCCAGCTGGAACTTGTGTGCAGCCTGATTTATTAGCGGTCACATTAGTAGTAGACTTCATTATGGATCAAACAGTAAGATATTTCTAAACTATTTTGCACATGATTTTGTTAGTGTGCAGCATGAGTTCTCCCAGAGAGTGCAGACCTGGAGATTAAACTACAAAGTTCCAGCGTTATCATTGGAGAGATTTACTTTGGCTCAGCAGCCTTACTTCAGAGCAGTGATACAAAACACTGCATGTGTATGTCTGAAGCTCAGGGCTGGCTGTCTGCAACTTATATAAGTCCTGTTCACAGGCTATTTGAAAACTTTTCAAATTCAAAGTTTTTTGCTTTGATTTTTCTGTGGCTGCTGTCAGCTTGTTTCAAATGGTAATTTTCCTTGGAGAGGAGGACTGTGTCTTTTCATGTCTAGGTCAGGGCTCTGAGAGCAGTGACTCTCAACTGTACCCTACTCTTTCTTCTCAAGAGTCATGCCATTTTAGTGAGTCAGGATAATGGTTGCTTTCCTTCAGGATCTAAGGAGGATGGAGTGATGCAGTGACCTGTGGTCTTATTTGTCTTTTGGATTTATTTCTGAATAAAAAAAATAAAAACTGGTTTCTATTAAGTTCTATGGCATTTATTAAATGGTCATTTTTGCTTGTGGATGTGTGGGTGTCTGGAAAGACTTACTGGTGTGTTGCTACTTGGATACTGAAGACAGGCTCTTGTGAGAGCCTGCCAGATGTGCTGCTGGAGTCTGCAGGTGTTTCATGCTGTGGATAGGAGAAACATAATACACAACTCTATGTAAATGCTGTTAGTATTGTCAGAAAAACCTAGCACCTACAGCAGCCTTTAAAAGGGGATGTGTTCTGCGGGATTTTTTTTTTTTTTTTTTTGGGTACAATCCATGAATATGGATGGATGAACCCCAGACCTAGTAATGAGATGCAGAACCTTTCAGTATGAGAACATTGCTTTGGAGATATGGTTATGAAGCCAGTTATTACCTAGTGTAAGCTTTGCTGCTGTGAAGGGACCTTCCTCAACACAGGTTTTATAATAAGCTCCTTCTTTGGTCCTATATGGCTTTGTGTTCAAGCTACAGTTGTTCATGTTTGAAAATGATGATGTGTTCAGTAGGAAATAAATCTGTCTCTGGAGATAGCTGTCCTCATCATCTAATATTAGAGGGATCATAACTACTGGGGTCTGGAAGGCAAAAGAGGAAATGAACTTTTAATGTGAGTGGTGTTAAATTTTACAGGGGAACTTTGGCAAGTTATTTTTAAAAAGAAAGCCAAATCTCCTTTTGGGTTTTGTTTCTTGTACATGCTGAAATATCACTGCTGAGTGGTGACCAAGTCTCATTTTACTGTGGTTTGACAAGATTGAAATCCAAGAAAAGAAGAGTAGTTATTTTAAAATGAGTATTTAAAACAAATCTGATGCACATAGCTTGCACTTTAAAAAGAACCTACTTAGATGTCTTCATTAAATCTAAGGAATCTTAGATTCCTTCCTTGCTGTATTCTTACATTCTACTTTTCTATCAACAGTGCTCAGTAATTTATAATACAGGCAAATGTCATAATTCTGTTTTACAAATGGGGATCCCAAGGTGTAGGGAAGAAAAAGTGTTTTCCTTGATGCCAATAAGAAGAGCAGTATCTAGTGTGATTGCAGGCTCTAAATCTGTCACATCCATGTGAAATGCTCTGCTAGGATTTTATGCTGTAAGTGTAAAAATGAGATCTTAAAATCAGGTGTGTTCCATCTATTGTGAGGAAAAAATAAAATTCAGTCTCTTAGAGCTAAAATGTACCTCTTACCTTCCCCTGAAACCTGTATTTGTTTTTAATAGATGTTATCTCACTTGTATTTAACAATATAAAGTGCTGTAACTGCGATTACCCACCTCACAGAACATAAACATTCAGTTAGTTTGATGGGCATTAAACATCTTGATTTGTGCAAAACAGGTTTATCACCAGCTTTGGACTAAAAGTCTGCAAGTGAACTCCTCTTGTTTGAAAGTGATTGAGGAAGGCATTGCATAATAGGTAGACCAAGTGTTACTCTTTTTTTTTTCATGGCTGTAGAATGTGTCCTATCTCATCAGATCAACAGGATCATTTCAAGAAATCTAGCCCAAGTTTTTTAACTCTGAAGAATCTTTACTGGCTTAATGGTAGTTGGCAATGTTTTCCTGATGCTTGTGAATTCCAGGGTCTTACATTTTTAATGAAGAGGAAGTCCTGAAGGTTACAGGACTGTATTTTTCAAGCAGGGAATTTTGCAGCTAAATATTTTCTAAGTTCTCTGCGCAGGAATCTTAGTTAGTGAAGGCGTAAGCTAAGATAAATTAACTTTGTCAATAAAAATATGCTTTGGACCTATAAATACTTACTGGTAGATATGCTTTGTATAGGTAAATAATATTGATGATTGCTTCAGAGATCCTTGCAAGCTTATGGAGCTCTTTTACAGAACTAAATTTAAAATGGCCGTGGAGGAACATAGGGGTTGGTCTAGTTTTAGACATGAGACTTATTTCTGTGAATTCTCTGAGAAATTCAAGGGTGTTGCTTTCAACTGAGCCAGGAAAACACCTTTGTTCCAAAGCTAGAATGGACATGACAGCCTGAGCTCTACCCAAGATGCAGATATAGCTCTTGATGTGTTACTCCCATTGTATCTGGTAGGCCAGTATGAAAGGCTGATGTGAAGGCTGGTGTAGATCAGAAGAAATAGAAATGCTCATGCTCTTTGGATCATGCCAGTAGTACACAGTGTTACAAGGAGAGGAAATTTTAAAGGCTGGTCACGTTTGATGTTTGACTGCTGAATCAATTTTAGCAGTCAAACCAGTGTTGTCTCCATTTGGTGTTGGGTAGGTTCTTTAACAGGCAAACCCTTGCAGTACAGGGTGTGAGACCCAGATGTGAAAGGCTGGAGGTGTGCTCTTAAAGAGATCTGCTTGCTTTTGGAAGCATCAACAGAAAAAGAGTGCATAACTAACAATTTATTTTCTTGACCATGTGGGTTGTAATATATCTTTTTTTGATCCACCTTTGAGACGCTGAGGCATTTGGGAGTCCTCCTTTGCATGACTATTCATTTGCAGTGAATAAGTGCTTAAGTCTTTTGTGCTTTATTGCAAATATGGATATTAGGCCTGCTTATAATTAATTTACTTCCATTTATCAGAGACTCGAAACTTTTATGGCACAGAACAGTAGTTGGCCACAACACTACTGAAACTTATGTGAACAGAGGATCTGGCTCAGTGCCCCCAGCTGCCTGTGAATAAAAAATTAGATTAATATTGTCCAACCCTTTCCTTCTGCATGCTATTAAAGAGAAATATTTTGGCCCCTAGTATCACTTAGCCAATTTGCCAAATGCTTGGTTTTTAGCATAGTGTCATTGAAGTATATATGAGGTTTTTGTTATCTCAATTCTTCCAAATTAGTCCATGTTATTCCACTCAGTAAAAGAGGGTTCAGTTTTCAGTACTGTAGTGTTCTGTCAATGAAAGGCCAGGAACTCCTGATTTGAAAAAAAAGACCTTAAATAGACGTGAACGTAATCTCTCTTTTGTTGAGAGTGTTGTGTTCTAGCAGGCCACGTAAAACTTGTTCATTTTCATGCATTGCTTTTTGTCTAAGGTGTCTAATCTAACAGTTTTGATTTCAGTAACTGAAACATGCTCAAAAATCTTATGTGCAAACCTCTGACTTTGCTGCTTTTGAGATCATTCTCTCTGAGTTGCTTTTGCTTTGTGGCGGCGAGTACCCTTTAGCTGAACTCCACTGTATGTTCTCTGCATTGAGCCACCACCACTGCTGAGCTTCCTATCTGTTGATCTTGTGCCACTGCCAGGCAGTAGGACACCCTCTCCCACTGAGAGTTACTCAGCAGCTTCTCTCTGCCAATTCAGCTACTCTCTGCCTTCAGGTGCATCTGTTGTGGCTCTGCAGTAGCTGGGAAACAGCAAGGATCAGTTTCCTTTTGCCTCTGTCACCACTGACTATAGCACTGGTCCCTCAGAGTTTCTTGGCTGCTGTTTTGCTGTCAGATTTTATTGCTTAACATGATTTTTTTTTAAAAAGACACTTAAATAGCAAAAAACAGAGTAGCAAGGCGGCAAGAAAAATGGGTAAATGTGTGGAGGGTCAAAGGATGCAGGAAAAAGAGGAAAAAAAAAAGATTAGATGAGTTCAGAAAAAGAGAGGTGTGTATGGATGACTAATATTTCACTGTGCTTCATGATCTCCTTTCTCATCCTGAATATGTCAAAGGGCTGACTATAATTAGATACAGCCTCTTCCTGGGTAACTGAGTGAGCCTTGTAAATATGAGGATCTCTCCTTTAGTTACATATTCCTTTCTAAATCACTGATTAGACAGAATTATTTAATCCTGAATGAGGAAGATTAAAGCATTTTGTTTAAAAAACAAAAATGCTCCACCTTACTTCTTCCATTCTACAATAGGACCACGGTCCCTTTCATCTTACACAATATGTATTCATGCAAATTAATCATGTTGTACACTGAACAGACCCAGCGGTCAAAGTTAGGTCTGCATGGGAAAAACTTGGGTGTTTTCTGGTGTCTAGATCATTGGCTGGTGTTTTTTTTTAAATTATTAAATGAAATTTTAATTGATCTAATAGAGTAGATCCAGTTGGATGAGACCTACAATGGTCAACAGGTCCAATGGCCTGACCTGTTTCAGAGCTGACTAGAAGTTAAAGCACAGTACTACGGTAATTTTCCCAATGCCTCTTAAACACTGACAGACATGGGGCATCAACCACCTCTCTAGAAAACCAGTTCCAGTGTTTGACCACCCTCTCAGTAAACGACTGCTTCCTCATGTTCAGTCTGAACTTCTCCTGGTGCAGATTTGAGCCATTCCCATGTGTCCTATCAGCTACTCTCTCCCCTTTCCCTCCTTGAGAAGCTGCAGAGAGCAATGAGGTTGCCCCTTGGCCTCCAACTCTCCAAACTAGACAATCCCAAAGTCCTCAGCTGCTTCTCACTGGACATCCCTTTCAGCTCTGTCAACAGCTTTGTTACCTCCTCTGGATGCATCCAAGGACCTTTACATCCTTCTTTAGTTGTGGGACCCGGGATTGCACTCAGTGTCCATGGTGAGGCCACACCAGTGCTGAATGCAGTGGGATGGGCACCTCTGACTGGCTGCTGATGCCGTGTCTGATGCACCCCAGGATGGGATTTGCCTGCCAGTATTCCCAGACCCTTTCCTGCAGGGCTGCTCTCCAGCCACTCATCTCCCTGTTTGTACTTGTACCCTGCGCTACTGTCCCAGGTGCAGAATCCAGCATTTGCACTAGTTAAAATTCATACTGTTAATGATTATCCAAATCTCTCTATATCCCTCTGCAAGGCATGTTGTTCCTCCAGGGACTCAACAGCACCTCCCATTTTACCGTCACAGGAGTCTCACCAAGTGTGCACTGTGTCATTAGTCATACTTTGGAATGTATACAGCTGAGGAAAGGAGGTGCACTTGTGAAATGCAACTATAAATGTAGTACTTGCATTTTTTTAATTGTTTCTTTTTCATGTCCTAAATGCTGGTGCAATACTTTGGGCTTAGTTTGCCATATTTTGAGTTTTTTTCAGTAATTTTTCAGTAATCTAGGTTTAAGATTATCTACTTGAAACTGAAAATACTTAAGCTTTATAAGGAATCATGTTACACAGAGATTGGCATCCTTACTGTTTGCTGAAACTGGCAAAACATGAAGTTTAGAGTCTGGTGCACAACTGTTTATTAATTTAGTTTGAAGCGTATAGGTAAATGTGAAGTATGATATTTCTACCTGTTGAATTCTAAGGAGGTGTCAAACGTGATTGGAATAAATCTGATGCAAAGGTTTGTTTACACAGGTGTTTCACTAGACATCACTGGAGGGTGAGGAGGAATAAAGTTGATGTCATCAAGTCCTTGCTGGAAAAATCTCTTTTTTTTTTTGATCAGGAGAAACAGTGCATTCTTGAAAAATGCTCAGGAGAAAATCCAGTAATATTTGCGTTCCTTGTTTTATTTGGAGAACACTGGAACCTTTTCTTTTAAATTGTGTTTTCATGATATGTTGCACAAAAAATTTTGTTTTGCATTATGTAATAATCTTCAGTTGAAGCAACTATGGGAATTTGCATGCTTTCTTGACTAAAATTAAAAAAAATATTTTGGTAATTCCTCTAATTAAAAAAAAATGTATATTTTAATCTTCCTTGAAGAGGTATAAGTGGATTAATTCTGAGTTTTGTATCTGCTATACTCAGTTTCATTAAAAAAATATATATTTTAATCTTCCTTGAAGAGGTATAAGTGGATTAATTCTGAGTTTTGTACCTGCTATACTCAGTTTAAAACAGATTTCAATTAAATTTGAACTCTCTGGCAGTGAGAGTGGCAAAGAGGCGTGGCTCGCTCAGTTTGACATTGTTGGTTATTGGTTTGTTTAATGATTAAAAGATAGTTGAAAGGCTGATCTTTTCTTTAGCAGCAGCGTCAAACATCTACAAGCTTGCTGTTTTGCTTTAGATGAGCTTAACAATTAATTTTCTTTCTTTTATTAATTTGCTAATGAACAAAATTAATGGATATAGCCAAGCTCATAGCATGTACTAAAGGATTTTTAGATGACTTTGAGTTTTTTAATTTTAATTGTATAACTTCTAATATTTGAGGTCATGAAGCATTTCACGGACACCGATTTACTTGTTGATTAAAGAAAGACAGCAAAGCTGTCTGTAATGTAATTTGTAGCTTGCTGTTCAGGAAGATGCTCTTCTGAAGACCTTTGTCTTGAGTGTAGCTGTAACTCTGTTCTGCTCTCTGAAGAGAGGAGACACTCATTGTCCCTCCTTGACTGCCAGTGAGCATTCTGGGACCATCTGTCAAATATTTTCATCTTTTAACATCCTGAATTCCTGCAGATTTGAGGCATAAACTGAAGGGATTGTCAAGTGTGTTGGAAGGGGCAGGATGTTAAAGGATAACAGATCTTTTCCTCATACCTACTTTGTAGATTTGGGCAAAAAGGATTTTGTAGCACACAGCTGCCCAAGCTTGTCCTTCAACAAGGTCGTTTGCTCTGCTCCTGCTGGACTGATGGCAGCTGCTTCTGCTCCCCTGGAGAAGGGATGCAGCTGAAACTGAGATGCAAGGTGCCTCTTAAGCTGTTCCTCCTCTTGATACAGGTTCATGAGAGTCTGACTTGACTCACCTGGAAAGGCATCCCATAACAAACCCATAACAACTAGTGTTATCTGAGATAGGGCAGAAGTGTTGGAGCTCAAAGACTGCTAAATGGACTCTCTTTAAACAAACGCTCCTTCGTTTCAACGCCTCCAATTCACTGTTGAGATCCCTTCCCAATGGGATATAATTTCTTCTGGGTAATTTTTACCAAGAACTAGTTTTCTTTTGGAAATGTGTGATTCTCAAACCTGCAAAGGTTCTGTCAAGAGATGGACTTTTTTTATTTGCCCCAAATAATCTGAGCTTCATAATTTAGCTAATATTACTTCTTATTGGTTTTATTTCTTGTTAAAACCAAAAAGTAGAAGTCAAAAGTAGAAAAATGCAGCCATGTTTAATCCTGTCTATGCATTGCTAAACATCTTCTTCCAGGAAGAAGGCACACATGTTCTTTATAGATCTGTGTTTGTTTCAGAAGTCTTTATCTATTTCAGGTGTTAAAGGATATAGACACACTTAGTACACAGTTTTCCTTGAGAGTGACTGAGTTAAAGTGAAGAACAGGCTCAGTTTCTTTTAGTCTGGAAATTTGGATTTGATTATGGATGTTGTGCTCAAGACATGTAGCTAATTTTATGTCATACAAGCCATTAAACATTCTAATACAGATGGAATTGCAAATAACTATTTCTAACTCTATGCTGACAAGTATTTGCTTAATTCCTTGAATGGTAAGTTTTTTCCCAAAATTTTCTTTTAGAGTAAGCAAAAATCCTTTTTGGAGTTGCTCTTCAGACAGAGTCTATGCCTTACGTAAAGCAAAATTAGTCATTTCTTGGGAGCTGGCTTATTAACAAAGTAAAACACCTCAGATATTCTCTTGGCTACAACTGGGATTGCCCCTGCTGGAGCTCCTATGCTTCTGCTAGGAATATATGACTAACAGTTGAAACATGCAGCAACTTAAACTGCCCAAGAAAAGTCTTCAACATTTTCCAGTTATGCAGACATACTTTTTACACAAAAAAAAAAAAAAAACCAAAAAAAAACCCAAAAACAAACAAACAAACACCCAAAAAACAAACAAACAAAAAACACCAAAAAAACCCCCTAACCCATCTGCAGATTTGTAGTCCAAAGGTAGCCATATATTTAGGGAGGGGAAGGGAGGATTTTGTTTTTAAAAGTAATGGGTTCTTTGAGGGCTCTCTAATTTTACTTGTTTCTTTGGTAATGTGTTTCTGAAACACTACTTTTCTAAACTGACTTGCCTATCTTACCTGAAGGTGTGGATTTCATGTAAATGATCAGTACTCTCAAGGACAATAAATACTTTGTAGTGATGAGCCCTACAGAAAAGTATAAAGGTTTTGGGTTTTTTTGTTTAACTCCTAAAAAAACCCCCTATTCTAACAGCTAATTTCTGCATAGGTATTTTTTTCCACCTGAGCAACCTAAATACAATGAAGGAAACCCTTCGTTGTATTTAGGGAAAAAGGTATTTAGTTTCTGGCTGATAAAATACAAGATACAGTGAGATTTAAACAGTTTTACTTTGAAAATATGCTGCAGAAATGGTTCATTGGTGTAGAGCATTACCACTAACTTTCCTTATACATTACCTTGAAAAATGATGATTTTATTGGTTTGGCATGCTTGAGAACATAAAATACTTGAATTAAGAAATATGAGAGTGAAAGAAGATATCAAAGGTGTATGTATCTCACTTTAGCTGGCCAAACTTCTTGTGGATTGGAGGGCTTCCAGTTCTTGAGGTTTAGAGAAAGAATATGAGAGTAGGCAGGCATAAAGTGAAGCTTTTCCCACTCCATCAATTGCTTTCAGCAATCTGTGGCTTAGGGACTCACCAAGTCAAAGGTTGTATCCATTTTTCCACATTTAATAGTTCTTGTAGGACTTTGTAACCTGAAGCTGTCTAAAAGGAAATCTGCCCTAAAACTAACCCGAAGGCAAACAGCAGATAGCAACAGGCTTTACTCTGCTTTTTTCTTCCTTTTTCAAAAGCATGATATTCTGTTTTGTTACTGGATGATTTTTGCAGCAAAAGCAGGATTGACATTTCCTTCAAAGAGGAGTTGCAAAACTGCATCATCCAGACCATGAAAAATGGCCAGTCTGAGATTGAGGGATGAGATGCTTTTGCTCAGACAGGCTACTATTATTTGCAGAGTAGTTCTTGCTGCAAGGAAATGGGTGCTCCCAGATGAGAGAATTGGTGTGAAAGTGTTGCTTATTGCCTTTCTAAAGAACTTATGCTCTCTGCCTCTCTAACTCAAGTTCAGGGCAAGCTCTACTTAATCCTGTTTATAATTTTGTCCCTCTAGATTTCTGGTTATGTACATTTTATTGAATTAGTGCTTCTTGAGGGAAATACTGTCTGTTTAATAGGCTTAATCAATTTTCTTGACAAAAATAGCGCTCAAGCAATCTTATAAACACTGTAAGGCAAGTGTGTGTAGTTGCACACTTATCCTCTAGTGTAGGATGATGACCCTGTTAAAGGTTTTTCTGGGAAGCATATTCAAATTCCTACTGTTTAATTCAAAGTGCTTTTTACTAACAGCTGCAAACTTAAAATGCACTAAAAATATTAGTGCAAAAAGAAAATGAAGTAAATGATGGCTAAGGGGCATTAGGTATTTAAACCCACCAAAACTTAATAGAATTTAATTTGTTGAGAATTCTTAGCCCTGTTTCTTAAGATCAGGCTTTTATCCAAGAATGGGCAAGATTGCCCAGAAGTTGTCCTTCTAGATGGAATTTCTCTTGATAACTTACAAGCAAGAGAGAGAAACTCTAGTTTGTGAAATTCTGAAACTGCATTTCTGCCTCTTTTATCAAAACAAACCATTGGTTAAAAAAAAAAAAAAAGGAAGCCAGATGATAGAAGTTTGTGTAACTATCCTAGTTTATAACCAGGGGATGATTAATTGGGTAGGAAAATCAGGAAGCCAACCCCCTGGAAAGCAACATCTACTGTGAGTACCATGCTGCAGAGTATGTGTGAAGTGGTTAGAAGTAATGTAAGTGGAGTCCCAGGTTCTGGTTTCTTTCTTTCAAGGCTGCCATGGCCATTATGTCCCTGCCAAATGCCATTTCTCCATTTACTTGATTTCCAGTCTGTGAAGTCTTTAAGGCCAAATGCTCCAGGTGATGAATTGGGAACAAAAATCTCTCTTGGTAGTTGTTCAGCAACTTTATCCAAATCACCTCAGAGACACAACTCCATATTACCTTCTGCTTTTCCATTCTGTTCTGTCCCTGCCCAGTGCAAGCACCCGAGTGCTGCTGAGATTTGTCACTTTTGGTCATGGTCACAGTACTGTGGCATCTGGTGATGGGCACTGCTCTTCCCCTGCCCTCCTGCAATCAAGGGCTGTGTCTCATAAGCTGGATATAGGAAAACTTTGTCACAGTCTTGAAAGGACTGCTGGCTTGAGCAGGGAGGATTTCCTGTTCATTTCAAAAAGTAACTGTAAGTAAGGAGCATAGACCTGGTGCTGCTTAATGTGCTGTGAGTAACACTATTTTCTTCCACTTCTTAGTGAAAATTTTTGTTAATTGTTTTTTTATTTTTTCAGAATAATTTCATACCATTGTCCTATTCTGTAAACACTTCAGTGAAATGTTTCAGTGGACTCAATGTTTTTGTAAATTTATATTTTCTGTAAGTTTATATTATCAGATTAATAAGCAAGTCACATAATGTTATTACTTGCAGGATAAGGCAAACAAATTTAGACACCAAAGGTCAATTTTCCCTTTCTTTAATGTAAATATTTCCACTACTCTCATATGTGTAAATATGTTTGAGTAATACCAAAAGAGGAAATTTAACTTGATTGTGGTTTACTCCCTTCACTTCCATCCAGTAGCACTCTTTATGCAGGGTCTCCTCTAGTTTCTACTAAGCTATCAACAGTTTAGTCATGGACAATTTTCTTAGCTTTCTGCACTGGAGATAGTGTCCAGGGCAGTATTTCAGGTCAAGTGATTTATCTGATCTATTCCACCAGCAACTTTATCAGATAGAGTTTTATCTTCTTTCAGTGTTGCCTTCAGAGTCAGATACTCAATACAGACAATGAATAGGAATTCTCACGTTCTTATACAGAAAGTCTCACTTTTCCCCACTACCTAATTAAAAACCTGCTTCTGAGTGTTTGAATCTTAAACATGAGGCACAGGTGAAAAGAATGCAAATAGATTTAGGAAAAATCTAGTGTTAAGTCTTCTAGATAATTAAACTTATAGTACAATTAAGTGCCTTGGCCTAAAATATCAAATTCTTATTCTATGAGAGTTGGGATTTTTTAACTTCCAAAAAAGCTCTCAACTTTTGACCCAGATATATGGGCTGACCTGACTTAAGAAGGACGTTTTAAATGAAATACATTGCTTTTAAAAACTTAAAACATAGGAAACTTAGGTTTAATAGTTTACTGATGTAGTATTTTTAATTAAAGACAAAATATGCTAAGGGCAGACTTTTTGGTGAACTGAATGGCAGAATGAGAATCTAACAGAGAAGAAAAATTTTTTCTTTTATGAAGAGTGCTGTTCTGAAGGAATGGTTACACACACCTACTAAAATTCAGCAGTTGTATGTCAGTCTCGTGACCATATAGCTAATGGAAATGTATGGACAAACCAGAGACATAAAAACCCAGATGAAATTTATTAGCCACTGAAAAGTAATTTCTGCAAATCTGAGAAAAGGCATTTATCTTTGTTTAAATCACTCTAGTCTTCAGCAGGATTTTGTTTGACTCTCACTGTGTTGTCTTAAAACAGTCTCAGGAGGAGAATTTAGCTGCTTCAGTATAGATTCCTAAAGAGAAATGGTTATCCCTTAATAGATAATATTCTTGCATGACACAAAATATGATACTTCATTTGCATGGTTGTGTGATTTGATCCTTTGAAATACCAGAACATTAATTGTCGTATATGCTGTATAGCGCTATATTGGTCATTGAAATAGATATCATTAAAATTCTTTGCTCTCAGTCTTTTCCTAACTAGTGTAACAGCCCATGGCTTGCTTTTTTCTCTTGGCTTTGATGGTGTTCATGATGCCATTGGGCTCTTGGAGGCTCTCCTGGTGTCATTAGAGCATGCCCGAGGGCATACTCCCAACCTGCATACAGGCCTGGCTATAGAGCAAAGATTATCCACACAAAATAACTGCTCTAGTATTTTCTAAACAATTTTAAAGTGGTCTAGCTCTTTAGACACACTACAGGACTTTGTTGTCATGAAACTTTTCCCAAGCTTTTCATGGAAACCTTCAGAAATAATTTTGCATTCTTTTGCCTCTAGGCTAAGTGCTTTGCTATCTACAGAATGCCAGGAAAGACTGTTGATTTCATACTTTCGCATCTCAAACATGCACTGTGTCTATTTTTGAAACATCTATGCCTCAAATTCTGAATGCTTCTAGATATTACACACATGTGTATTAAAGCAAAAAACATCCTGGCTTCTGGATGTGCCATGTGTATGGTTTCCACAGTGGATTAGCCCAGTTTCAATTTAATTTTTTATAATTTGAGTCCTGATAGTCCAAACACATGTAACTGTATCACATGTTCTAAGACAAAGTTGTTTCTACTTATGCAGTTATGGGACTTCTGGCCAAAACATGATTTTGGGAAATTTTACTCTGTGGAAATTCCCTAGAGGGATTACTTGGTTTCTGGGAAAACAAACAAACAAACCTCTCAAAAATGGGAGTAGACAAATTGTTCTACTCTAACTCTGCTTTCCCTGTCTGGCTGAGATCACAGATAAAGACAGAAAGGGTGAAGTAAGAGTTTGTCGTGAGTTGGGTAAGCTTTTTAAAACCAAAAACATTTTAGCACCACTGCATTGCTATATTGTCAAATAAGTTTGAAGACTGATTTTTAAAATATTTTTGTTTTTCTTAACATCCTTTCAATTAAGTCCTCCAATTAGTATTACCTGGGGTTATGTTGTTACAGATGTGTGTGGTTTGGATTTTTGTGTTGGTGGTTTTTGTGCAGAAGAGCTAGTCAGCTGTGTTTTCAGGAACTGGCCTTTATGTGGTCAACAGATTTTTCTGGGTAGAGATAACTGAAGAAGCTGATATCACACACACAAAGTCTTCTTTTTTTGGAAACCTCATGCTATATTACTTTGGACGCCTTTATTTTGCTTTCTTTTCCCAAAAGCAATCTTAACACATTCTGAATATTTTGGAATTTTTAGTTAGTGGTTGGTCTGAAGACACAATTTCTTCCACAGTAAAATTGCTTCTTAAGTTTTTTGCTTATTTGTTTGCTTAAGTTTTTTGCTTCTGGCTCTGGGTTGAAGAGCTATTAATTAGGAGTAGCTTAATTTGTTTTCCATTAACTCATTTGTTCAACCTTTATCTCTAGTTTTATTAGTAATTTAAGCTTCCCTTTGTTTCTGTTCCCACAAAAGCTTGGGAAAGATTTCTTCTCCCCTTACTCTTGTCTCCGGTTGAGAATTTGTCTCTGAAATAATGTTTTTCTCTAGACTGCAGTAACTTATTAAGCCTTTGTTATCAAGCTCCCTTTAAAATTTTAAAATAAAATGTGGACAACTTAAAATCATTGGTCCAGTAATTGTTTCTGCTTAGCACTAGGCATGACAATTGGCCTGCCATACCATATGTCCTGCTCAGTCTACACACTGCCAGGCTAGCCTTGTGTCCATGATCAGTAATTCAAGGAACAAAGTGGTAGTGTTGAGCCCAGGGTCTACAGATATCAAGTTTGGCCAGTGGAACATGGTTTAGTACTTGAGCTTTAGTTTTAATGTAATAAACAGCAGTTTACACGTGTGAAAATAGCACTATTACCATTGTTGATAACAGACATAAATGAAATCCACAAACAGGAGGCAATTTTTCATCCTTCCCCCCATCTCTACCATCCCCTCTAAAGAGCAGATATCCTTTGTATTTCTGGAAAATTTGTGACCTTGACTTCTGGTTACAAATGCATGGATAACCCTCTCTGCCCATTAATGGAACATTATGTCAGCTTTGCTGCTCCCATAAGTGTCACTTTATATAAACAGTGCATGTGCTGTACACAATGACTTTTTAAACTTGCCACTTGATGTATGAACTCATGATCAAAATGAAATCTTTGTCATATGTACATAGCAATTGTCCCATTTATATGACCTTTGATCATCATTGCATTATCTGAGTGCCAGTTCTACCAACTACCTTAGAATAACCCTTTTATCTAGCCTTATAGCTTTTTCTGCTGCTTTTTTTTTTTTTTAATTTGTTTGGGGGTCTTTTTGGAGGGATTTTTAGTGCCTCACTTTCTTCTCTTAACCAAAATCCCTGAACTCAGTCTGGCTCTTTTTGGTCTTCGGGTTTTTTTTTTTTTTTTTTTGTTTTTTTTTTTTTTTTTTTTTTTTTAAATACACTTTATAATAGCATGTTACCATTTAAAATGTTGAAGTGCAGCCTTTTTAATAAAAATTGAACAATTATCTCAGCACTTTTTGCCAGATTCCATTAGAACAGCTGAAAGATTGGGAGCTATTTTGTACGTCATTCTCATTATTGTCTTCCACTTACAAATTCTACTTAGTTTGAAATGGAGTGTCCCTGTGTTCTGCAACCCTGACCTTGAAAATGTCACTTTTACTGACATATGCCCTGTATATGACAATATGTGCTCTACTGATGGTCTGGCCTTTAGGGCTGTGTCTGGATTAATAAACTACACTCTGTGGACAGAGCTGTCCTGCTGAAAAGGGAGCGCCGTTTAACCGTGTGGATGCAAGCTGCACTGAGAGACTTTTCCTCAGGTGCAGAGCAGGATGTGTGCCATCTGGCTCACTAGAGCAGGCATAGCTTCTGTTTGCTCCCTGAAAGTGGGCACATAGATCACTGCTCATGCAACCTTAATTTGGTAGTGGTTATAGTGCCCTATGTGGTGTTTTCTTTTATTACGCAACATGCCACTGTACAGGACATTGGCTTTGCTACTGTGGTTCTGGAATTTAATGTTCCTCTCTGGACTTGGTCCCTACAGACCTTTCCCATAAGAGATGGATAGAAAAATATCTCAGAAAATGTTTTGGTTTGGAAAGGAAAAGTAGGGTCTTAAGGAGTCTCAGAGAGAATTTGCAGTTTCATACCTGTTTAACGTGAAAGGCAATTGGAAATTGCTGCATGGCTGTGGGAAGTCCTGAGATAAGACATATGGAAGAAATATATATGACTGTGACAGGTGGGTCAGAAATGCTCCCTTTGTGAATTCTGAAGAGAGAAGTAGTCTGTGCAGAGGTAGAGACAGGAATAAAGGCATAGATTTCAGCTGTTTTCTTTTTATAGTTGATTACACCATATGATAAGTACCCATTTCTCTACATGGGTATGGCTTTGAGGGTTTTATGCCAAGATCTTATTCCATAGCATTGTACCTCCTTGGCTCAGTGGAATCATTGTAGATTAATTTTACATACCAAGAAATGACTAATAATCTAAGGGAGCACTCTCCCTTAAGTAAGGGAGAAAAGATGCTCCATAATGCAGAAACCTATTATTGCCTTTGCTGTTTTGATACAGCATTAATGTATTGCCTTCTCTATAGTTATTAATGCCCTTAAAATAGATTCTATCCTCCTTGACATCTTCCACTCTGAATTTAATAGAGACTTTAATGAAATTTTCATGGTAAAACAACTTGCCAGAAGGTCAAGAAAGCCAAAAATAAAACTGGAAATGTAAGTCATCTAAATGTCCTTTTCTTTTTCATTTGTGATGATAGCACTTCAGGCTGGAAAATGAGCTAGAAGCTGATTACCGAAGATGGGAAGAGAGCATAGGGAAGGTGGGGGTTAAAGATGATGGAACATAGCATAAAGTGTTGAGAAACCAGTCTCTTTTGCTACAGTCTGAGAAGTTTCTATTCAATAGCTTGACAGTTATAAATGTTGTGCTTCCTTAAACACTTTCAGAATAAACTTACACAGAACATTGTTATTGCTTATTACACAGTCCCTTGAATCTATGCTTTTTGGCCTGTGATTTTTTTTTCCTACAGTTAACTTTTCTTTCTTTAGAAAACAAATTTTAAGGGACTGTGTGAAATGTGCAGCACTGAGCAGTAAATGTAGCCGCTCAGCTTAGTCACAAATAGTTGTGTGTGGAAGCACCCAAATTTATTTGGCTAATTGAGAGCTGTGTGGTGTAATGTGTTTCTTGGCATTCTCTTGAGTCTTTCCAAAATACCTAGATCTATTAAGGACTTGTTCCTTTGCTCACTGGGAGATGAGGTCGTGCACTGCTCTTAAGCACTGGGTCTCTGGTTGCAGAAATACAGTTTGTAAAGCATAAACCACCAAGATACCAAGAATGTGTTTTGTAAGACATAATTAAGAGAAAAACATGTACCTATCACACTAGCCATTAAGAAGGAGTAAGTGCCTGTTTTCCTAAGGAATTATATTGCAGGAGTAATGGACTGATTATTAAGGGCAAGATGGTGGGGTAGGCCTTTAGAAGCTGAAAGAAGAAATTATATTCTGTAGCCTAAGTCTCTTGCATTAGCACAAGAGTGGCAAGCACATGTGGAAGATGTGTGCCTCAGGCTGAGATTTGTTCTGTCTGTGTAGACTATCTATAGAAAATGAAGTGTTGAGATGAGGAAGACTAATCCACTTCCTTCTGATAGGTCTTGAGGGGATCAGCTATGGTGCTTGTGCTTGTGAAGTCTGTCTTAAACTGGAATTCTGAATTCTGAATTGTTTGAAAAGTCCATGTTTTCCTTGGTGTTGGCCACCACTGGAATTCAGCAGCATGAAGGAATACTTTGTCTTCAAAATTAAACGTCAAGGGGTGGGAAAGTAAATGGGTGTATTCCTTGCTTACACAGACAGGTGACAATCTTGGGGATACCCTGTGGGAATTTAGGGAGCACTGGTAGAGGTCAGCAGGGAAGGCAAAGGAGATGGAGAAGCTGTCAGCTACCAGCAAACTTCTGTTCTAGAGCAGTATGGATGTGTAATCAATTCTCTACACTCAAACCTTGCAGAGGAGCCTTACACAAACACCTCTATTGTTCTCGGACATCTGCAAGGTCAAAAAGCAGAGACAAAATGACATGACCTGTTGCTGGTCCATATTATGGTGCTTGTTCTAAGATTTAGGTGTGAAGGTTAAGTGGTAAACAAAGCACGTGTATCTCCTAGACAGTGTCTGCTTGGAGTACGTGTGCAAAGAGCTTGAGTAGTTAACATAGCTTATTAGTCTTCAACATGTTCATTAAGAATGGCTTTTTCTGTATCAAATCTTAACAGCATTGGACATTTTTTTCTGTAGCTAATGCTATCTTATTTAAAAAAACAAACCCAAATCATCAATCACTTGGACAGATGTTCATACAGCTCAACCTTTTGTAGAGACTGTTCCTCACCTAAGTATAAGCTTCGCTGGCATTTATAACTTCACACATTTAATCGAGAGTTACAGTGCTTGCACAGTAGGACTATTTGAAAAATAAGATTTTAAATGTCATTTACTCTGTCATTGAGTTAATAGGGGTAAGAGTACAGTAGAAGTATCTTAGGACCAAGTGATGGGAAGGAACTGCATCTGAACAAATGGTCTGGACAGTGTCCTGTCTGCTAAGTTGTAGTGGGATCCATAAATAGATCTTCATCTAAATGAACTATGAGACGGAAATCCTAGTAATCTAAAATAACACCTTTTTTTTACAGCAATATACAAAATATACAGTGTTTGAGTGCAGGCATGATCACAGATTAGTGGGCAGAATCACAGCTGATCCAAAGCACAGAACCACACGTAATTTTAAAAATGAATTTCTGCTTTGGAAGGGGAAAAAATTCACATTTTTATAAAAAATTGGTGCAGCTGCAGACTTGACTAACTTGTTGTAAAATATTCTTGTACTGCCTGGAGGGAAAAATTGCAACAAGAATCTTGTTTCCAGAAAAATTCTATTTCTCAGAGTAAGGATCTTTAACTGCAAATGAAGACAGGAAAAGAAGGATGTGTAGTATAACCTAAGTAAAACTAAAAAATCAAACAAAAAACCCTAGAAAGGAATGTTGTACCACAAACCTTTCAAAGTGAGCTTGATTGGGAGAAGATTATTTAATATTGCATTGGAGAGAGAATATCTGTAGGGTCAAACACTCAGCCAAGATTTTATCCCTGTGCTGTTAGTTAGGTGGTAAAGCAAGTATGCAGTGAAAATCCCTGACTACTACCTCTTCCTTCTTTTTGGACTTTTAAGACTGCTCACATGCATAAGGGATTGAAGAAGCAGATTTTTTTTTTTTTTTTTTGCTACAGGTATTAATAATAAGGAATACTTTCAGGATGAAGCATTCTGGTTTGAATTTGGTTTGGCACTTTTCTTTTTGAGTGTATGAAAAAAGCACTTGGCAAAGGTAGGAGAATGGTATAGAACATCTCTGTTACAAATCTTCTGTATAGTGCCTGGGGAGAGGTCAGTTTTGTGATGCCCTTTGCCAAGAGTTGCAGAGGAATGTTCCTGGACTGATCCTAGGAATTAAGTATTATGGCCACTATGTTTGTTCATGCATGTTCTGCTGTCTGGCAAGAAGGTTATCCACTTTTATCCTCTTCCCTCCCAGAATTATTTTTTTATTCTTGGCAGCAGTAATCTGTGCTGATGTGACAAAGAAAATTGGAGCTCTGATAGTCGGTACAGGGCAGTACAGATCATTAGGACAAGTTCATCATGTACCAGAGTAGTTGTGCTTCTGATATACTTGAAATCCTTGTAATTGATATTTTGACAATATACTGAAAAAAGTTGCTGTAATCTATAAAATTTAATAAATGATTGATTTCTAGTAGCAGAGTGGAGACTGGGGTGTGTGATGGTTGTATTAAATCTGATGTAATGTGTCTCAAGGCTTCTGAAATAATAAAAAACACTTAAATATTTTGGTCTCTTGATGGAAGGAGAAAATATTTCATTCTCCCTAGATGAAGTAGGTAAAAGTGCAGACAATTAAAATTTTTGGTTTTGCTTCCAGAAAATTCATAGAGTTAATTCCTGTTTTGGTTCAAGGTAAGTATATCAAGTAAAAAACCCTTGGCCAAGAAACCCTGAACCAAATGAAGCTATGCTTCATAATGAATAAAACTCAAGGAGAAATAAGGATTTCATGATTGTCGTTTAATAATAAGTGAGCAACATTACAGATCCAGTGATCAGAATCACTTTCAATAAGTTAAGACATATTCAACATCTCCAGTTCCTGTCACAGAAAGCTTAATGTTGTATTACTCTGTCAAAACCACATTTACAACTTTTACTTCTGTAGATCTAAATTATTTTAGCAGCAGTGAGCCCAGGAGAAATAGTTTGGTCCAAGAAGTGTATGTTGGTTAATGCCTAATGGCAAATACAGTGAGTACCCTGCATTAATCCAACTGCATGGCACATGAAATATTACCACAGCTTTTTGTTTTTGTTTTAAACTCTCAAGCAATAGCTGTTCAGTGGAACATGGTTACTTTTGAACACTTAAAGGCTGTTCACATGTGATACAAGTCTCCTGCTGTCAGCTGCTGAGTGATGTCAACTGCTTCAAATGCCCTTTACATAATGCACTATATGGATGCTGCATTCTGGTCTTTTATTTCTTTGCACTACATGAAATTGAAAACAGCAAAGCTGACATTTAATACTCAGTCTTCCATATTTGTTTAGTGTGTGAAAGTTTAAGTTCTGTGTCTTTGAAATAACTCTTCAGAGGCCACTCAGGTTTATTAAGAATAAATCAAACAACATAAGATCAAATGAAGATCTGTGACTTCAGCTTCCAGCAAAGTCAGCCTTTAAAGTCAAATCTGTATTCTGCATCTTTCCGTGAGGTGTACAGCTGGGCAGTTCAGAACATCCAAGGGGGACTGAGGAACAGGGCCTTATCAGAAATCTACTTTCATCTGTTTGGCACTTCAATCTGTGAGACTGTATATACAGAAAGCGGATTGGTGTTTATGCTCCCTATGGACCACAAAATATTGCTTTCTGCTATCTTCAAGGACCTCAATAAGGAAAAACTGCCAGTCTTTCTTTAGAACGATTCCTTGGAAAATAGTGTTTGAAAAGTTTGGAAGGATGACATTTTAATTCAAGGAAACGCTTCACTTCCACTTACCTATCTAATCAGTTGACTGTGCTGACTTTAGCACTGCAGTGTGTGCCAAGGAGAAGGGAATATTGGTTTCTCCTTGAAGCCATAGTCTTTATAGTCTTGTATCTGAGCATTTTCTTTTCTGAAGAAGCTCTCCAGCATGAATGCTGTGGAAGTTGTGAAGCAAAGCAATCACATGTAGGTTGTGTGCTCATGTAGAGGGATATTCCTAGACCCAGCTGCATAAATTACAACAGTAATTAATTTCATTTAATACATAGTTTTGGCAGAGTTGGTCCAGGCTTTGGGCAACATCATAGAGGATATGAAAGGTGTTTTAGAATAACACTGGTTTTACTTCTTCTCTGGTATGAAAAACACAGTTTTTTTTGTTTTTTTTCACCTGAGCTTTGAATGTTTTATGAGAAACCAAAAAAAGCATTGGGAGGGCTGGTGGCTGGTCTCATTGAGCAATCTTCCAAAATACCTAAGGTTTCCACTTAAAAGTCTGATTTCAGACCAGTATGATTCTGTTTCCCAAAAATAAGAACAAAGTATTTCTTTTATATTCACTTCTTAATGAACATGTTGAGATGTATGCTTTGCCCAGGTTTACTTTAGCAAGGATGGTATGAGAAGGCATAGTCCTACCTAGCTGTCCCAAGGTCCTGGTTGGCCCCCCAGTGGGCACTGCAACTTGCCTTTCTTCCCCTGAAATAAGGAGAAGGAAAGAATACCTTCTGAACACAAGCCCAAATTCAAATCCCTGCCTTTCATGTCCAGATTTGATTAATGTAATTCACATGCTGTGCTCTGGACTAAACCTTTTAAATCAGCCTCAAGTTGATGAAAAATTACTTTGATACCTGTGGAGCCTGTGACTTTTCTGGATGCAATGCAAGATGCTGGGTTTTACCTACAGGTCCATAAATATCCCTGGAACTTTTTCAGTTAGCAAAAGGATTTTGTTTTTCTTATCCTCAATATGAAGAAGTAGAGCACATGAACTGAATCAAACTTTGTTTAATGGTGTGGAATGCTGTTAGCCCCTTTTTTTTGTGAGGGTAATTCTTTGTGGGGAATTGGGGGAAAAAAGTAGGGAGAAGAGGAATATGGTATGCCATTTTGTGATGAATTATTGCTGCTTATTTCCTGGTTTGATGCATTCTCTTGGCTTTCTTTATGTTGTATCTTAAATGTACAGAGGTGCTCCAAAGACCAGATTAGCGCCAGTCTCTACAGTTTCCACATCTCTTCTGCTGCAGCTCCATGCAGTGATTTGAAATAAAATGTCATATCTACAACCTGGCACACTAATAATGTTACTTTCAATCTTTTTCCATTTCAAATTGAGGTGTCTGAAGAGATCATGCAGGTTTAAAATTCTATATAATTTTATATAATTCTCTTTGGGGTTATAAATTACAGCAGAGAAACTGTATCTATATTCACGTCACAAGTCTAACCTTTCTATGACTGTAGGATTATGGATGGGATAGAAAGGAAACCTTTGCAGACACCTCAGCAGCAGTGGAGGATCTAGTTAGTATGTTTAAACTATTTGGGGCATTCTTATGCCCTCATCAGAGCTTTTCTATGGAAGTCAGTGGTTTTACTGCTCTAAATATGTTACCAGCTGCAGGTTAATTACTGCACGTGAGGATTTGTCTCTTCTGAGCTTTTTTTTTTTTTAACTGAGCTGTTGCCTTGTGGTGTATGAGTGGCACTGTTGCTCTACAGGTGGATGGTCCTCTCTCCTCAAGAGTAGTTTGACCAGCAGGCATGTTCCTTGTTTAGTTGCTGATGCAGTCTATCATGTGGAAGAAAATGAGAGTGAATTTAGCAATTCTAGTAAAATCATTTGACAAAAGCTGGTTAGTTAATAACAGAGAGTTGTTGTCTTGAGCATTGTGTGGTTGATGAATGGACTTAGTAATAATGTATTAGTTGACAGAAATGGACCATCTGCTTTTGTGTATTGTTGAATGATGAGCACAGTGGGTATGGAGTGTGGGGAAAGGGAAAAAAAAATACTGGTGCTCCAACATGTCTTTCTCCCTCACTTTCCCCAAAAAGAAAAATGAAAGAGCAGAGTGCACCTAAAAATCCAAGTAGAGATATCAAGTACAATTATCTTAAAATGGCTATATAGAAAACATTTGGATTTTCTGGACATTTTTCATTTTTTGTACTAAAAATGCACAGTGGCCTTATGGAAAGAAATTAACTGTATTTGTGTTGGTGGTGATATTTCTTTCCTATAAGTTTTTCTGTGCTTGTTGTCTTCATATTTTTCAGAACACTTTCCTAACACGTGTGCACCCATAGAGTTTGGAGACTCTAGTGGCAATTTGTGTACTGGAACTTAAGGGAACCTTCAGCTAAGGTAAGTGCATAATTTTTTTTTTTTTTTGTTGCATGTTTTTCTTTAAGACTCTGCTGCCAGTCTGAGCAATTCAATCACCAATTGTGACCAAGAACAGGTTTTCCTTTTACAGACAGACAGTAATGCAGACACTTCATCATTCCTGTGTTCAGGTTTACTTGTCTTACCAGTATTAAGTGTGTTTAGGAAGCTTACTTGTCCAGTATTTTTCTTTCTGCCTTTGCAGGGTAAGTGACTCTCTATCCACTCTCTCAGCAGTACGCTCTGAAGGATCCATAATGATTGTGCAACTGTGGGTTATGCCCAGTTGTACTTAAAGAAAATTATAAAAATTGAATATAAAGACTATTTCGTATAGTTTCTCTTGTCCCTCTCTAAAAAGCATTCTTCTTACTCAAGTGTTTTCTGTATCTCATTGTTTTGTTTGTTTGTTTTTTTGGTTTTTTTTCTTTGTTCTTGGTCATCAAATGTGAATTTTTTTTACCTCTAAAAGGGTACTATGAGAAATGTGACCTTCATTTAAACCTTGCTTGCTGCTGTACATCTTTTAACAGGAGCACCTGCTGTTACTCTGGTCTTGCAGTGGATGCCAGATAGTTAAAAGGGCAGTACCCTTTATAACGATGATTTTTGCAGTACTCATCTAATCAGTGTTTAACTGGAATTTAATGTGTCCTGCAGGGGTTGACAGAACTTATCTCATATATTGTCATTAGCCTGGGATAGTAACCTTGAGGGAGGAGAAGCTTAATAAGACTTTATTTGGTTCTAACTCTTGCTATGAAAATGTTGGCCTTTCTTGTGGGTGTGATATCCACTGCTTAATGGAGCAGGCACTGGTGTAGTGGCTGGAGAGGTCTCCAAAAGTACTTCAGTCATATTGTCCCATGCCAAGAGGCTCAGTACACCAAACAATACAAACCTGACGAGAAAACTGAGGCAAATTAGTGGCCCAATCCTCCTTAAAGCATAGACGGGCAGAAGAAACCAGTGGGAGAAGGAAGGTGCTCCTGTCCAGGCAGTTGTTTTTCTCTTATGCTCCCTATCCCAAGTCTTCCTCTTCTTTCCTGTCCCTAATCTTAAACCCTCCTATTCCTCCACAAATTAATTTTGTATTCAGCAAGCATTAATTGCTTGTATAAGGGTTCCTTCAGGAACACAAATGCACATTCCTGTTAACTTTGCAAAATATACCCAAACAAAATGCTTCCATGTGTTCTGTGATTATTTTTTAAGAGAGATTTTGGGCAGGAGACCAAAACTAGTGAACACTTTCTTTTAATGCAGTATAGTAGCAGATGGTCAGAAACAGCCCATGGACTCAATGCCTCTTTTGAAGTCAAATATGATACTAAGTAGCAGAAGTAAAGATAATGAGATGAGCAATTTGGTTTATGACAAGCAGGGGAAGAAATTTGTTTTCAATTAACCTACCAACAAAGGAGACCAAGGTTAAGGTTTTTAGGAATATAGCAGCATTTGGGTTTTAGTGCTGTTCAAAGTCTCATCGTATTTTCCACCAAAAAAAAATTGAAGTGAGTGCTTTTAGGCTGGATTTGTAGTTGAGGATCATGGGAAGAGTTGCAGTAAAAAGCACTGAGGCCGGATGTGTTATTCTGGGTTTACAGGCTGGTACATTACATGGTGTTGCTCCCATTGTCTTCGATGATTGGCCAAGTGAAGCTTTCAGATGCTTTTCACATTTATTAAATATTGACTTCTAGGAAAAAGTAGAATTTATTTTAATTATTCTGTTTCCAATTATTAAACCATATGCACATAATCTAAACTTAAAAATGTAAGTACTTGAGTTACTTACTGAGTGTCCTGGTGTGTGTGGAGGTACCTGTGATGGTTTGATACTTGAATTTATGCTTTTATTAATACATTACTCTTATTAAAGGATGTCTGATACACTTTATACCTGGAAATTTAATTTTTATCTTCGTGTACATATGCACAGATGACACTTTTTACAAACTTATTTAGCAGAACAAGATTTTTATGTAGTTACCAATGTGTATTTTTTTTGTACTTATGAACATTTCCTGGTCCTAAAAGAGAATGGACAGTATGAGGTGTGGAACTCCCCCTGGAATTTAGGGCTGGAGCACTGTTCACCACTTGCCTGGTTGGGAGCTGTCCCAGTGTGGTTGTGTCAGGGAAGTTGTGATGTGGAGCTTATCTGCAGCCCTTTTCACCTCAAACTGTTGTGTTTTCCTCCTGAATTAACTAAATAATAATAAAAGAATCTGGATATTCTGAGTAACACTAAATGGAGATCTCCAGTGTTGTGTACATCTGTAAACTATAGCTCTTAACCTTTTAATGTAAGTTTCCCTTTGCTCAGCATGTAATATTCTGTCATGTAAAGAACTGGTGTACAAATCCTAGAGGATGAGATCTTGCTAAAATATCCAGTTGATTAATATCTTGGAAGATAAAAGTCACACAAATAAATTTTACCAGTATGTTTAGGGTAGGGTATTTGAAGATTTCTTTTATTATACTGGTACTGTGCCACATGCTTTTTGTAAACCTCCAGAAGCACTGAAGAGTGACACAGAATATCTTTTCAGTGCTTGCCTCTTGCTCCAAGGCCAATACTGTTACTGGTTACAGATTTTTTTATGTCCTGGAGGCTGTTGCTTCCAGGCTTTAGTAACTCCACATCCATTTCCATATGAAACGCATTTCCTGCAGTCCCTTTGTAGGACTAATGAGTCTAATAAACTTGTTAAAGGTATCTAAAGACTTTTCATGCAGTTCAAATGAGTTCATGTGGAAAAAATTAGCAATCCTTATGCTTGTTACAGTTAATTTTATCATTCTTTAATTGGAAAATTTTAAACAAATCACCTCCCTGCCACCACTGTATCCTAGAAATTAAGAGTCCAGCTCCTTGACTGTACAAGTGCAAACAAAATATGTAAGGAGGGAAAAAAACCCCTTTAAAACAGTTTTAAAGGTACTGTATAGCTTGTTTCTCCATTAGTTGAAGTAGTGGTGTGATGGGATGCTAGGTCAGGCATCTTCTCCACATGGTTTCTCAGGAGATTTCCTCTGCACCTGTGTCTTCCCAGCCCTGTGACTGCACCTGGCTTCTAGGTCTTCAGAGAGATATTAATAACACACATAATATCATTGTTACCCAAGTACTTTTTTTACTTTCCTGCTACTTTTATAGTTTTTTGAACATTCTTCTGCTGCAAAAATTACTTAGATGCTCAAAACTTTGACAATACAGTTGAGAGAACACTTTGTTACCCTTACAGTAGGGTTGTAAATAAGCCATTTGTTGTCACTCTTTGTGCATCCTACTCTTTTTGAAGGGTATATCCACCATAACTTTAAAATCAGTGTCTATATTTCTAACAGAATTTGAATCCTTCCTGTATGTAAAGATGTTTTGTGCCAGTGAGTTGGCTTTTCTGGTAACTTGTAGCCTTAAAATGTATGAGTGACTATGGTTCAGGCAGGAGTCACAGAAATAGTGTATTCTGAAGTAGAGGAAAATAACTGAAAGTATGGTATTTGGGACTTTTCTTTTGTATTTTATATTTGGAAAAATGTTATTCTCTGAAGAAAAAAGTATTAACTTGCATTAGGGACATGGTGCTCTTACAAGAGGAAAGCCATACTAGATTTTGAAAATACATATGATGTTTACTTCAGTGATTGTCACAATAGGCAAATAAGGAATAAAAAAACCCCTATTAAAATAATTTGATATGATGTTCTTTTCCTAATAATATATCCCCTAGACTAAATCTTCTGCATTAAGTTAAATGCTTTCTTCAACAGCATTTTTTCTGTGTAGTGCTAAATTTTGCAAAAGTAAAATATGGAAACATGAACTGTGCTTGGTCATAAAACAATAAGTTATGCTTGGTCTTGTCATAACTTAGTCATGAAAGATCTTGTCTTACATACATATAAATGTTTATTTGTTTAGATTTTTTCCAGCATATATCCTCTCAGTTCTCAGTCCTGTAAACATCTTACAGAACTTTGATTTTTTTTTAATTGTCTATAAAATTATATATTTCAATAATTACACTTAGGATTTTATAATCCATTGAAGTAGCAGCTCTTTCCACATGTGAAGAATGTGCTGAGTGGAAGTGGCCCACTTATGTTTCCAGACAAGCCCTGTGTGGTTTCTTTCTTAGGAACTGGATGAATCTGTGCAACTTTCAGTCCAGTCTAATGAACTAGGTTTCACTACAGGAATCAGACTTGCTTCCTACCTCTTTTGTTGTGTAGACTTACTAATATCTACCTCTGCCTGATACAGTTTGTTAGGATGCTAGGTAAACCTAGATTTCTGCCCTTTTTTTAACTAAGAAGGGATTAATTTGTAATCCCATGTGCATTTTCAATATCAGTTGAATAATGAGACTGAGGGAAAGTAATGAGAGGGAGAGTATTTTATCCTAGATATTTTTACATATCTGAAGCAAACGGTTCCCATTTGAGGGATACATATGAAATGGAATTCCTCCAGTGATAACTGGCACTATTCCCCAAAATAAGAACATTTCTAGGCCTAGTGATGTGTCTGCCAGCCAATTTTGCATTATTTTTGTTTACAGTGTTTTCTGTATATACTGTTTAGAAACTATACAACTCTTCAACTCCTAGAAACTAAACGTTGTTAACAGAACTGGTTTTTTATGTACTTAAAATTTTGAGATCTCATTTACAACAGCTGATTGAAAAAAAAGAAATACAGTGATAATTCTGAAAAAAAGTTTCTAAAAATGCAAAGGTAAACTGGAAAGTCCACATAACTTTTAAAATAAAGATTAAAAACCAGTATATTGCTATTTAAGGAATACTGCACAGCATTGCTAACAGGAGCAAAGTTACTAAATGGATATTAGTACATCTGTCTTCAAATGGTAAAGTTTACAGTCTATCTGCTAGATCAGAGGGAATCTACCTTTCAATTGTGTTTTGTCACTTGTCTACCTGAAAAAAATGTTTGTACTAGCATGAATTCACTTATGAGGGTACTATCAGCAGCATTTACAATGCTGAGGCTTGAAGTTGATCTGTCAGTCTCCACATTATGTTATGATAGTGCAGCCCTTTTTATTTCCAAGTTCTGCTCTTGTGCCTTTTTTCCACATAAGCTTTGTGCTCCTAGAGAACATAAAGGAAATTATAGGTATAAACAAGTCCCCTGTGAGTTGAGTTCTAATGCTGTGATGGGATTAGATTAACTTTGCACAATTCTGATTCTCATTATGAGCTCTGTCAGAAAGCTGGATTCATATTGTGTCATTTTCTATCCTCATTACCACTTTTGTCACAAAAATGAAATTTTTCATCTGTCTTACAGGCTGGAAAAGACAGAAGCTGGCAACAGTAGTGTGATAACCTTTCTAGTTCTGTGCAGTTTGACAGGCTGCACCTTTCTGCTTTGCTCTCTTTAATGGTTTCTCAACCTGTGAGAAGGAGAGAAGGGATGGATATCCATCTCAAGGTATAATATATGATTAATAGTGCTGTCTGTATTCAGAGGACTTCAACTTTCCAAACTGAGCTGGTTGCAAAAAGAATGGCAAATATTAGAAACATTGGTGTTGCTAACTGGGCCCTGTTTTCATCTTCATGTGGTCTAAGAATTCAACTTATTCTAAAAATATTAAATAATCTAATTTACACCTGTGCTTCCACAAATTCTTGATGGCTTTCATGTGCTAGTTTATGTGTCCCAAACAACGAAGTTCCTCTGTCAAACAGATATGACCAACTGCCAGTATTATATTTTATAGTATTTGACCTAAAATTTCCTACTTTTAATTAATTTTCATTAACATAGTTTAATGCCCTGCAAATTACCCTGCTATATACAATTCCTGCCCTTCTTTACTGTTTATGTCAGTAGACCAAAGAAATATTGCTGTCTTTTCATTATTCCTCACATGCTCTGTAATGAAAACTACAACAAAAGGGTTTTGGGTAGATATCCTTCATTTTTATATCTCACATTTGTAATGCCTCCTGACCTTCTCTATCTGGAAGAGAAAATAATTTATGATTCTGTGTCTGTATCCTCCCTGTGATGATATCCTGATCAAACTACCTGCATGATGACAGAGTGTGATAGTACTGCTCCTGTAAGGACTAGCAGAGAGATGCTGCATGTTGAAGTTAATAAATTTTTTGCCTGAGTGAGAGCTGCTGAAGTGTGGGTGCCCAAAGGCCTCAGTTTTTAATACAGAAAGGCCTCATAAGTAAATACACAGTAGTGTTTTCTAAGAATAGGGCAGGAACCACAACCTGTGCCTCTCAGAGACAGTATGTTTGGGAGAAGGTTCTTGTGATACACCTTTGTAAATAGTAGTCTGACCATTTCTTGCTCACGTTTTCCTTCTGAAATGTATTGACTGACCAAACGTCACAAAAGTGCTCATCCCATCTGCAGTATCTTGTAAGAGTGAAACACAGCGTACAGGGCATTATGCAAAGGACATCAGGCTTTGTAAATTTTGGTATTTGTCAAACTGATTTGTGTAACTAACCTTTCATCAGCACAGTGGGTTCTTGGAAATAAACCCAGTTTTCTTGCATTTAAATGTAACAGGTGTGCCTGCTTATTGAATCAATTTGTCTCAGAGCAATTCTATAGCAAACTTGAAAATATGGAAAAAATCTCCATTGTGCTAAATTCTTTCCTGTAAGGGCCTTTACAGAAACACAGGGGTTATAAAACATGTCTGTCACAGCTCCTAAGTGTTACAGAAGTGCACCTTTACATGAAGACATCTGGAACATAAAGTTCAACTGAATCACTGAAGATTCCATCTCAAATGCAATCTATTTCAATGTGACCTTGCATCAGACAGCACTTGAACTTTGCCTGCTGGCAAGCAAGGTCTGACTCCAGCTCTCTCTTATCCTTTCACAGAGCTGCATAGCTTGTCCAAAGTGTTGTTTGGGTTTTTTGTTTGTTTGTTTTGTTTTTTCCCTCTACTTTTGTTTTGTTTTGGCATAATGAATGCAGCTTCTTTTCCTGGCTGCCCTGAAGGCTTGCAGCATCACTTGGTATGTCTTTGACCTTCCTCTTCCCACACAGGAAAATCTAGCTAATTCAGATTTTTTCAATAGTTTTCTTAATTCAGTAAATTGTATTACAGTAAATGCAGGTATATAATACCCACAACAAGAACAGAAGTTAGAGAAATTTCACCTCAGCATTAAAGCCAATTAACCTAATGTCACCTATGCTCAAAGGAAGCAAGCTAGACTAGTACTCTTGTAGTATATATTATTTACTCTTTACTGTGTCCTATTTAAATCAAGAAGTTGAGACAGAGGAATGTGCTTAAATGAAGGAATTATTCTGATATATTTCATTGTAATGTATAATATCTCCTGAAAGCCGTTATGCTTTATTTACTTCAGAGATGCTAAGTATAAAACAGGCAATAAAAGCTGAGTCTATGAAGTAATGAGGTTATACCAGAAATAACTTTGGGCCCATTTTACTTGTAGCTATTCTTGAATTATTAACCTTTTATTTTGTTTGATTGTTCAGTAAATGAAAAGGTCTTAAGGATCCTAATCTATCCTGTGGAGTAGCTAAAAAGACAAATCACTTTTAAACGTCTGCTTAGAATTAAGGAGTATACAGCAGGTTGGGGGGTGGGAAGGCAGAGAAAGGAATGGTTAGTAACAGCTTGTCCAAGTGCCTCAGGGTGCCTGTAAAAAATTTATTTATTTTTACTATATCTTCCTCTGCAACAAAATAAAAGCTAATTCAAGTGTACAGTCTTCATTTGCATCTGACGTGCAATGTGTTGTATCTCAGACATGTCAGGACTTGAAGACTATTTCCGTACCTTTTTTTTAGCTCTTTTGTCAGTCTGTAAAGTGCCCCTGGCATACTGGGAGGCACTGACAGCCTTGTTACCCTGATAATTTCCCTTTTGGAAGAGGCATATCTACTTGAAACAGTAACAGAAACACCATACCAAACAGAAGGGTAAAATCAAGCCAACAGAGCAGAAATTGTTTAAGTGGCAAAATAAGAGGGAGCTTTGTCTTCTGGGGAAGGCAAGTAGATATATTTTAATTTTGTTTAGAGCTTATAGGGAAGATGCGTATTACTAAGAACTTGTTTATTGATCCATTGGGAGAAAATCTTCAAGTACTTATTGTGTGTTACTGGACTACAATTTTTGGCCTTGTTTCTTCAGTTTCCTAAGACTGTTTCTCTCCTTTACCCTATAACAGATTTCATGATGGAGAGAACCCTTAGGTAAGAAAATAAGTGATCCTTGCAGCATCCTATTTTCTGGCAGGATGAGGTTGGAAAGTGGAGTATACAATTTTTTTCTTCTTCGTTTTCCTTGTCCAGTTCCTATTTTGCTGTGAGATTATGACTGCATGGTGCTGACTCAGTTTTCTGTAGGTTATAAAAAAAACCCAAAAAAACAAAACAAAAAAACCCCAAAACAAAACAAAAACAAAAAAATACCCAAAAAAAGCACAACCAAACAGAAATAAAATCTAGTATCTAATCAGCTCTAAATAGTGTGTGACTGTAGAACATGCCTGACCAGCAATGTGCTGCTAGTCAGGCATGTTCTTGTAGCCAGCTCCTACACTTCAGAACAATAATGCCATGAAACTTCCTGCTTTTAAAGCCATGGATGAACGTCTGGGGCTTGTTTTGCGAATGTTTAGGAGCTCAGTTTTATAATCAAATATGTTACTAGTAAGTGGATGTTCAGTAAATTATATTACTGAACTAAAAATCAGTTTTAGAAATGAATAATGTTGGTAAATGTCTAGGCAGATGGAAAGGTGTTTTTAAGCTATTATATTTGACCCCAGAAATAATGTTATTGCAATAAGAAATAAAAATCACTGAACTCTTACATTATGCAGGGTTAAAATATGAACAGGTTTTGTTTATTTTTCTCCACTGATGAGTCATTATTTAAGTGTTATGATTTGTAAATTTTGTGTCTATATTAAACAGCTGCTAAGTGCCCACATTAATGTGAATTTTTGGTTGGTTATTTTAATTTTTTTTACTTGAGTGAATCTGTTGTCACTGCATTAAGAGATGGGTTTTTCCTGCTGTACTTAATTCTCAAAGCCAGTAACATTGTCTAATTCAAACTTCATGAAAAAAGTTAAAACAGAGTCAAGCCTTTGGACTACATACCTTCAGACTTTCTAAGATTATCCTGCACACTATTTCCCAGACATAAGGAGCACATGCTTTCTTACAGTCAGGGAATGCATAATTCTCTTTGATTTACCATATATTACAAACTAGTAGAATATATTCTAGTTTGTAAAAGATGAATTAGTGCAAGGCTCAAGCTGGTGATGATAAAAGCCTCTACTGGAACATTAATCGTCACAATTTGTGAGAGTTGTTTTGGATGTTACTGCCTGAAGCTCTTCAGTGACTGATATGAGGTGGGTTCTATCTTGATTAACTGTTTGTCATCAGAGACTTTTGTTAGTAAACCAAGGTGTATCCATCTAAGTGTCTTTCTATATCTGCAGAATTATCTTTCTAACAGCTTTTTTTACTTTTTTTTTGTGGTATATTTTCTTTGTTTGCCATTCCTAATGAAGGACAGAGTATTTCAGAAAGAAATATTTTTGTATTTCTCATCCATTTAACACATAAAGGATTTGTGCTGGTTTCAACATAGGAAAGTCACTGCTTTTGGGAGCAGGCTGCCGTTGCTCCTTTTGGTTTCACTCCATGTTCCCCAAGATGTGGGCCATTTGTTTTGAAATTGTATTAGAGCAATATCAGACAGTGTTTGGTTCTTTGTTTTTTGCCTTTGAATATGGGCATGTGATCCTGTGTTATCAGTGTGTAGAGGGAAAACCAGCAGTGTGAAGGCAATGAACTGCACTGAAGCACCTTTTAAATGATGCCAAATCTTTTCATAATTCCAAATCTTTCAGAGTAAAGATGATCTTTGGTTGGTGTAACATGATAGTTTAGATACTGCTAGAGAGCAATTGATGAAATCCATCATGTGGAAAAAGAATTTCATAGTGTAATGCCTCTGGTTGTCAGAGTATATGAGCCAAGAGGTAATAATCACAGCTAAGAAATAGCCCTTGTTCTTCAAAATGCATTTTTTTTTAATAGTAAAGAATAAATTGTTGCTTTGAACAGAGAAATGCAGTAGTTGGAAGAATTATCTGCTGCTTCCTGGTCAACAGACCATGCCAGTTTTGTATTAGGTAGTGTTGGTTGGGACAGCTGGTTTTTGTTGATTTATTTTTAAAATTAGAACTCCTTTTTCAAAGGAGGTATTAGGAGTCCCATAGTGTGTACAGAAACATACTGTGTATTACAGAGGATATGACTTCAGGCCAATTTGTTTAAACTAAGTAATTCATGTGGTTTAGATTGGAAGGGGTCTTAAGAATAGTTTCGTTTCAACCACCCTGCTGTGGCCAATGATCCCTTCCACTGGACCACATTGCTCAGACCCCCATCCCACCTGGCCTTAACCTTTTCAGAGATGAGACATCCGCAATTTCTCTGGGCAATCAGTTCCAGTACCTCACCAGCCTCACAATGAAGAATTTCTTCCTAAAATCTAATCCAAACCTACTCTCATTTTAAAGCCCTCACCCCATATCCTATAACTACGTGTCCAAAAAAAAGGGGCAATTAAAATTGCTTCAGGTTACAAGAAGCTGGTGTGCATTTTGTTAATCTTTGTAAGAAAATGTCAAAATCCTTTTTCTGACATGTGTTAGAAGTTTGGCCTTTATGAATAGTGGCCAAACCACAATATCTTTCACTGAGTTAGCAAAGAAGTTGGAAATTTTGGATCAATTAACATAAGTCATCACCAATCCTAGTTCTTTCTCAGAGAAAAAGCACAACCAGGAGCATCGAATATTGTAAAAAGTCAGTTTTAAATAAAAAACATTCAATTATGCAAGGAAATAAACTAGCTTTTATAAATCTAGAACTATGAAACTAATTGTAATAACCTGGGGTTTTTTAAACTTTCTTGATATATGTCACTTGAGCACTTGCACAGGAGTTTGCATGCAAATGCTAGAAATTAACTTGAATTAAGAAAATACAACACTGCTGTTTTATGGTGTGGGAGAAGGATTCCTTGTCAGGAATGGGTTGGTCGTGAGGTAAGTGCAGGATGCTCCCTGCTGCTGTATGTTCTTACCATCAATATTCATCCACGTTGCAATTTCCATTTCAATTCCAAACCTCAGAATTGCTGTGCTTTTGTGTAATACACTGCTGGCACTGAATCATGCTACCTACTGATGTTTAGTGACCTGAATGAAATTGTTTCGATGTAATTGACTGACATCCTTTGTGTGTAGAAATAAGTCTGCTCAGCAAAGGCTAAATTATGTTTTTAAGCCATAAAAAAAAGGACTTGTCTACTTTAGATTTTGAAAAACAGTGTAGGCCCATTGATTTCATCCAAAAGAGGTAAAATACATCAAAAAGTACACAATCTTAAAAGCTACTGCTCTAGAATTGTACTCTACTGTTTCTCTCTGTTTTCCTATTATAAACTCTATTTTTTCCTCTTGTGATATGCTTCTCTGATCAACACTGTGCTGCTCTTGACTGGGCATACGGTCTTAGTTCTCTTTTGGAAATAGGTTAGGTGTGGTTGCCAAAAGGGAATGCAGCACACAGCAACAGGAACATGCAAAGTGGGTGGGTATGGGCTGTGTGGTGATTGTGTTAAAAGTGCATTCTGCACCAAAGTCTTACTATTTAGAGGTGCAACAGTACAGTATTTAAACCTTGTTTGGAAATGTTTGTTAGGTTAGATTTAAATGTGCTCTGTGCCATGTGTCTTCCTACTTTGCACCTGGGCTCTCAGTGTTAGTGAAATGTGCTGTAGTTATCACAAAATATTTTGCCCTCTTGAAAAAAAAAAAAAATTGTCTGTGTTTTCTCAGCTTTAGGAGGGAGTATGTATGACCTGGCCTGAGGGAAAACACCAGAATAAGGGGAGACGGTAAAGTTCTATCATTATTTTTATTGACTTAGGAGCTAGATAATAGTTCTGTCTAAAATCTGCCCTTTGCTAATTGTGTGAGCTCCTGCAGAAAATCCCAAAGTCAGTCCCTACTTGCTTTGCATCCTTGAATTTTTTGATCTTTGAGGAACAGCTATAAACTGTTCTCAGACTTGACTGTCCCTGTCTGGGCTCATTGCCCACGTGGCTAAACATTAACTCTCCCAACCCAACCCCTTCGTCTTTGTTGTATGCCACTTAGTTTTAGCAGGAAAACTTAAATGACTTTCACTGCTTGACACAGGTCAAAGACAAAATTATGTCCTCTTCATTAACTCCCTTTCCTGACAAGAGAAACACCAATCAGGTCTCTGGCCCTTTGGCTTACCACGTCCTCTGGATGAAGTCGCAACCTGTGTGATTTCCTTTGCCTTCACTTTCCTTGCACTCTCTGGGTTGTTTTTATGTAGCCTTTCTCTGTAAGGTTTTGATTTGGGATATGTGGGGGATTTGAACAATGTCAGGTGTCAAATCTGTCATTGTTCCTAGTTGTAGGTTCAGATTTTTTTCCTGGCTAGAGTGAGAAGATATAGCCTTAAAGACACTACCTTTCTTTCTACCCTCCACTAGCTTTGAGGATGCCCTTCAGACTTCAAAAAAATCTTAAAGGAATGCTGTGAAAAATGATTATCAAAACCACCATGCATATGTATTAAAAAAAATTATATGATGCATCATGATACCTCTTTATGGTTATAAACCTTTCCATTAAAACAATAATTTGTCCTGGGAATACCTTGGAATACCAACGGTAACTTCATTATTCCAACCCATATTATTTTTAAAGAAATGTAAGCTGGTAAGTGTGTGTGGTGCTGGGAAGTTCAGCTGGCAAAAATGTGGTAATCATCTGACTGAGGTTTGTCAAAACAAGCATTTTGAAGAAAGGTGAGCCTTTATGTTGCATGAGTCTTGGCTGAGGGAAGTGACACATATTTCATGCCCTGAAGGCTGGCTCCAAAGGGAGAAATCTGGCAGGAGCTCAAGGGCCCTGAGGAGCCTTTTGGGCTTCGGCTTTATAACTTCTGTTCACTAAACAATGAATCTGCTGGAAAATGCTGCCCGTTTTGGACCTGATGTCTGCAATGTTCTGTGGAGATAGCACACCTAATCAGTGAGTTGAGAGAAAGGGCAGGTCTGTAGCCTTGTAGGTGACATGGAGCTTGTGGCACATGGACAGCATTTATGGAGCAGAGAGGGAAGGAGACACAGCCTCACATTCTGCACCATAAATCTTCCACTTCTCCTTTGCATTTCTTTCCACTGTCCTTGGTAATGTCTGGTTTGATTTAAGAAGCCCTCTTCTCTGTAGCCAGACACATATGAAAATACCTTATGCTAAAAGAAATGCAGAAGAGCCACTGGATCTGCTCCTCAGAGCTCTGCAATAAAGTGAGACATAGTGCCTTCTGCAAAGAAAATGGTCAGTGCTCTGGTTTATTGATACATAGACACCGTGGCTAAAATGTTGACATGCAGTATTTTAAAGGAAGTTGATGATCTGAAAGATACTTTATATTAGATACTAATAAGCTTACAATACAAGTCATTCTATTTTCTAAATATTCCTTTTAATCCTCAGTACCGTTGTTCTTCTAAACAGTGTTCTACAGATTTTTCGTTTTTTCCAGATTTTGACTGTTACTAGGTTCTTGGAAAGTTATCTCAATTGCTTTTGCATGCCATTTGTATGCATTTAAATTGTTCCCTTAACTTTGAATATGTACCTTGCATCACAGTATATTTCTTACAATCTAAGTAGAAGATCTGTTTTTTTTTCCTGTCAGGTTTTTTGCTTATGATTTTGCACAAGTGTGCAAAAATCTAAACACAACCCCATCATTCAGTCAGAAAAGATTCTCTTGGTAAGGTGATAACATGAGGCTATGGTTAGCTGAAATTAATCTGACTTAGAATAATTTTTGTTCTTTCTGCTCCCTGCCTAAAAATAGGAGCTGTGCCTGAGTCTTCAACTAACTAAAGCTTTGCAGACCATGAAAACCAAGGGTTTTCTTTAAACATCTCATTATTCTTTAACTGCAATTAAATATTGAGGGAGTTGTTTGGTTTGTGTGTTTGTAATTGTACAGTACCTAATTGTCTATATACTCCTATCTGCCCCCTCTTAAATGGGACTGGAAGTCTACATTTGTACTGTTTTATCCAGTTACCTATTTGTGTCTCATATTTGTATCTCTGCTGTGACCTTTTCAGGAGATGATTTTTTGACTCCTTTGCATGCATAAATATAGTTTACATTCTTCAGGCCTATTTATAATTTTTGTTTTCTAAAGCATTTCTGCTGCTGTGCAATTATAGGCACTTTTTCTTTTCCTCCGTTTAGAGACTATGCAAAAGAAAAAGGTATAAATTTCCTTCATTCCATCTTTCCCTGCCAGCTCCTACATAAATTGTTTTGTGCTGTGGTTTTCCTAGTCTTATTAATGTTTATTGATTTAACCCTATAATTCCTGTACCTCTTGCTTTGTTTGATTGCTTTACTGTTGCTTCACTGTGATTAAAGCTAAAAGTACCACCCTGGTATTGCTGAGTGAAATAAGCTTGTCTTCACAATTCTCTCTTCTCATCAACTGCAAGCACACACATCACTAAGAAATTCACATGTCCCAGGGAAAGCAGGACATGTTCCTTCTTTGCTGAATATAGGTTTCTAGAAAAATTTAGCTTGACAATGTGTTATTTATTACTCAGATGTAGCCTTCATTTCTGCGAATGTGCACAGGTCCAGTGGCCTCTTCTATTGAGGTGTTAACAGCTGCATTTGGTGTGCATGACATCAGAATGCTGAAATTGCTTTCACCTTTTTTCTCCCCTTATTTTTAAGTTCCTTCCCTTTCTGCCTATCCCTCAAAGCAAAAGGATTATTCTACTCTGGTAGGTCTTTAGCTGTCTTTTTTTGTGGTTTGTGTCACATAGACAAAGCAGTGGATAAACATCCTAAAGTATGGTCAGTTAGGAGATGACAAAGTCCAGCTTGCCATAGCTAAATGCCTAACAGAATAAGTAGTTCAAAGTCGTTTTTTCCCTAGCTCCCAGTTATGTTTTTGGTCTCTTGTACATCAAACCAAGTTATAAACATGACAGATTTTGTATGTTTTTCATGTTCATCCAGCTTGCGGGTGGGGACTTGAAAAGGGACTGGTTCACTTTCCTGCTGAGAGCTGCCTACAGATGCCAGGGAGACATGTCAAATGTACAGCTTTCCTTTATTAGAAACCTGTTGAATTTTTTCTTATTTTGGACCTTTTGCATATCTAGTACAAAAGCAGAGTCATAGAGACCCACTTTTGCAGTTAGTTTCTAGCCCCATATCTGCAGAAATGCAAATGCTTGCTTTTACCCATTAGTTGTTCCGTTACTTTGGCTCATCAGATTCCAAATATAAGGTATTGGCAAGAAATGCACTGTAGAATTTGCTTTTTCTGACCTATTTTAGTTCACTCTATAACTTGGACACTATTGAAAAATATACAGAACAATTACTCTCCTAAGAAAAAATGTCTTGGAATTGAGCTTACATGTAGAGGGTATAGCAGAACAGTGGAGAACCTAAAAATACATGCTTAGAGTAAGCATTAAAGAGAAGTGAATAATTTTTTGGAATGATCCTGAGGAAAGAATTTTTATAAAAATGAACTAAATCAAACAAAGTCCCTTTATTCTTCTTTGTAAATGGTTTTGTATGGTAACAAGATCCTTTCCTTGTTCAAGATGATCTCATTCTTCTCAAATGGAAGTGAATGAGAGGACAGAGAAAAAAACCTGATTATTGGCCAAAAGATTTCCAAAATGCCAGACGAATGGGGATTGCTTCAAGGTGATAATGAATGAAAATACTGTTCTGTTTCCTAACATTCTGCAGCGTAATCTATACCTGCATTCAGTGAAAAAAAAAAATCCTCATAAAATGAAATACTGTGTGGTAAGAATCATATAAAAATATAATTTATAGGAAATAATAACCTTCTAAGTTATTACTTAACTTCTTTTCTTCCCCAAAAGCTGGGATTAAAAAGTAGGTCAACAAGCCCATTTAAATAGCTTATTCCACAGTGTGGTTTAAATTAGTGCTAGTGACAAGTGTATGAAGTGCTGTGCATTTTATTTTTATGGCATATTGGTTAAATTTAGAATTGTTCAAAGTGGCTGTTATATACAAGCCTCTAGGCAAATCCTCAGATCTTTCAGTCAGTGGGCTTTGTTCTTGCTTTTAAACACATATAACATGTTGTCACTGTGTTTGTAAACCAGGTGTTTTATCTGAATGTGCAATTAGAGTAATAAGCATTAATGTTAGTCCAGTGGTAGAGCCTCTTGCACTGAGAAGTTACAATTTCAGCTCAAAGGGTAAGGCATTTACATTCTCTGGACACGTGATTCCTGTTCCTAGTTTTGTTCACAAGTCCTTCCAGAAGAGTGATTTTAATCTAGAGACAAGCTGAAACCGTTAAGTCTCACTGAACAGAACTGCCCTTGTAATGTTATTTAGTATTGATAGGTCAGGCAGCTTCCATCAGACAGATGGCCCGAGATGAAAGAGTGATTGTAGGCAAGGAAATGGCTTTTGCAGGAGCTCTGTTCTTGTTTCAAAAAGCCATTCTTTGGCTTGCAATCTCCCTCTCTGCTGCTTGAGAGCTGCCAGAAACAATTCTGGCCTTGAATTTCAGACGTACCTAGCGCCAAGGTGAGGAGAGAGGTTTCCAGCCCAGCTAGAAATTTTTCTCTCCCTCCTGCCTTTTTTGCTTTGCAGCATAGAGTTCTCATCTGCACCCTGACTGGGAAGATACCAGCAGAGATGAGTGAATAATGAGGAAATCTACTCACTAGTGTTTTGACAATTGCTAAATAGAGTTTTGCTTAGATCATGTTTGTACTTATTTTATCATCTATGGAGCTTTTTCTGAAAAGCTGTGGGAGTGAAGTGTTTGCTCAAAAGAATACTTGCAGGGAACTATTTCTGGGCTGTATTCATGATTAATTTAATCAAAACCCAGTTTTTTTCTCACTGTAAGAGTAGCTGATTAATGATTACGTCATAAGTGAGGAAACAGAAACAGGGAATAAATCAGTGTGTTAAATTCGAGCTTGTTCTTTTTCAGAGCTCTACATAATTCAGCTGCAGCAGCATGTCTTCAGAAGCTTTTTTTGTATCCTGCTCTCCCAGTAATGATACCCTTGTCAGTCTCCTCCTGCTCTGCTCTTGTATGCCATTCTATTCTATGTAGGTTCTCATTCTGCTTTCATTATGAAGTGTATGAGCACCTAGCAAGTTTACGGTACGTGAGGTGACTAGCATCTGTCATATTTGTCTCATCCCTTCCCTGTGTGAAGCACCAGAGACTTAGTAGGAGTGCTTTGTTTTGGTAAGATTGTTATCTGTGTATGGGAAGCAAGATAGAAAAAGAGTGATTTGCATTTGGAGTGAGAATTGATGCCATTTTTAATAGTCCTTTGCCCCGTAGGAATTTGTTTTGCAGCTTTGGCTGGCTGCTGGCAAAGCCCTGTGTTTTAAGCCTGTAATAGCTGATGGTTGCATTTTTGTACTTGCACGCTCCAACAAAAATTTTGTCAAGTTTCTGTCCTCACTTTGCTCCTGATCATACCATAATTGTCTCCTAATTGCAATGGACAACTGAAGATACTGAGAAATCATGGTACAAAAAAGCTGCCAATGCAATGTGGTGCTTTTCTGCCCTTGCTGCTTTGTTTTTTCCTTTTATAATTTTTGTGGTTGTCAGACAGACTTTTTATTTGTGCTCTGAAAGCTGACACACTGACCAAGATAAGGGAATAATAAGGAAAATTACTACATATTTTCTAAGTAATTTATCAAGTGTTAACTATTTCATACTGAGCACTGTCCAGTCAAGGCAATAACTTAAGCCGCAGTAAACTTTGCTTGGCAATGACTTAAGTCATAGGTAAGCCTTAGCTAACAGTCCACCTCCATTTGGGAAAGCACTTAAAGCACATATTTATGTTCTCTCGACTGCAGCGAATTGAAGAAAATGATTAAGCACACTTCCAATCAGGATGGATTTCCTGTATTGGACCTGTGTTGCAGACATATCTTAATAGGAACTGTCACATAATGCTTCTCTTTTCTCCTTATATGAACAGTGAGAGGAGTTAGGTACAATACAGTACGGTTCTATCATGTCACATAAAAAGTAATTTGAACATATACTTTGTGGAGTGAATTGGTCTGACAAATCCTCACAAATTTCTGTAAGAAACTCAAAGAAGTACCTCTCTAAGGTCTATTGATAAGTTATGATGCCATATTCAAATTCAAAGAACCCTTTAAGAGGCAGTTAAATTTGGAGAGCTTGAAAGGCTTAAGAGCAGAAGGAATAAGCCTTTATTTGAAACAGTATCTATTCTTATTAAATTTGATGAATCTGAAGGATATTTCAGGAATACCTCCTGTTTAGCATTGCAAGAGGAATGCTAAAGATGCTCTGAGAAGTTACTGCTACAAAAATATTGACAAATCACTCTGTCTCAGCACTAATAGACTACTTATTCATGAGCTGAAGATGAATATCTTGTTTTTCTGTGCAAGGAAGCAGCAAGCAGACAGGTAAGAAGGCCCAGAAATAATAGACTCCACATGGCATGAAGGTTGACAGAAAACTCATACCTTCCCAGCACAGCAATGACCACTGAAATGATGAGACTCCATCAGGAAGCTGAGTCAAAATTTTACCATATTGTAAGTGAAAATTCAAAAGTGATTATACCTTGTAGCAGTGTAAACCCTGTATAAAGTAAATTTGCTTAAAGCATAGCCCTATAGAGAGGTTGTAGTTCAAACTGAGAGTTTGGACAAATAATGAGACTCGATTGGAATGTAATAAGCTTATTACTGGATGGCTGTGTCTCCCATAAATTCAGCTACTCATTTGTTTATCTGATGTCATAGCACTGATGTCATAGCACAGGTACCACTCAGATGTGTCACCAGATACCACACAGATATTTGCTATTTAAAATCTATTAGGCTTTCTATAATAAATATAATAAACATGTTCCACAAGTTAGTGAGAGTTCATTTCCTGTCTCTAAAAGCTTATTTACCCAAGATGCACCCTAAAACGTGTTTCAATTTGAAGAATTAAAAAACTTTTGGGCTGATATTGTGAGAGGTTGTGAGAGGTCTCATTTGTGACTAAAGGTTTCATTGGGAAAAAAGGTCTAAACTAGGTGGCTGTTATTTTTTAGAAGCTAGTTGTACTTTTTAGAAGTACCACAACAATCGTATTAAATCACTGTTTAGATGATAATTTTGCTCGTTTCTCTAGGCACTTTTTGGTAATCTGGACACAATTTATTGATGCTCATTTATGTGAACATAAGTCTGGTCCTAGGATCTCATCTAGAAAGCCAAATTAAGTAATGCTCAGAGTAAATCCTTAGGAAAGTATTTCTCTGTGAATGGACGGAGTGAGCAAGGCTCAGGTAATCAAAGTTTACCTGGAATGGTGTTACCATATGTGATCCATATAGCTTTGAAATATTTAGATCTCTAAACTGATCTATTGCAGTTCATTTTGATTCTGTTGTGTCAAAGCTTGCTCTTTGTCTCCCACAGTAAAAGGAAAGAGGTACACTCATGCTTTAATAAATGATGAAGTTTTTTGTTTTGCCATCATTTTTAGTCTTTCAACAGAAGCGAGGCAAGCTGGGCCAGCCAAACACCTGTTTATTGCTACTTCTGCTGCACTGACATGGCTCTGGGTAAAACACATTCTGGTTTTGTTTCGGCTGCTCTTGATATATGCTCCCTATCTTAATCTGCAGCCCTGGAAAGAGCCCAAATCTCATGGAGCTTGATTCTGGGGTAAAGGTTGCTAACAGGATAATGAGCTAACTTCTCTGATTTTTTTTTTTTTTTTAATTTTTAATTCATGCCTGTTACTCTGTTTTGATAGCAGGTAGATACAGAAAAATGACACTGTGTGGCACCTGGCTTGGAAAGTCAAACAGCTTGGATTTTTCCTCATGAAGAAATTTCAGTTAGATATGCACAGATGTAGTTACTTCAAGATACATCCACATACTACATTCTCATGTTCTGTGACTCTTAAAACAGTACAACTAAAACTTACAGTTTTCATCTGGGCAGATGGGTTCTCTCACAGCATTGGCATGATGTGACATTTTGCACAAGGATTGTCCTTTTCTACTAAAACAGATGGATAAAAAGAAGTACCCACCAATTTTGAAGAGGAGCATAGAAATGAATTTCTTGGTGACTCTCTTGAGAATCTAGGTATGATTCAGTCATACCTTGATTTCAAAATCTGAAAAATTTGGGAGATGATTCCTAAAGACTTATTCCTAAATGTGTTTTTAAATCCTGGTGCTTTCGCCTAGCATTGGCTGAAACTGCCTCTTGTGAGCAGTTGTCTGTGTTTTTGTGGTGATTTGGCAACTGTGTTGGGAGGCACATTTTTGCCATTGCTTCTATCTGTCAGAACTAAGGTCAGTGCAGGTGACAGACTTAATACTCTGGATCCTCTGTAAAATCATAATTTTTTTTTCTCATGTAGCTAAGGCTGTGTCCCCCTAGAGATACAGGCCTGGGCTTAATCTGACTCATCTCAAATGGCCTTGCTGTCCTAAATGGGGCTGCCCATGCATAAGGGTAAGGCTATACCCAAATTTCCACAAGAAACTGGCTAAAGTTTGACCTGACAGTATTCTGCAAGCAGCAAGTTTCTTACTTATCAATTCCCTGACTCCCTTTTATTGTTATTTATTTATTTAAAATTAAAATAGTTCTTTCTCTTAGAAACATCCTTGGCATATAAAAAGTGTTATCAACTGACTTGATAATGAATTCTTGGAGGCCAAACTTCTGGCAAAACCCTGTAAGTTAAAAGGATTGCAACATTTCAAAATTCCTTTGTCAGACACTGTCTGATTTAAATTTTTTTTTAAACTTTCCTGCATTATTACTGTCTGTATAAGAATGATGGATGACAGGGAATGAAGTTCCCATTAACTTAAGCTGTTACCCATAAATCCTTCAGAGGTTTCTAATTAACATGTAAGTTTAGTAGTTTGGGCTCATTGTGAGAGTCTGTTCATGGTGCTCTGTATTTCTACCAGTGCAGTCCAGAGGTGCATAAATCTTCATTGCTCTGGGATTCCCAGTATGTCCCATTACCATGAAAAAGTGACATCTGATGCAAGAAGTGTAAATACTGTATAGAAGTTCAATAAAGTGTTTCATTCTTCACTGCTGAATTACAGTTTTATGGCCCATAAATAAAGGCAAACAAGGAAAACTAAAATATGAGGAATGGTTGTATATCACACCTGTTATCTGGAATGAAATTGTTTCTGCTCTGGTGACAAATGTCTCACCTTCAATTTGCATTCATGTCTTGTGTTATGCCACTCTAAGGGCAGATGGTTGATGTTATAAATGACCTCAAAGAATAAAATGATAGATTCTGGTATCATCCAGCTTTTCATGGGATGGGTATTAGATGGGCTTAAAGACCAAGGGATAAAGTTTGTCATCCTGGTAAAGTTTGAGTGAAATCAGTATTTTTTAGCGGTCAACTTTATATAGTTAAAAAATTAAGATTTTTGGATGCACAATGCAATTCTTTCCCCTCCCCAGCAAACCTGTATAAACATTCTGAAATCATCTGCTTTGTTCAGCAGCAGCCCATGATGTGTTTTGTTGTAGTGGTACATGAATTTTCGTAATTCAATCACTACAATAATCACTTAGCAAAAGATGTGATGACAGAAGTGAAAAGGACTTCATAGGTCATCAAATCCAAGCTGCTGTGCTAAGCATATTGGCATATCAACCTATTTATCAATGCACCAGCTCCACCAAAATTGGTTCAGATGTCTTCTCCTCTTACCTGCATGAGCAGAACATTCTGGATATGTATTTGTCTTATGGAGGGTCCACTCTGTGCTTATTTATAGTCTGGTTATATGCATTGACTCCTCAGTCTGCACTGCATTTCAATAGCTGTTTTCTCCCTCCAGTGTTCTTAACCCAGTGAATTAATATACAGCTCTCCAAAGACTGCTGGCATTTTTATCTTTTTTTCTGGATTTTGTGCTTTTTATATAAAGTAACATTCATTCCTCTCATCATCTTAGCCCTCCTCTGACTTGTAGTAGTCCTAATGCATCATAAAACATGTAACTGAAATTTGTAAGCTTAACTCTAAACGAGGTCTTATACAGGTAATACATAGTGCTTTGTCTTCTTCTACCATGTGTGGTGCCATAGCATTGCATTTGCCTTTTTTCTGTCTGTATTTATGGTTCATTGTCCTTGAAATCTGTGTTACCAGACATTTCCAGCTACTGAACTCTGGGATTAACTCAGATCCACATCCCTTGGTAGTCTTTGGTAGAATGTTTTGTTATGTGCCAAGACTTTGTCTGTCTGATGAGACCTGAAGTTGCCTTTCCTTTCCCACCTGAAAGGGGAGCAAGCCCTAGTGGATAGATAGGAAGAGCTGCAGTGACCTTTGGTCATGTTTGACTGTCACAGGTCAGGGCTGTAGGCTGCAGAGCCTGCAATAACTTTGCTTATTTTGTGAACTATTATGTCAATTATATTGAATTTATCTCACATTCTCTATGTTTTTAATGTTGCCCTATTGTGTCATCAGTACAATTTCTTATGTTCAAATAACCAGCTTGATACAGCTTGATATAATTTAGGTAGGTGGTCCCATCTTCATGAATCAGAGGTATGGGTGAAACACTGAGTGGGGTAGTTCTCTATTATTGCTGGCTTGATATTAAATTACTTTAAATTTGCCTCAGTGGTTTTTTTTTTTTTTTTTTTTTTTTTTTTTTTTTTTTTGTGTTTCTGGGCTCAATTGGAGTAATAGAAAATAGTACAGGTGGCATTTTTTGGAGGTTTTTGTTTACATCTGGAACAAAGATTAAGAATTAAATTACTTCATTTGAACAAGCTCACTTCTTCCTTGGAGATTATACTTCGTATTTCCTGCATAACTGTGGAAAGAGCTGCTCCAAATATCCAGTGTGTTAGCGGTCTTGGTTAACAGGAGATACCATAACTCTCACAGCTGTCTCTTCACTAAATTTACAGGTTAAATCAAGAGACCGTGCACTTGGCTCACACGCAAGATTGAGGTCAAGGCATATGTGCTCTGTTCTCATTCCTGCCACAGATCTGCAGGATAAGTGTGCGTCAGATTCTGCCCTTTAGTTCCTTTGTCTATAAAACTTACATACACATAATCAATTTAACAGTCCTGACAACTTACAATTTGAGTTCAGCCATGGCCTCTGCCTCAGGGGTTTCAAACTAAGTGTCATATTCAGGTGTATTTGGCAATGTTGCAGAAATGTGGTAATTATTATACTAAGTCAGTGAAAGATAAAAGGAATGAAATATATTCTGTATGTTCTGTCAAGTTCAGCAGATGAGAGCCAGTGAAAAAGAATTTTTTAGGTTATTTGCAGAAAGTCTTATCTTGTGGCAGACAAACTGGCTGTACCTTAACTGAAGGACTATAACCAGGTATCTGGGGTTTAAGAATCAGAAGGGTTAGGAGCAGGTGCATATTCCACTTTTGTTGAGCATCTCGTTCCTTTCTTCTTTCAAGAGTTTTCCATCTTCCTCCTCGGAGCAGCAGCACTAATGTGCCACCTTCTCCTCATTGTTCAGTGCCAGGAGGGTAACGAGGCCTGACTTGGAAATGCTGTGTGAGTGGCAAGCAGCTGAGCAGTCTGACTCAGGGTATCGCTGCACTACAGCACTGCAAATCTGGCAAACCTAATTACGCTCACAGGGATAATGACAACTCCATATGGGATGGAAAATTGTTTGCATGTAGGTTTTGCTTCTTAACTCTTCTGGTCTTCCTGTAGTTAGTAGGCAAGCAGCAGCCTCCAAAGCAAACAGCAATGCTACTGCTGGTCCAGCTGGCACAGAAGATTTAACTTCACACGAGCCAGCTGGCTCTCTCCTTGCCTCTTTTCACCTAAGAGACTGAAATATGTCATCCTTGAGATATGACCAGACTCCTGGAACTCACAGCTCTTTCTGGGAAAGAAACAGCATTATTAGTACCCTGTATATGCTTTCCTTCAGGAATCTATAAATATTAAATCTGGATATATGTATTTATATGCTTTATCTATCTATGTTCATGCACAGATGTTAAAATTCATACCAAGGCAACTTCAAGCTTAGAAATAGATATACAGAAAAAGAACCAGGAAATGAAGAAACAAGTTCTCTGTTTTCATTTTGATATGACTGCCTTACTTGCACTACCCTGTGTATGTGGAAGCCTTAATTATCAGCTGGATTGTTTAAATATGCAGCCAATATTATTCTGTACTCAGAGTCATTGATACTGGGAGGATCACAGTATTTTCATTTCCTGTGGTTTTAGGATCTAATTTATTACTCTTCAAAATGGCACTAGTGGTTTTTGCAGTTATTTTCTTTTCTCTAGTAAATACAAATATATGGAGAAAGATAAAAATGGCTTTTTTAATATCATTGTTTTATAAGTAGCCCTGCTAGGCTTTGAAAGTCATATCTGGAACAATGAATTGAATGGGACATTACATTTACTGATGCTGCTGTTTGGCTGAATTGCAATTTTGCAGAGGCAGCAATGTATCAGACTGAGCCATGAATCTTTCCCAAGAGAATGTAGGATTTGGAGATTACTGAAAGTGATAAAAACACAGAATTCCATCTATTTGGGTGTGGTGCTAGGGCAATATTGGTAATATCTCATTAAGGTACAGATGCTTCTTTTAATGTAAATTGCTCTAGCCAATCCTGACAACCTGCTTTTTAATAGCATAAAAATTAAAGTGGCTTATTTTACATCTCCCCTTTTTGGCTGCTCAAAACATAAGAAATGCTCAAATGAAAAAATTTTAAAATTACCCGAGCTTGCAGAAATGAAATTAAAAGCATGACATAAAAGCGCTTTAAAAAGTTCTAATTGTGGATTCTTGTCTTGTGTCTCACAGAGAGCAGATGTGGCAGAAAACTGTAGCAATAGTCTGAGATGCCTACAGTGCAGAAGTTTATTAAAAGCAGCAAAGGAAAACCTTTACCTCACATAAGTAACAGATGCTGTTTATCCACTGAATGCCTACTCATGGTGGCACTGAGTGACTTAATTTATATTGGCTAAACCAAGAAGACCTGTATTCAAACAAACCTGTAAATACAGCTAAATACAGCTAAATATTCCCCACTCTCAACTTTCTTCCGGGGTAACAAATGAGGATTGTGGCAATGAAAGCACTGGATTGCACTTATTTATTGAAAATTAACATAAATTAAGGTAGGATTTAGAGTAATTAAAATGGAAGGGCTACAGATATTAGGTTGCAGTTCACTAGTTCGGACTATAATAACCTTTCTGCTCTATCAGTTTTGTTAGAGCAATGTCTACGGTGTTGCCTAATGGCTATAACTAGCTAACTACTCAGGGCCCTTGGTCAAAGGAGGGGGCTCTCAAAAAGCATCTCAAAGGTTCTCAGAGGCTGCTTCTGCCAAGGATGCTCATTACACATTGCTCAGTGCTCTCACCTGTTCTAACATTTGTTATTTGTTCTAACATCTGTCATTTGGGATCTGGAATCCATGGTTTGGAGTTCTTGGGAATTATACAGCATCCCTTTTTATGGATGGCATCCAAACATGAGGCATCTTGCTTAGCATCAAAGATCTAGTGTTATGAATAATATATGTTTAGGGGGCTGAAAATCAAGCAAAATAGATCACATGTAATACCAAGAAAATATTTCAAAGGCCATAGTATAAGACTGTTTTAGAAGATGAATTTGGAAACTCGTCTGCTTTGTCCAACCTATAAAGATAAGCTGAAGTAAATAAATCGCGAAATGGTCTACTTAAGGTCTTTGCATGTTTTGCAAGTTTTAAATGCTTTCACTGAAGGCAATGCTTAAAGTTGCTTAGCACCCAAATTATTTGCAGTAGTTTTTCAGCTACAGCATCCTTCAAAGGCATCTGCAAAGATACATCCAGGAATGCATCCAACCATTCCAAGAGCTTTGACACTAAGCAAGATGTCTCATGTTTGGATGCCATCCACAAGAAAGGATGGCATGCAATTCCTAAATTCTAAGAATTCCAAACCATGGGTTGCATTGTGAAAGTCCTCTTTAAACCTTTTAAGTGAAATAAGTTGTTGGAGGTATCTTCCCTTAGGATTACTGGCAAACACCTTGTGTTTATGGGGGTACCACACAATTTAGACAGCACAGACAGGATGTCTCTTTCATTCTAATTTGTCTTTGTACATGGTTTATAACATCCCCCCAAATTACTTCTTGATGTGCAATTCTTCATGCTTGTTCTACTCTCAGAAGTGAGTCTTTTTCAAAGGATTTCAAAGAAGACCATTTTAGCTCCAAGCGTGCTAGGCGTGAAAAAGGATTGTTTTGACACACTTTTATGCTCTGGTTGCTCCAGAAGCATTTAAATCTGAAAACTGCAGTTGTGATGGGTAAGTCTCAGCCTCTCAGATAAGGTGTTACAAGTGCTCAAAAACAAAATTAAAAGAACATGAAGGTTGTAAAGTTAAGCACCTGCCAAAAAACAAATTAGGCAATGATAGAATGAATTGATAGTGAATCCTTAGTTCAGTTCTGCTCTGTGTATAGGTTATGACAGTTTTGAGGGGATAAGGCACTATTTTTTTCATGAACTGTCTTTTTCTCTCCTGTATTGTCTTTCCTTACTTGCATCTGTATTATCATATTTGTCTTTCCAGATACAGTTTTCTCACTTAGTCATTCCTTGCTTTATCCTTCCAGACTTCTCATTACCACCCCATCCCTAACATTTCCTTGCCTCACATTCTTGCTTTACCTTCACTTCCAAATGTCTTTTTTTTTTTTTCCCCACTCTGCTGTCTTATACCTTTTTCCTGCAGTTGGCCAAAAGTAATGAAACTCTAAGGAATGACAATGACAAAATCCACTTAATAATTTATATGTACTTTTCTTAAGGTGCAGAGAACTGATTTCTGTATGAGAATATGTTTGGAAGTAAACTTTTGGAGGAGGAGCTAATACTGTTGCCAAAGTCAGCTGTCTCCCATGTGCTTGTCTTGCAGCTCCTTTTGCGATGCCGTGTGTTTTGGGATTTCCAGTGGGGGTTTGGCTGCTTTATTTCAATTAAAGCTGTGCTGAGTTTTTTAAGACTCTGTTAGTAGGTGAAGTTAAGATGTTAGAAAGGTCTTTTGGAGGATGCTATATAGAAAAAAAATTGGAGACAAAAAATATAGTTGGTATTCCTCACATATTTGTATTTCACATATGAGCATGCCAATTTCGTGTGCAACTCCTCTGTGAAAGTAAATGTTCCTTTCACTCTTACGTGCCTCATGTGTTCTCCATCCTTTCCCTCTATCTTTTTAATAAACTGACATTTTCTGTGGTCTCTTAAATTAGTTTATGCCTCTGGGAAAGATTATTGTGTTTATGTGGCATCAACTGGAACAAACCCTTGCAGATTGAAGGGGCATCACTGGTTTGTGCTCTGTACTCCTGCAGTGCCTGGAGATTAATGTGCTGGGAGGTGTGAACACACTGAGCAAACCAGGGAGCCTGGCTCACTGGGTGAATTTTAACTTTAATTTAATTTGAAAACTTCCAGAGCTTTCTCACTGATACTGCAAAAATCTGACGTACATTCCTAATTTTCTACACTGTAAGTAGATCAGGCTAATTTGTTCCCCAGCTGTTTAATTTGCAAAGGGGGCTGTCATTCTGTGTTAAATAAAACTGGTAAAGACAGAGCCCAAGGAAGATCTGTGTAATGATGAAAGTTTGTTCCAGTTCAAAGCTGCTGTTGATATTGGGTGTGATCCAAAAACTCTTGATGCCAGATGCAATGCTTCCATTGATGCAATCAGATTTCAAATCAGGGCTGGTATTTTCAGCCCACTTCTCCTTTGGCTGCTGCTCTGGTACCTGACTCTCTGGGAGGATGAGGTGTGCCAACAGCATTTAGAAAAACATCATCCCTAGTTGCCCTCTGCCTTAGTACTATATGCAAGAGCTGCTCACTCCCAGTTGTATAATTCACTCTGTTTCTCTCCCCAGGAATGTAATGTGAGATTTTTTTTTTTTTTGTCTTCTTCAGTCTAGCCTTGCTTTTAATTTGTTTTCCTCAGGCCAGATGTGCATGGTTTTGTGTAATCTACAGGCATTGTGGACCAAATCTGAGTCACTCTCACTGCCCCTAAATCTGAGCTGCTGGCTCATTCATCCAGGAACTGATTTCTGGATAGTCTCTTTGGACTCATTACCTGAGCCTAGACATGCTTGGTGGCCTCATCACTGGCACTTTCTATACTTCTACATTAAGAAAAAAGAAAAAAGTGAATGTTGTGAAAATTCAGGCAGTTCTATGAAAGATAATGGATGAATGAGGCTTTAGAGTGATCTGATCTGTTATTATTGTATGTTAGAGACTCACGCCAAATCATGGTCTTGGCAAGCCCCACCAGAGAGTGACTGGCCCTGGGGCTGACAGAAGTTCCCTGGGGGAGAGTCTGGAACTGGAGGTCTTCTATTTGACTTCACTTGTCAGGGAAATGTGCCACATTGGACAGTCTCACAGCTGAATTGGTTTCTCTGTTGCCTTATGATTCATATTACCCTTTGTTGTTGCTGATCATACTGTTTTCTTTTTTGTTTCATCTGCCTGTTTTTTCCTGGCTTTATCTGTCTCTGTACTGCTAAAAGTTCCCATTTTCTCTTCCAATTTACTTTTAGAGGGAGCTGTACGGAGACCCCTGGCAGATAATCTGTCTCTGGTTAAAAAATGCTGATGCCCTTAGCTAGGCAACGTCTAATATCAATGTGGTGGGCAAAGAAACCAAAATACTTCTCCTGCTGTCAGAAAAGAGAAAATATTTCACTCTTTCCAATATGCAAGTGTTTCCTCTATGATTTTTAACAATTGTTGATAGCAGCTAAGCAGTTATGGTAAAACTTTTCTTTATGGACTTTGTACTATTTTGGGTTCTGGTGGGTGAAGAATCCTGGTATAAGTCAATTTTCTATTCTGAATCTCTTCTCCCACATATAAAAGGAGAATAAAAATGCTGGCTGGCTTTGAAATCCACTGCTGAAAAATGTTACTTAGAATTTGGACATTATGATGTATAATTATAATCAAACCCATATAAGCATTATGCATGAGAAAGTAGCCTGATAGCATATATGGTTGTGAATGTAAAGAAACCAGAAAATTCCTCCTGCTGCTGTAGACAAGTGACAGTGGAGGCATTTTTAAGTACAGATATTAGCTGTTCACTGTGTCAGTAATGCAGAGAACCTGGGGAGGTGTATTGCTACTTGTTAAAATTCCTTCCTGGCTTTAATTTCTCTGTCATGATTTTGCATTAGCATAGTTCTTTGACCTAAATATGAAAATATCAGCAAAGGCATGAAAACTGAAATCAGGTTTCAGAGTTGACTGTCCTGCTGTACTTTGTGAATGGTATTAGTTGGTAGAGGTGAGCGGGACAGTAGGAATTATTCCCCCCAAAAATCTAGAATTGTACATCAGAGCCAAACTTATTTTTTGAAGTTTCAGCTTTCTGTTGATGTATGCAATTCTTACGTGTATTGAAGAATTCTCTCCTGGACTATGAGAACCTTGGAAGTACTTCAGGAAATCCTATCTAAACCATCAGCTTCTTACTGGCTTACAAAAGTAAAAAAAGTTTTGTTATCTCAAACAAATGCACATTGTTACTGTTGATTTAAAAAGTATTTTTAGCTCATGAACATACCCAAAGCATGAAGTGTCAACTATGAATCTTTGTTGTTTTATGGTTTCCGGTATGTGAATTGCATAGATCCACATGAAATTCTAAAGATGAACAAAGTTTGAGATCTGCCTCCAAAACTCCAGATGCTCCTTTTGCTATTGTCACTTCCCTTGCTGATCTTGCCTGGACAACTCACAACAGCCCAAGGACAAGCTGCTGTCTCAGAGACCTGCATTATAAAGTAGGTTCATCAAAATGAATGTCTTCTCCCTTACTAGATTTTTATTTTTGGAATTAATTGGTTTCAACCCTTGGCATCGGTGCAGTAAATTTAAACCCCCTCAAATCTCTTGACTTCATTTAATACCTGTTACAAAGAATACCCCCATATTATTTTTTTTAATGCAAATGAAGTAACTGTAATGACTCAAGCTCCTTTGTTAAATGAGCAAAATGGTTACAAATTGCACAATTCATCAATCTGAAATGCTTGTTCAATCCACTTCTGTTCTCCTATTTGTTTGCATCATGATACTGACTTATAGTATTTCACTTGTATAAAAGCTCAGAACAAACCCTTGTTTACAAGTGCAGTAGATTACACTCAGTATAAATCAAGATAGTAAATTGAAGTTGAGACTATTTCTTTTTTCTGAACTACAACCCTTTCTTGTTACTGGGAATATTAATAATACAGTGACTACAAGGTAAAACTAGCTTCTTTGAGGTTTTGAAAGGGTTGAGGCCATACTGTGCTAAATACACCTGAGGAAATGTTGTGAATTTCCCTGAAGGGGAATCAGGACAGGTGTGGGAACACAACACAACCAGACTTGTTAGAACACCTCTTATAAACTTGTTTTTTATTAGTAGGCTTGAGATGTTAATGGCAGAAAGCTTTTTCCTCTATTAATTCACTTTTTAGTGCAGGTCGCACATCTGCACACAGCTGGAACAGCAGTGAGACACCAACGCTGCAGTACACTCACTCAGAAGTGGATGGTCATCCTGGGCACAACTGTGTTTGCTAGCAGGGTGTTTGGAATTCCCTTTGAGGTGCCTGTAAGCAGGTGGTATGTGTCACACCTGTAGTTCCTCTCTGCATGCAGCAGCTCTTTTTCTCTCTTGGCGAGGTCAGCATAATCCCATCACTGGATGATGGGCATCTTAATCAGTCTTTTTTCATAAATTCACCAGTTCCTGGGAGACTTTGCATGTGCTGTCTCATGGCACATATATTTCTCATGGTTTTCAGGTGATGGTCCCTCCATCCACTTGTGTAGGTCCCTTGTCCCCCTTCAGCGAGGCTGGTGCAGAGGGGTTTTGTGGCAGGAGCAGCTCTGCTGCTGAGCCTTCAGCTGTTGCTGAGGGAGACAGAATGTGCGTGGGAGAAAGGAAGATATGACCCTGTTGTGTAGGTGGGGAACTGGGCTACAGCATTTTGCTGATTTGCCTCACCCCTGGCAGGAAGCTGGCAGCAAGGCTGTGAGCTGAGTCCAGAATGTCTGTGTCCTCCTGGCTCAGCCTTTCACTCTCAGGAACATCTGCCTGTGCAGTTTTCAACTCCTGTTGCTCTTCTTGCTCTGCTGCAAGATATGCAGTTACAGCACTCCTGCTTTCCTGGATATACTGGCATTCTGAAAGTAGACTCCATTGTTTGAGGGAAGCCTCAAAATATTTGAGACTGGGTTTCTAAGGCTTGGTTGGCACACTTACTGGCACTCAGCCTAAGGTGTTTGTTCCTCTGAACGAACTAGAGACATTTCTCCTAGTCTTTATTCCACAAATTGTGAATGGAAAATGAGCAGCCCAAAGGAGATGTGTTGGGTGTCTGAGGAGAACGGTTGCCTAGAAGAGTCCATTTTCCGTGCGACTTTTTCACTTAACATATCTGAATTATTTGGAAGAAAAGAAAAAAAAAAAGCTAAACACTTGTAAAAAATTTTATCCGAAAGGAAGACTTGAAAAGATTAGGAGAAGTTATTATTGAGGCTGCGGTTCATTATAATGTATTTTGCCGAAGTCACTTTGCTTTACCAGTCCTTATTTTTCCACTGTTCCCCAGCCCAAGTGCTGAAAACAAACAGACCCTTGTTTTTATTTCACTCTAGATTTTTTTAATATTTCTTTAGATAGCACTGAAAATTGTACTTCAGTGTTGTCATGGTGTCAGGATTAGACTCTGATGAGGATCAGAGTCATGAGCAGGCCTAGCATTGTAACTTCATGTTAACGTTTTCCCTAGCTCTTTTTGTTTCAGTCTCTGAAAGTTCAATAGCTTTTATAGATGAAAGAGTGTGGAAATTTCTTTTATCTTTAGGTAAATTCCATTCATTGAATTCACTGAATCAAAAGGCCAGAAATTCCTTTAAATGCCAGTAACTTCAATAATTTGGAGTGAATCTCCACTGAATTGTCTTAGTTAATTGCTGTCATATTTAAACCAGGCTTTGGTTGACCAAGGACAACTAAAATACACTTTGGGTTAGAACAGTACATTTAAAAAGACTTGACAGTTTGTTCAACTGTCTTTTTGCTAGATGAAAGAATTTCAGTTGGAGATCCTCATCTTAAAAATATTCTTGAGAGTCTCACTCTCTTTTCCTGATAGACATAGGAGTGGTTATAATAATAAAAGAAATAAACTTCTTGTTGTAAACTGTACCTACATGGAGGACATGATTCAGAACAAGAAAAGATTAGATAATTAAACTCCATGTAATTAACTGAATGAGAATGTCTTCTTGAAATAGAAGGGTGGGATGACCTCTAGATTTGGTAAGTAAACAGCCTATTGCTAACCCTTGGAGGGAAATAATAAAATTAATACAGGTATCTTTGCCTGAAATGAAATTTCCCATTTTATCGCTGTTTGAATGTAGTCTTACTGGTTTTGAATATTACACTTACAGCAAATAGCTCTCCTGTTTATACATGAAAACCCACTAGACTTTCTGGGAATTTAAGGAAGGGAAAATAACACCAGGACTTGGCTGACCACAACGTATGCAGTAATGTTTTGATTGTGAGATGAAACATGTCGGAAAACTTATGCAGATGTATTTTGGGTTAGGAAAATTGGTGTCCTCACCTAAAAGGAAAAAAAGAAATCCTTTTGAGGTTAAAAATGAGAACAAATTCCAGTCTATACTGAAAGATTTAGCAAATTCATGTCAATTTAGAAAACCAGAAAATTACAACTACAAGAGATCACTGTGATTATTTTCTCACATGTAATTCAATTGGGACTCATTGCTCAGGAAAGCCATATGGTCAATAAAGTCTTGTTCTGTTTAATTATTATAGAGCAACTTGACAAACATCTGAGCCAATTTCCTCACACTGCCTCAAACTTGGAATAGATAGAAAAAGCATCAAGTTGATTTAATGCAGAGCTATGGATGAGTAGTCAGAAATGGAAGGAGAAATGTGGGACATTTCTGTCACAACCCTTGATCATGTAAAACAGGTAAGTATTGGACTACTTGGAAATGCTGAGATTATTTTTAATGCTAGAACTAGATTTGCTTAAAGGTGCAATCAGTAAGAGTTAAGTGCCTTACCTCCTTAATCATTTGTGAGTGTTGAAATGGATTACTGCTAAAATTCAGGTGTTTTTAAATCTGTGGAAGGCTGTGTTTGTGCGGGGGCCCTGAGGGCACTAACACAACTTAGTGACCAGCCTTACCTGGAACTTGCAGTATTAGCTTGTTTAGCCCTCTGGCCTGGGATACAGAGGGGAAGAACTGGTCTCTAGCACAGCTGCAGGCATGTCCTGCCTGCCTGGAGATTCCCTTTTTGCAAAGCTCAACCTGAGCACTGGCATCTTGGCTTCAGCTTGGACCTGCCTTATTGCCATGGTATTGCCTCATGGCTTGGAGCCTCAGCTGGACCTGGATGCTGTGTTGGGATCTGTCCTGCTCCACAGCTCAGGGTGGGGACAGGCCCTGCCTGGTGGGGCTCTGCTCACCTGGTCTTAGAATTAATCATATTCTGTGGACTCGTCTTTCAGTCCATTGGCTTCACAGAGATGTTTGAATTATATCTGATACACAATCATTAAAGAATTAGCGCTAGATGAGCAGGAGCACATGCACAGTAAATACAGAATTTCTCATTTTTCTCTAGGATTTCACATTATTTGAGGGGGTTACTTCTCTTTCCTGAGCTTTGGCTGCTTCAAAGACTTTCTTGCAGGCCTCTTCTATAATACATCTTCATTGCCCACATTCTAAAGACCAGATGTAATCTCTTCATCTATCTTGTGTGGCTGTTACTGCCTGCTGCAGCAAATCAGCACAGCTTTAGATGGATATCTATGTATTCTCTTCATGGGCTGGCCAGCAGAATCCCAATACTCCAGTACACTGATCCTTCACATTCATCTTGTGAATATTCAAGTGTTCAGATTTTACTAATGGAAGTGCCCTGGAGAGAGCAAGGCAAACATTAATCTTAGGTTTTGAGGTATTTGCTGAAAACATTTAAAATTGTGTGTCTATCTGATTTTAAAATTTCCAAGGTGAAACATATTTGGCTATTTACATTAGTTGGAGAACATGGTCAATAAAGTAGTACTTGTGTGAGGGAAGTTTCAGTAGAAGTTAATTACAAGTAATTAAGGGATAGACAAAGTATACAATAATTGATCCTAATGCCACAAAGTTAATCAGAATTTTGTCATTGATTTCACAATGGACCAAGCTTCATAAAAGACATATCTGACTTTACAGACAGGGAACTTTCCTCCTGCTTAAGCCAGTTCCATGTTACTAACCATTTGCTGAAAGTGTTTTAGCAATTAAGAATGTATGAAAAATTAAATATGAACCAAATATTGTCAGAATGTGTCAATTGTCAGATATTGCTTTGTTCCATTCATCTTCTTTTTTTTTTTTTTTTTTTTTTTTTTTTTTTTTTTTTTTTTTTTTTTTTTTTTTTTTACGTTTGTGAAATTATCTTTTTTTTTTTTTTTTTTTTTTTTTTTTTTTTTTTCCTGTAACTGCTGGCAATATCAGCTAGCTCTCTGTGGCTGAAAAAGTCAACCTGATTGATGTGACACAGTTCAGTCCAGAGAAAAATCTGCAGTCAAAAAATGGATCACAAAGTTAGTTATACAGTGAGTCAGGACACTGAAGAATGAAAATACTAAGCTTTCTTGTGAGTGGAAGAAGGATATGCAAAATGTGCCTTCTCCTTTGGGAAGTAGCTGTACATTTTGTAATGATGCTTTTCTTTGTAAATGTTTGTTTCAAATCAATATGTGTATTAGAAATATCAAAAATTCTGTAAAGTTTTCAGGTTCAATTATTTCAAATCAATAGGATTGTAAAAATAAGCACAGTCCACTAACATTCTTTGGTTTTATTGCACAAGAGAATTTTATCTGGTTTTGGTTTTTTTCTTTTCTTTTCTTTTGGGTTTGTTTTTTTTTGGTGGATTTGGACTCTTAATTATGTTTTGTTTTGGTCAAATTAAGACCTTCAAACTTGTCAAAATGTGAATCTGTAAGAATTTGATAAAGAGGGGAGATGTTACATCGCCCAAGGTGAAAATGAACTTCTCACTCTTCTTGAGTTTTCATGCCTAATTTTATTCTTATTTTTAAAAGCCTCTGGATTTTTAACTCTGGTTCATAACCAAGTTTGGGGTTCAGAACAATAGAATAGAATTACTGGTGGCTGTATTTAAAGGGTCTGAAATTTATAAGACAAATATCTGTAGATCTGAGGAGTAAGTGACCACAGGACTGAAGAGAAAATGAAGTCCAAGAAAAGTGTGAGAAAAGTAGTGGCTGTAAGTAATGAGGGAGTTCTTTGGTCCTTACCACACTGAGTACAGGTGTGAGAGGAATGGGCTCTGAAAATGCTGAGATAAACCAAAAACGAGAGAGACAAAGAGTCAATTCCTCAGGAAAACCAAATCATTGGAGATATTTACATATATAAACTTTGTTCTTTTGGGGCTATATTTTCATATTTCTAACACATGAGAATAACCACTACCCAAACTGAGAAAATTGCTCATATCCTGTGGTGGAAGAATCAGCTCCAGGAATCAGCTCCAGCAGAATTTACTTTTGCTAAATAAATAAAATCCACATTAGCTGCCAAATAAAAGTCATTATCACATGAGTTTCTATTATGCTTGCTTAGTCTCTAGTGCATGGAGTAGATATTACTAATTTATCTCACGTGTCTCACACTGCCCAGCATGTGGCTGATAATGGCTTTAGGCTGGGACCAGGCAGGATCACAATGTGTGGCAAAGTCACATCTCTAGTCTGTGTATTGGGTCAATCTTGAAAGCACATCTCAAAACCACAGCTGTCATTCAGCATCCTCCCTACAAGACATTCTTGGCCTTCTGAATTCGCTTACAGCAGTCGTTTCACCCTTTGGGTCTGCTACAGGCAATTTAATTCATAAAACAGACAAACAAAACATACTGTAGATGCTTTTATAATTTCTTTCCTGGTTTTTCTATTCTTTGTTTCCAGTTAGTCAAATTTCTTTTATGCTGTATATTACTACCCATACAATGCAGAGCAGTACAATTGTAAGACCAGAGGGCAGCGAACAGTCTATTTTTTCCCTTGTGTGCATTTTTTTTCTTTTGCGGTTCAGATCCCCAGAGGGAAAGGTATGCTATTTGTCTTCATCTTGTGTTTAATGGTAAATGTATTCTGCAATGCAGAGATGGGTGCTGCTGCTTGGGGTACCCCTTCCAATTTATGTTGCAACTACTCAAAAATTATATAAAAATGGTGATGTACGAACTGCTGGGAAATGATGCAAAACTCCCATATTCATTCCAGAATATGAAAAGTTGCCCCAAGTATTACTCTCATTCATTTAAAAGGGCTTCCTTATTTATCTTGGTTCCAACAAGACAAGAAATAGAGTTGGTTTGTGTGTGTCCTATTTCAAAGGCTGAACAATGCTGGAGGGACTAATTTTTCTGCCTGCTGTAGCTCCCCCTCTTATTCTTTTAGCCAGATGTCAAGCAGAAGATGGAGAAAAACTTTAGGTGCTCTCAAGAATGATGGTAATGATGGAAGATGATAGAACATAACTGGATTGTACTCTTGCAGCTGAATTGCTATTGATTTTAGAGAATGGAAAATCTCATTGCAAGACAGGCATCTCTCCAGCCCTTGGCAATGCTCTGGCACCTGCCTGAACAGGGCAGGGTGGCTCCTCGCAAACAGCTTTGCTCTTTCCAAGGAGATGACTTGTAGCAGGCAATTCTGCCTTGTACATGGACATTTGTCTTTCTGATTAGTCCTTCTCCTATTGCAACCATTAGTAGACATTATGTTGATTTCAGCTGTGTTTGTATTAGAGCAACGTGGTGATGACATTGTATTCAATATAGCATTATGGCATTATTTTCATGTTTAAGGGTTCTGTCATAGATAACTAAGATACAGTCCTGATCTCATAAAGTTGAAACTAATATGAGCCCAGAACATATTTCCGAAGCAGTTGAAATATAATAATTTTTTAATAAGTTTTTTTCTTTCTTACCTTTCAGTTGCAATTTTTTTTTTCAAGGAAAGTATATTTTTCTTGCCTAATTTCATTTTGCACATAAGGAAAGAACAGAAGAGAAAATATTTTTGCCAGTGTTTTGCTTGTTTTCCCTATAGACAAAAAATTCTAAAATAAAAAAAATTTCTTTATCAACAAGATAGACCATATAGTTATTAATTATTGTAAAAATTTTAAAGCTTATCTATAGTGTTCAGCTGCAGCAAATAATAGTGCCCAAGTTGCATTTTGTATGGCTTTATAAAGGACATAGGACAAAGGGAAATGATGCTATTTCTGGTTTATCTTTTATATGACCATGTACAAGAAATGTATGTGGTTCTAAATTGTTTCTTGGTATGGGTCCATCTCAGCAGAAAACCCTTCTGTTGAAAGATATTGTTTTGCTGGATAGCCCATAGATGTCTCATAAGCATATTCATGTCCTTTCTTCTTGAGAAAATATTTGTTTCCAGGCTGTATCAACACAAATTGTTTTGCTGTGTAGTGTATATATCTGCATAACTAAGGAAATATGTCACAAATAATTCTACAGGATGTAGCTTTCATTTCCTTCTGTAGTGATATCAAACAGCAGTATAATTATGAGGAGTGCTGTGTAGGGCTATCTTTAACTTGCAAAGACAAGGTGTCACATCTAATACAGAACAAATCTAATAGGGTAATGCAGTATGACAGCAGAGAGTTCAGACTCTGCGAGCTCAGTTACACACTGGAATACGTGTTGGAACAAAGCAGGAGACAGAGTTCAGGAAGCAGAAATCTTGTGAGATTTATAAAGCTTTAAGTAAAAAAATTATGTTCTCCTGTCCTTTTGGTTTGTATGTTAGCAAAATCCTGGTGGCCCAGAATCTGAATTGTTTTCCAGATATCTTATTTGTTATTAAACCCTATGATATTAAAAAGTGGCCTTTACATCCTATTTGTGTAGCCAGGTACTAGATTGTGTTAAATGTACGGGTTGTCTTCACCTTTTCTTCATTTCTGTTCATTTTTGTGATGCAAAATGCCATAAACATTGCATTCCAGGTTTCTTTTTCCTTTGTGATTTAAAGTAATATCACAATAAAAATCTAGAAAATACGGGTGACCTGACTTCAAGGTGTGTTTTGGACTACTCTCAGTCAGGCTTTGCATGTGATCAGCCTGAACTGCTGTCTCCAGGAGCATCATAAGTCTCCATCATAAGTTCAAAAGGTTTCTACTCATGGGATAACTTCAGTGATGCACAGCTGAAAGAATAATTTATATTGTTATTAACAGATATGAATTAGGGAACTTATGATGCAGGCATTTAGGAGTATTGGAAAATACAAAGCAATGCTTGGATGCCTGAAGAGTTTGCATTGATTAAGTGCAGTGACAGTTGATGTGCTTCTGTTCAAGGGCCAATTTTATGCAATTAAGCTTGATAGATTAACTTGAGATAAGCTATTTTTTACACAGTATATACTGCTTGTTAAGGATGAAAAAGTTTCTGATTTTTTCAGAGAGTCATGTCTCAGAGATGCCTTGTGAGTCAACACAATTCTTCCTTGTGGATGACTTTTCATCTTGCTTCTAGTTAAATCATTCAGTACTAGCAAGGCATCTCAAACAAGGCTCATAGCAATATTTTGGGAAAACTAGTGAGTGAAAAGCTTTTTGCATGGTTACTTTTTGATAGCAAGCATTGGCACAAAGAGAGCAATAAGGTAATGTTAACACATTTAAAGGCCAGTGTGCCAATACTTTTTATCTGAGTCCAACTCCCCCACAAGTAAATTGTTCTTTTTTTGCTGGAAAATGTACGTGACCACCATCCAGAACTTTATCAGTCTGGAGCAAATCATAAAAGATGGTTTAGAGCAGAAGTAAAATTCCTCAACCCACTTTCCTGTCTGCAGGAAAGGACTGATTTTCTTTTTCTGCCCTTGCAGGGCTGGAAACTCCATTTTTTCCCAAAAGACATAAATACTCCTGGGAATGTTCAATGCAACAGCTTGTGCCTGCCAGGTGAAGCAATAGGTGTACCTGGGGGAGCATACAGGTCCTGGTTCTATGGCTGGGGTGCAGTCCAGAGTCTTGTGGGATGACTCTTCCTTGGGCATTACCTTCTGGAGTTCCTAGATGGAAATCTTGGGACTAGCACAGTGGACACAGACTCCTTAGTTGCTAGAGCTCTGTGTCTATCAGAAGCAGCTGTGTCATAAAGGTCCAGCATGGACTACATGGCAATGCTTTGTGGTCTGCAAACTGACTCATGGGCTGTGGTTCTGGAACCCCTGCCCTGAAAAGGCAGTTTCTGCCAGGAGATGTTGCTTTCCAGAAACCTCATGTGTAAGTAATTTCAGTATCTGAGGCCACTCATAAACAACAGGCTGTTTCTGGAAGTCCTTTCTGGTATATGCTTCCCCACTCCGTTATCCTGGCCTCTTTCCCTCCTCCTTGATTTGTCACTTGAGAATCCACATAAAATGAAGAATGCAGGACATTCAAAGGAAAGTTCCTGGAGCTGAAATGTTACAGCTGTTCTGTCTTCGTTGTCTTTAAATCAGTTTCAGTTTGTTTTAGTGGTGCTGAGGAGAGTTAAAACCTTAGAAAAAGTTACTGTTGACATCTGTGGCAGAGGGTACCACCCACCTGCAACACAGGAGGGAATATGAGCTCTTGAGACCTGAAAGAGCTGAATTTTTTTACTGCTTTATGTTAAGCATATATAGTATAGGCATGAAAGTAGTTTGAAGAGCCATTGTCCTGGTCTTAGGACAATTTAGTATGAATTTTAACTTAATGAAGGCTCCTGGCTCTGCAAGACACCAATATCCTGTCTGATTTCATGGCTGGAAGATATCCTAACTGGTAAATTTGTATCACTAGTGTGTGGCTCAGAATGGTTCTTCGCTGAAATAACATTTCAGATACCAGGAAACATTAAGAATTCCTCTTTGAAAGAGATGCTTTCTCCTAAGTTTTACATAGTGTACTTTTCTGAATTTTGGTAATTTTTTTCTCCTCATATACACTAATTGGATACTGCAGCTAGATACAGCATGGAGCAATGAAAAGGGAAAAAAATCTATTTTAGCGGAGTTTGTCATGAGCTCTGATGAAGATGGCAGTGGGTTTGAACTCGTTTAAAAAAGAAATGCTGATGCACTTTTTATTCATTTACATGTTACTGTATATAAGACAAAATGCATCCCCAGTCTTTCCTTTCTGTTGCCATCAAATCTGTAGACAGACAGACAAGCAGTTGCAGATGTACCATCTACACCTGGGATTAGGTTGTTGTGGGGTTGTTTTATGTCTTCTCTTTGCACAGGAAGAGGATAAAAACTGGAATATTGTGGGACCTCAGCATTCAAATACCTTTGGATCCTTTTGGAAGAATCTGTCTATCTGTGGAACTGCACCTTGAAGTTGGTGCCTGACTGGTGGCAGGTTGGGTTGGAAAGAGCTCACTAGTTGGCATCAGTCACATCTAAAGGCCAAACCAGAAGCAAAAGCTATGTGTGGTTAAGGATCCATTTGGAATATTAGACTTGCTTTTCTTTTTATTTTTCTTGCACTTATTTTTTTTTAACCAAGTAGAGTTACCTTCTTTGATGAATTGAACATAACAAGGATATTTAGAACTGGAAATTTGATATCTCTAATGCATCAGACTTAACATTTGTTTTAAAGACATCTCTCTATCAGGGAATGGCTTCTTAGGGTCAGCCCCAGGATTACATTACAGCTCCTCTCTGCACTAGAGCTGCTGTGTATCAGGAGGTCAGTGTAAATAGTGAAAATCTGCAGCCTGGAATGATCCAACCTGACACAGACAACCTAACCCCACATTATAATTAGCATGCCAGGACTTAATTCTTTGCTAAAACACAGCGCTTCTTTCACTTGGGAATGTAAAAGTGCTTATAAATCTAATTTAAATTCCTATTTGAAAAAAGATGATCTAGTCTTGGAGTCTCTTGAGCACTTAAAATCTCAAATATGGAAGAGCCTGTTCTTATACACAGGAATATACTGATAATAGCAGATAGTTTGATAACATTATTTTAAAAATCAATTTGTGAAATGATTTTACAAGACTATTTTTATTTATCTTGGTCAGGCGTAATTTTCTGCCTTGAGAAATCAGCACTCTTTACAGAAAGGCTGTTGCTGACCCTGCTGGTTTCTATTGAACCATAGTTAGCAAAGTTACATTTGCCTTTTACTCAGCAGAAATTTCAAAGTTTCAGTCTGTCTCTAATTCCCAAACAATTACAAGAAAAGCCAGCTAAGGAACAACACAAAGGAACCGGCACCCCACCTCACCCCAATCATTCCAGCATGAAAAATGGTCTTGGATGCAAAGACTAAGAGGACAGAAAGTGATATAAAGATGTATAAAAAGATGTGAAACTTTTTCAGAAATGGTTGCAATTTATACTTGAAAGAGCCATAATGACACTGTTTCTCTGCACTTATATGAGGCATTTCATCTGAAGATCTCAAAAGGTATTGAGAGAGTGAATTTCATAGTATTGCAGTCTCCTCCTTCACCTTTAACAGGTTGCAGTAGGGGAAAAATTAAGAGTGGGCATTAACAGAATTCACAATGTCCTCTCCAACTTTGGCTGGCATTCTCTCTCCAATAAATGATCTGCTGCCACCTGACCTTGTCAGACTAGTTATAGCACATAGAAAATCATAGGTGCTGCAAAAACTTGATCTCCTAGAAAATATTAGGCAGGAGAAAGTCTACAAAGTTCTGTCACAACCAGAGCCTGAGGTGCACAATGAAGCTGAGGGGCCCTCATGCCAGAGCTCTAAAAAACCTACACGGGATCTTGGTTAGTTGTCTAGACCCTCCTGTATGCTCAAGGAATGGAACAGGCACTTTTATCTCACAGTTTCTGACCTATTTTAGATGTTCCTTTTAGCACCATTAACTGAAATGGTTAGGTAGATGTTTAAAGGGAGGTGAAATTATCTCCCAACCAAAAGTAAGCACTTGGTGGTATTACGACTGGGCTGAAAATAGAACTTTTGATTTAGGTTTTTTGATTCCTGGGTAAAGACACTAGTAAAAAGAGCACTAAAGTCATTATGAATTTAATGGAAGTTTCCTGAACTGCTGTGCTTAGTGCTGGACTGCAGGTGGTCTTTATACAATTGACGTGCTGTGAGTTGTCTTAAACAATGAGATCCTACAGGGACCAAAGCAGAGAAGTAATGTCTTTATGTCTAATGCTTGCACCACAGCAGATAAATATTCAGGTCCCTGGAGAGTCGTGCTTCTGAATGTGTAAGCACATTTTATCTCTCTGAGACTGTGCAGTTAGGTGGCTCCAGGAATGTGAGATTTTTTTGGTTTTTTGTGGATGCAGGATCACCAACAGTGCTGTTTTGTGTGACACAAGGAATGTGGATTTTTAGGTAGCTTGCTCTGTATGACACTGAAAGACTTTCTGGGAAATGGGAATGACAGCCTTAGCATGCAGAAGATGGAAAAGGCTGTGTTTAGTATGTTTTGCAGCTGTTTCTTGCAATCAGAGCAAGAATGAAACCGATCTGGTTGTCTCAATACCCGGTGTGGATCAAACTGGGTAAGAAAATAGAGGGGAAACAGCCCAGTCTGGCTTCCTTCAGTTAGTGAGTCCTAATGAAGGTCTAGTGTTGCTCCTGCTGGGATCTATCAGCAGCTTTGAGGTAGCTAAAGAAATACATTGTATAGAAAAAACGTTCCCTAGAAAAGACTCCTACTTGTTTGTAGACTGGAGTTTTATGATCTTTATGGATGGTAAAGAGTCTGCAGACCAAAAACCTAACTCAAGTTTATGCTGTAGTATCCAAACGGGTTAAAGGTAGCTACTGTGTTAAAAACTTATGTTCTTTCAAGAGCTTCCTGCATTGTATTATGTGGAATTTTTTTTTTGTTTGGTTTTGTTTTTTTTTTTTTTTTTTTTTGTTTTTTTTTTTTTTTTTTTTTTTTTTTGCTGTTGAGACTTCAGTCTGCACACAGCTTCCTCAAAAATCTCCTAAAACACAAAATCTTGCATGCATTTGCAGAAGCAGCGGGTACTGAGGAAGTGGCAGTTACAGTGCTGCCACCAATTTCAGTGGCACAGCAGGAATGGTCTTTAAGAGAGGAACTAGACTTGCAAGCACTCCATGTTCTTGAGGAATATTCCTTATTACGAAACAAAACTCCTTTCTTAGAAGGCTTAAGGCAAAGAAATGACTGCTTGCCAAGATAATGTCTGCTGCTTTTGGTTACTGGCCTCAGCAGACCTTTCAGGAAAAACTTGGTTTAGGAATTGGTGAATTGAGCACTTTCAAGAGAGTGTTTTTTAGGGAATGAATAAGCTGTGCCATATTCAATTCTGGTCTTGGCAGCTTAAACCCATTTGCTCAAGTGAGGGATTCTGCAGCCCTCTAGGTTTCCCCTCCCTTTTATGTATTTGTCCCAAGTCCTTTGACACATATTGTCATCTTAATGTCTGCAAAGAACTAACTTCATGTCTGTGTACCATCTGCTGGGTAAGTAAATATCTATTTTGCAGCATGACAAGGCACTACTTCCACCAGTGAAGATCTCTGAGAGGTGTGCCCAAAATCAGAAGGTTGAAATACTTTTGTTTTGTTTGTGTGCTCCATTTTCAGTTTTCACATAGTTCTCCAAGACTTAGATGTTTTTTTTTCTCTGAAAGAAGCATTTAGAATATCCTCACAGAGGTTTTTGTGGTGGTTTTTTTTTTTTTTGGGGTTTTTTTTTTTTTTGGGTTTTTTTTTTTTTTTTTTGGTTTGATTTTTTTTTTTTTTTGTGAACTCTCTCCTATTAGGAGTTTTTCAGAAGTGGTTACTTCTGGAATTCAGGCAGCATTTACAACCTGATTAATGTACAAGTGGCTTACTGCTTCTGTCTTTCTGTATCTGTACTGCATCTAGAGATCATAGCTCTGTGAGGTTGGTACTATACACACATGACCTCTTTACTACTGAGAAGATGCCTAGGCCCACAAATTAGAGAGAGCTGAAATGTTGTCATTTTTCCTCATACAGAATTTTTGTATCCCTCACTGCCTTCTTATTTTGTGACTGGGAGGAAGCTGTCTTGGTCTGGGCTTGCTGTCCCAGGTCTCTTGCTCTTTTTCATTTTCTCTTGTAGTCCAAGTGGTAGATTTTTTCAACAATAACATAATCTTACTGACAATTCACAGGAATTCGTAGACAATTTTTCATAGTTTCAATTACTTCATGTCTTAAAAAGAAAGCAATGAGAATGATAAATGTCAGCTGTGAAGATGATGGCCTGGATGTTGTTGAAAGCTGGTGGTTGAGATAGAGCTTTGTGGAAACTTACATGGCTCTGACCTGAGTATCCTAGTAGTGATCAGTCCATTGAATAAAAAACTCAGTCATAAAAGAAAGCAAGTGAATTTATATTAGAAAGTGTATTAACTGTATGATGTTTTTCTGGGTCATTCTGAATGACATACTTTGAGAAAACCTTCTTTGATTTCATTTTTCAGAAACATTTGCTTCAGCCCTCCGGTATCTTCCAGCAACTTGCTGTTAGTGATTTCATCTTATCCTGTATGACATTTTAGTAATACACTGGGAATTTTTTCTTTTATGGTGGCTTTTTTTTTTTTTTTTTTTTTTTTTGTTGTTCTTCTGTTCAGACTGAAGAACTCAGAGCCTGGGCTTCCCTAGAGTTTCAGTTATATTATTCTCTTATTTTGCTGTTCCATCTCAGCTGCTAATTGCATTTTCTGTCTTTTTGTAACAGGGGGATGAGCTGTTCTTATCCCACCAGAAGTCTGGTTTCTTTTGGTTTATTTAATATCTTTTTTACTTAAGAGACTTTATCAGTTCCTTGAGCATTCCGTTATGTTTTATTTGCTTTATTGTCTGTCTTGGTATTTAATAAGCCTGGTGCAGTGCCTTCCCAATGGATTTCCTTTGCCTCCCTGATGTACAATCTTTTTTAGCAATTAGAGAGAGTGTTTTTCATTGGTTTCCATTTGTTTGGGCCGATGGGCTCTTCCCTGCTGTTTGACTGGCACATTGCAGTGCTGGCTTAGCCACTTTTCCCCAGACTGATTATCTATTTTTTTGTTGTAGCCTTCCAGAGCTTCAGCTATTTCCTAAGTGTTAGTCTTGAAGTTTTTCCTGTTTCCTTTTAGCTTGCTCGCAGGGACTCAAAATGATTTTCCCAAAGACAAACTGAATTTTTAGCTCTCTAGCCATATACATGCACTTATTATAAAAGCCTTGTAGTGTCAAAGATGATTCAATTGTTGTGACAGGGCAACTTCAGGAGTCTCCCAGCTCTGCTACTGTAGTTGACCAAGAAATGGGCCCTGAGACAGACCAATAGGTATCTTATGTGTGCCTGAGATGGACTTAAATGCTGGGGTTTTTTGAAGTGACATCCAGAGAGCCTCCCTAAGATCCTCACGGCAGCTGACCTTAAAGGATAGTGATAGTGCACAGAAGCCCTGTGTTACAGACCCACCTGGACACTAACTTGTAGTGTTCCCCACCACAAGAAAAGGAACCAGTTCTATGTAGCAAAACCAGAAATGATAAGCAAGAAAACAAAAATCTAATCAGCACTGAAATGTAAAGTCATATTCTTAAAGCATTTGTGTGGCCATGTTTCTCACCAGCATGCTTCAGGGAATGGGGTTTGGGAAGCTAAAACACAGGCTTGTATGCATTCAAACTTTGATGGTGATCCTCTGAAATCCTAAGCAGAATCATATCTCTTGAATACTTAGAGATGTGAGGTATACTGACCTCTGGCTCAGATTTTCTGGACTGAATCTTTCATTGTCATCCACATTCTGCCATAAGTCATCACAATCCAGTCCTTATTTTGTGCACCTCTACCTGGAAGACAACAGAATAAGTCTCAGGAAGAAGCTATGCTGTATGGAGCTTCATCAGCATGGGCAAGTCACTAGTGTTCTGCCAAGCTGGTACAGGTCACTTCTTGTGAACTGAATGTGCAGTTTGTTTCATGAGTTCGTGTTACCAGCTCAGCATTGTACAGTCAGATCAAAGTCCTGCATGGGGAGGATCAGTTTGCAGGGACAGGCAGCATCTGTAAAGGCTTCCTGATCTGGATTTTGTACTAACTGACTGAATGCAGTTCCTTTGATCAGTTTATTTATTTTTGTTCTTATAAACCTTTGCATTTCTTTCTTCCCATGTCCACGTCTAAACATCTCACTTTAATTTTTCTGCATAAAACTCCTAGGAGGTAAGGTGGTAGTTGAAACTTGGAGAGTTGAAATGACTTTAACCAGCTTCCAGAAGGCATTTGTGAGAGGACGGGGACAGAATTTAGGATTTTAGAGGCTTGACTTGAAATAGTGTTTTCACTCCAGTGCTCCAGTCATTTGGGAAGGCTTTCCTTCTGGAGATTTGCCTTATCTGTCTTTTAGGAACTTGCTGTTGAGCTTCATTCAGTGCAATCCCACAGTCCCCCTTCTAAAGATGTCTTTTAAACCACATATTTTTTTTTTTTTTTTTTTTTTTATCTTGTGACGTTAACTCCCTTTTATGATAAAGAAACCTCATGATTGCAGGCTCAGATAATGGTTGAGGTTGGAAGGGACCTCTGCAGGTCATCTTACCCAATCTCCCTGCTCAAGCCAGTCCACCTAGAACTGATTCTAGCCTATGGCTGGATGGCCTTTTAATGTGTATGAGGATAGTATTCCTTGGGCAACTTATGCCAGTGCTTGGTCATCCTTACAGTGAAAAATTTTTGTCTGATGTTCAAAGGGAACCTCTTGTATTTTGGTTTGTGTTCATCACTTCTTGTGCTATCACTGTGCTCCTGGCTCTGTTGTCTTTATGTCACATTCATATTTTCTGAAAAATCCCTTTGCCCAATATTTTTCTCCTGGGAAGCTGAGAAGCCTCAGATAAAAAGGAAAACAATATTATCTCATTTGCTTCTCCTGTGTTTTGCTCCTTTGGAATGTGGTAGGAGATTTTTTACCAACAGATGGTTGTTTCATTGGGTTTCTGCTGTGAATTGTTTTGACTTATTGGCCAGTCAGTGCCAATAATCTCTGGAGAGAGTCACAAGAGAATCACGAGTTTTTGTTGCTATCTTTTCAGCCTTCTGTAAGTATCCTTTCTGTATTCTTTAGTATAGTTTAGTATAATATTCTTTAATATAATATAGTATCATAAAATAATAAATTAGCCTTCTGAGAACATGGAGTTAGATTCATAATTCCTTCCTTCGTCTGGGAGTCCAGCTAATACAATATCTTTATACTTTCCCTGAGGATATTTATACGCTTTGATAAGAGCTTTGACTCTGAGCTTTGCCTGCTCCAGGCTGGACAGTTATAGCTTCGCCGTCTTTCCTCATGGTAGAGATGCTTCAGTCCCTTCAAGCCCTTCCTTGGACTTTCTTCAGCAGGTCTCACTTGTATTGGGGACCCACAAGAGGACCCAGCACTGCAATGTTGTCTCACCAATGCTGAGTGGAAGGGAAGGATCACCTTCCTGAGTCTGCTGCCAACACTCCTCCTAATGCAGCCCAGGATACCATTAACCTTTGTTGTGGCAAGGGCAACTGTGTTGTCCTGGTTTTAAGAAAGGTTTGGGGTTGTATCTTCCCTCCTGAAGGCTGTTTGTAGGTCTGTGTTCTTAAAAAAAAAAAACTGAACATCTTTTGGCAAAAACATTTTTTCAAAAACTTAGTACATTTAAAAGAGTATTATAAAAGTAATAAAACCTTTAGAGAAGTCTGGAAGAAAATATTTCCATTTTGTTTTTTAATTCTCTGGTTTTAATGGTGCCTTAATTTCAACAGCTTTAGCAGCTCCACAATGTCTCAATTTTCAGTTGAAAAAAGGTATTAGAAAACTGCTTTTAAGGAGTCTGTTTGAAAATAAAATAAACATAATATTTTTTCTTTTGCTGAGTAACCAGAAATGTTGCATAACTGCAGACTGCCAATGCCACATCCTCTAGAGAGCATATGTAATGGTTTTTGACTTCTCCCTTGCTTTAGCCTATTTGAATTTCAGTTTTTTTCATTGCATAGTGTTGTTTCAACAAAAATAATGTGTAGCTCATTAGGGGAATTGTTTTTATCTTTTGTGTGGCTGTGAAGGAGATGACAGAACAAAAAGTTTCACTGCCAGTCCCTCAATAGAGGTGAGCGGTAATATCATCCTGTAGATCATGTAGAGTGCTGTACAGAGGTCTTCAAGGAGATTTCAAGATTGTATTTCTGTACAATCTGTGTGGTAGATACATTAAAAATGCATATTCCTATTACATGCATGTTCCTATTTCCTGATGTATCTCTAAGAATGGGCTCTGCCAGACTGGGAAATGGCACAGAAGCTCCTCCATTTCAGTGTTCAATCTTTATGTTTGTTTTGTTGGGGGAAAATGCACCTATATGCCCCTATCAGTGTAGGTAAACCTCAGTGATGTAATTCAGAGGACTGTGTCCTCCTGAAGGTTCCTTGTTAACCAAACTTCAAGGTGAGTGGCAGCTATGAACGTCCTGTGCCTGAACTGTAAATTGAGTACGTCTATGAAAATGATCAAGTAGAAGATGAAAGAAGTATAGGCAATGTTCTTCACTTCTGTTTTCCAATAGCAATGCAAACAAGTATCAGAGTTGAATGTGAGGACTGCAAAAAAAGAACATTTGGAGGTGAAATTTGGAAAGAAACACAGTTCCTTAGAGACAATGGAAAATCTCTGTTGACATTCATATTTTCTGAAAAATCCCTTTGCCCAATATTTTTCTCCTGGGAAGCTGAGAAGCCTCAGATAAAAAGGAAAACAATATTATCTCATTTGCTTCTCCTGTGTTTTGCTCCTTTGGAATGTGGTAGGAGATTTTTTACCAACAGGTGGTTGTTTCATTGGGTTTCTGCTGTGAATTGTTTTGACTTATTGGCCAGTCAGTGCCAATAATCTCTGGAGAGAGTCACAAGAGAATCACGAGTTTTTGTTGCTATCTTTTTAGCCTTCTGTAAGTATCCTTTCTGTATTCTTTAGTATAGTTTAGTATAATATTCTTTAATATAATATAGTATCATAAAATAATAAATTAGCCTTCTGAGAACATGGAGTTAGATTCATAATTCCTTCCTTCGTCTGGGAGTCCAGCTAATACAATATCTTTATACTTTCCCTGAGGATATTTATACGCTTTGATAAGAGCTTTGACTCTGAGCTTTGCCTGCTCCAGGCTGGACAGTTATAGCTTCGCCGTCTTTCCTCATGGTAGAGATGCTTCAGTCCCTTCAAGCCCTTCCTTGGACTTTCTTCAGCAGGTCTCACTTGTATTGGGGACCCACAAGAGGACCCAGCACTGCAATGTTGTCTCACCAATGCTGAGTGGAAGGGAAGGATCACCTTCCTGAGTCTGCTGCCAACACTCCTCCTAATGCAGCCCAGGATACCATTAACCTTTGTTGTGGCAAGGGCAACTGTGTTGTCCTGGTTTTAAGAAAGGTTTGGGGTTGTATCTTCCCTCCTGAAGGCTGTTTGTAGGTCTGTGTTCTTAAAAAAAATAACTGAACATCTTTTGGCAAAAACATTTTTTCAAAAACTTAGTACATTTAAAAGAGTATTATAAAAGTAATAAAACCTTTAGAGAAGTCTGGAAGAAAATATTTCCATTTTGTTTTTTAATTCTCTGGTTTTAATGGTGCCTTAATTTCAACAGCTTTAGCAGCTCCACAATGTCTCAATTTTCAGTTGAAAAAAGGTATTAGAAAACTGCTTTTAAGGAGTCTGTTTGAAAATAAAATAAACATAATATTTTTTCTTTTGCTGAGTAACCAGAAATGTTGCATAACTGCAGACTGCCAATGCCACATCCTCTAGAGAGCATATGTAATGGTTTTTGACTTCTCCCTTGCTTTAGCCTATTTGAATTTCAGTTTTTTTCATTGCATAGTGTTGTTTCAACAAAAATAATGTGTAGCTCATTAGGGGAATTGTTTTTATCTTTTGTGTGGCTGTGAAGGAGATGACAGAACAAAAAGTTTCACTGCCAGTCCCTCAATAGAGGTGAGCAGTAATATCATCCTGTAGATCATGTAGAGTGCTGTACAGAGGTCTTCAAGGAGATTTCAAGATTGTATTTCTGTACAATCTGTGTGGTAGATACATTAAAAATGCATATTCCTATTACATGCATGTTCCTATTTCCTGATGTATCTCTAAGAATGGGCTCTGCCAGACTGGGAAATGGCACAGAAGCTCCTCCATTTCAGTGTTCAATCTTTATGTTTGTTTTGTTGGGGGAAAATGCACCTATATGCCCCTATCAGTGTAGGTAAACCTCAGTGATGTAATTCAGAGGACTGTGTCCTCCTGAAGGTTCCTTGTTAACCAAACTTCAAGGTGAGTGGCAGCTATGAACGTCCTGTGCCTGAACTGTAAATTGAGTACGTCTATGAAAATGATCAAGTAGAAGATGAAAGAAGTATAGGCAATGTTCTTCACTTCTGTTTTCCAATAGCAATGCAAACAAGTATCAGAGTTGAATGTGAGGACTGCAAAAAAAGAACATTTGGAGGTGAAATTTGGAAAGAAACACAGTTCCTTAGAGACAATGGAAAATCTCTGTTGAAGAAAGGCATTGCTGATTAGAAAGGTCAAAGAAGTGGAGTGTGAGAGGAAGTAAAAGACGGTTTCCAGGTGTTTGGGGGTGGGGAAGGTGAGGGGGGTACAGAGAGCACTGTGCAAAGTGTTCTTGGGAAAAATCCCAGTTTGGTTTGGAAACACTCCTTAAAATCCAATGCTACTTCAGACCTCTGTCATCTGAGCAGGGCTCAGGAACCCCCTCCCTCTGCTCTTGAGCACTTGGTATATCAGACCACCCTGACTCTAGAAAGTTTGATGAAAGACTGAAATCAGCAGGGTATTGTTTAATTCCTTGCAGCTAGAAAGGGTTTCATAATGTTTTGAGTGGAAATTTTGAGATTACTGCTTTCAGGTAAAGTCTACTTGTATGTGCATCCCTGGAGCAGCATGAAGTGATGAGGACACACACCTCTACTGAGTACCACAAATGGAAGCACAGGAAGCAGAAGACCTGTATCCTATTCTCACCTCTGTTTCTAATTTGTTTCTTAATTTTGAATTACTTACATGATTACATCTCCGGAGCTTGGCTTGTTTATCTGTGATATATGACAGCACCTTTATAAAGTTTACTTCACAGAAGGTGGTACTCAAAAAGGGGATATTATTGCATAGTGGTTGGTAAAGACAACTTAAACAGTTTTAAATAATTTAGTGATTTCTATCCAGAGGTTTTGTATGAGAGCTATTTATACTGCTACTATTAAGTAGGAGCTTCACATTTTGGGGATTCTTAGACTGATCTTTTTCTATATTTCTTTCCTTCAGTTTTATTGTGTTATTAAAATCTTGATAGGCTAACAAGAGACTGTCCAGATTTCTATAACAAATAACTGCGATATACAGCCCCGGACATTTCCCTGTTTTAAAAAACCCAAAAACCTCTGAATCTTTTATGGTGCATTATTTGCCACATACATTTTAAACAAAAGCACTGGATATTCAACCTATCCTTTTGCATTGGAATTTACACCCTTGTTTTAAAATTTCACCGTAACCTAACAATTGCACCTAGCTGTAATAAATTTTCAATAAAAATTAAAAATTGTTATAAAGATATAGTAATAAAATAGCAGAGGGGTGTAGGGCTATCCAAATTCAATATGCTTTCCACATAGTTTGTAGGAACTTCCACTTTTAATCATAACCATATATCTTGAAAACTCTACTTGGTTTCAAATAATTTAGTGTTGCAAAATGGGTCATGAAAACTCTTTGACCTGAGAGTTTGCCAATTTAGAGAATGGAAAATCAGGCCTAGGAAATGTAAGGGTATTGAAATGTTTATAATATATTGAATAAATTGTGTTAAAATCACTAAGTGGAGATTTGCAAACACGTCAAGTTTATTCAGCTTTGACTGGATGCTTTGTGCAGGGCAGGTTTGAAACAGCTTTCTGAGAGTAAATTTCAGTGATTTATTAAATTGGCTCTCATTCAGTGAAAGTGGTGAAAGTTTTTATGTATTCAAATCTGAGCATTGTAAGGAGATCTTTCATGCTCTGACATTTGCAGTAGTCACAACATATGCCTGCAATATGAAAAAAGGAGCTTGCCTTGTTCAACAAGGGTTTTGCAATCTCATTTGCATAGATTTTAAAGATTCATTTTGTATTAAACATTTACTCTGCTTTAATAAAAATCATAGCCAGTAGTCATGGATATCTTCAGTATATGCTCTCTTATTAAAAAATGTATCCCCACGTGGTACATAATGTGGAACAAAACTAGTGCTGTCTAAAAGCTGACTCAGTTCAAGGCTCACAATCTGACTGCTGTTGAGCACAAAGATTTGTATTTCTTAGTAGGTGGAAGATTTTCATTTCTCAAACTTAATTTCCCATTAAGTTTTACATTCTAACAGGATCAAGGAGGAATGATGCAGTTGTCTGGACCCTTTTCAGAGGAAAAACAATGAGCTGCCCTCAGGAGAAGTGTCTCATCAGTTTCTAGAGCTGTTAACATGTTGTAGAAAGTAAATTTATACCTTTAAGGCATATAGGTCAATGTCAGACTCAAGCAGGGCAGCATCTGGAAGGTTGATAGCTACTGATAGTACCAGTCCTATCCTATCTCATCCTAGGCTTGACTTGGTTCTTCCCATAAATGCTCTTGGGTCTAATCTTCTACACTGGCAGTCCAGCCTGTGTAATAATAAAGATTTAGATCTGTTTGTCTATTGAGAACCCAGGAAAAATTCCTTATTGCCAAATAAACTTGGGGAAAATGCAAAAATGAGGGTGTTCTTAGCACAAGGAATACTTCTGGCTGCAGTTTCTAATCAAGACCTTGATTTAAATGGTGTTTGCAAGTTGCTTGCATTCATACTTGCATGTATATTGCTAAGGATAACCTCAATCATAGCCTGGCTTCCAGCCCCCAAATTCTCAAGTTTTTGTCCCTTCATTGTTTTTGGAAAACTCATTCATTTGCCCTTCTTCCATTTCTTAAGTATATAAATATCTTTATGAAGGTTTCATATTCCAGTATGGGATCTTCGGAGCACTTAGAATTTGTGCCATCTCTATTTTTGGCTGATCTTTTTAATACTCTTGCGTTCATTTCAGCATCTGCTCTTAAGGCTTGGAAGGACACAGTGCTTAACACTGCCTTTGAAATATACAGGGTAAAAAATGTACAAGTGATCTCTCACAGCTTGGATAATTTTTTTTTTTTTTTTAATATTGAGGGGTAAAAAATGGCTGTTCCACTGCATTTACCCATAACAAAGTTTGACAATGTACACAGGAAAAGGACAGTATAAAACTTGTATGATTTAGTTACCTTTCTTCAGCCTCCTCATTCATCATTTCACTTTAATTTTTAAATATTTAATTTCATCTTGATAATAAGCTTAAAATTAAGCTTGACATGAAATGCATAACCTGTATTATTAATATCCCATTATTTTATGGTTATACAAGAGCAGATTTGAATTGTCACTTTAAATCAGACTATAAGTCAAAGCAAAGGCTCTAATAGACTCCTAGATCTGTATCTTCACTGAATTAGACAGTAATTTGGCAGTCTCTTCTGCTAAATGTAGTGAAATAGCTAGTTAGTGTAATGTGCCCAGGCAAATCTGTTGTGTTGCATTGATGGAGACAATTCCCTGTGGCAATTGCACTGGCAGTTGAGCTGATTCTTCTTGATACAGCGATTCAGTGTGCTCTTAATGTTGAGCCAGGAAAACGTGTTTTAGAGCCTCCTAATGTGAATGCTAGGAATTGGGCTGAGAATCAATTTTGTCACCCAAGATAGCCTTCCTATATTCTTATGATATGTGTTCGTTGTAGTCCATTAAAATGCCTTTACTGTGGAGAGTATCTAATTGAAAATTATACTTGAATTGCATGCTATTGCTGAAAATGCTTAGTATTCTAAAAGAGCTTCCTGTACTTTAAAGGGAATAGACCTTATATGTATCCTTTGTATTCCTTATATCTTATCATATACTTTATAAGGACACCTGAGCTCCCTTATCTAGCACTGACATCTTTGAAAACCATTTTTTTTTGAGATGTCCCACCATCAAGACTTCTGTACATCCAGAATGTAACTACAATACATGTGCTGGGAAACTGAGCATGCTCACTACAAAGCAATGCATTTCAAGTGCTTGATTTAGAACCCCAGCAAAGTAGTCTTCCAAGGAGAAAAAGTGGTGTGTTAATATAAGTCTATCTTATAAATTAAGTGGTGGTGTTATTATTACATTAATGGAGATGTAAATGTTCAGCCTGACTTGTCTTTGTGGTTTGCCAAGGAAAAATCTAATTTTTAGATGGTCAAATGGGCTTGGACTGGAAACATTTAAGAGTTGTTTTCCCATAAGTGAACATTCATTAAGGATTCATTAAGGAACGTAAATGTTTTTTTGCAGGTGAGGTAAATTTACATGCAGAAATATTAATTCAGATACTATTAAATGAAACAAAAGAAAACAGAAACTACCTAGCAGACCTTCTATGTTCTGCTCAAAAGAGGCTATCTTTCGTAGGACATTACCACTTTTTACCCTCCTTTAGTTGCTGTTCATGTATGTCAAAAATCCCTTCTTTGTACTGATAGGTGAAGATGACGATATTCTGTGTAAATATAAGTGACAAATTTCTTACTTTTCATTGGTTTTTAAAATCAGTTTAGAGAAAAACATGTGTATTATCTGTGTTCCTGTACTTCAGTTGCTGTTCAAAATGTGTTCAATACGTATTTAAAATTTTATTTCAGAACAGAATTATACTTCATCCAATAACATGGGAAAAGAGCAAGCTAATGGTAAAAAGCAAATACCTTAAGAGTAGGCATTATGGATGATTTCTGTCTCTCCTGGGAATAAAGCAGCAGTTTTTACCTTGGAACATGAATTTTACTGAAACTAAAGCTTGTATTTCAAGAATTGCTAATATTGGAAAGAGGATTACAAACCAATACTTAAAGCAGTCATATGTGACACGAAGAAATATCTTACAGATAAATACACTGAAAGAAAATTTACTGCTGTGTTTTTCATGTTTCTTTTACTACTTGTTCTTTCACTGAATATTACCTCAGATCTCCCAAACCTGATTACCATTTCAGTCTTCCTGTCAAATTAAGAGGACAGCAAGGCAGGAAACAAGTGTCATTGGACTGCTGCCTCTTGAAAGGGGAAACAGAAGCAGCCAGATACTTGTGTTCTAGTCTCCCCTAAGCTGTCAGCTTTTAACTTAAAGACTTTTTGCTTTCTTGTAGTCTAAGTGCGTACTTTAAACCTCTTCAGACATCCTTGACTTCATCTACAGTGAAAATATTCAGCTATACTGATATTCAGTGATAAACCCTCAGTACTTGCATTTGTAAATTTTTCCGTCTTAAGGAAAAATTAGAATCACTGTTTCAGCTGCCATGAGAGTGTGCTTAAAAAGATCTTCTCTCAAACAAAAGACACTTTTTTTCAGGCTTTCTCTGGCACAACACCATTTCATAATTTCTGTTTTCTGCAAAAGGGACATCTCTGTCCTTTGTTTCATGGTAGCAGTCATCCATAAAAACACCCCTTGGATTTTTCAATAAAAAATGCGCTTTTTTTCTTGAGTTGATATTGAGAGACATATCCTTATTTCACTCTTGAGGACTTTCCTGTCCCATACTGTTGAGCTTCTTCAGAAACCTGTATTGAAAAAGAAAGGGATAAAAGAGAAAAGGCACAAGTCCCTTCTTCTGCATTCATTGCCTTAGTTTAACTTCAGTTTAAGCACAGGACCTTGTCCTTAGAGGTTGTGTCTCTGTTTCCTTCCACAGATTAAGTGGAATTATAAAGGACCTGATGTGCAGCTGCTTTACTGCCAGAAAGCATTCCAAAATTTGCTTTTTTCTGCTTTTGGTAAAAATTTCTGTTTTCTTAAAGTATTTTTACATTTGAGACTTTCCTAAGATTTTGTCCAGGCTATCCCCCCACCTTTGAAATGTCACTGTTTTTGCAGTTCTGTGACCCTGAGGAACAGAGGGAAGTAGAGTTACAGAAGTTAGCAGGAGCATCAGCACATGGATCTCAAGAGTATAAGGGAGACCCTTTCAGGTAGAGACCCCTGATAAGAAAACCACTGTGTGTTCTTTAGGTTGATAGGATTGTTTTGAACTGCTGAAAAGATAAAAAGTGAATTTTAACCAGTCTGGAGCTTTGTGGTGGATGAACTTCCCTGCTCCTTCTGAAATACTGGTTCATCTGATGCTAAAGAAAAGGACTGGGGAAATGGTATGGATTGACTAGGGTGATGTGGAGCCACATGATACCCAAGCTACAGTTCTAGAAGAGATTATACTGAGGCAGGTATTTAATTAACAGTGTTTCCATAACTGTAAAAAGGAATGAAATCTATTTCCCTGTGATTCTATGATTTTTCTCTTTGATTTTTTTGTCTAAGGAAATGCAAGCTATCCCTTAATGTGAGGATTTATGAGGAGTCACTTTCTCATGTGGGCATTTCCAGGGTTTTTCTACTTTTCATGGAGTTGTTAAGACCTGACAGGTCTTTCTGATCTCAGTCTTTCAAATAAGTCAGTGTGTTCAATATTTATTGAGGGTGACAAATATGTAGGTGTGCACAAACATGAAGCACCACCACACTGCAAAACAGACAAAAGTGTATCGGGATATCTTGTGCATATTGGATATTTTTTAGTTTCATAATGCTGAATATTTGTCTGGGTAGAGGAGGAGAGCTCCAAGCATACTGGCAAGTTGAACATAGCATTTTGTACATAAGCCAGAGTCAGCATTCTTAGGTGGATTCAGTGTCTTGTAGGGAATCTGTCTGATGTGTTTCTTTCCTGTGAAATGGCACTTGTTAAAGTCACTCTTTTGCTCCTTGTTGCTATTAAGTTAATTTAATTTATTTAGATGTTATTTATAGTGTGTTAGAGGCTAAATAAACAACTTACTTTACAACATCTGCTTTCATTTTAGCTGAACACATAAATCATGCCTAATGTTGGGATCTTGAAAGCATTTGTACATTTTTCATAGGACCTGCATGTAAACTCCAAATATGGATTTTCTTCTGATTTGTTTTATAGAGTATGTATCTTAAGTGATTAGATATTTTTTCGAATGCAATGAAAATCAAGTACTTATATATATTTACAATATTGGTTTCTGTTATCTTACAAGTGTAATAATAATCAGTAATAATCCAACAACTCTGATGGCTCTCAGCCTTTTTTGAACTGCAGGTATGAGAAAGATGAACAAATGTATATTATCAGCAGACGAGGTTTTCATAAGCCTGTCTTTATATAATTTGTCAATGCACTAGAAAATCAAATTTAATCTATGTGTAATAAACTGAGCTGACATTCCCCAAACAAAGCTTATTACTCAGGAGTGGCAAAGCACTGGCTGTAGTAGCCACCTCAGCTCTGACTCACTGCAAAAGAGGCTCGGTGCCAATTGCCAATTTTCATTTGCAAAGAGCCCTCAGAACCTCTTTCCTTCCTTGGAATTACCTATGGTTTGGCCTGACTCTGAATCTGTTACAGTCTTATTTCCTTCTCTTGCCTTGGCATAGTTAAAGTTTGTCCTCTCTTCATGCACTATGGGAACAACTTCAGTGCAAAGTTGATGTAGCTAGGGGGTTTTTCCCCTTTTTTTTTCTGTTTTCCACACAAACCTCCTTTAATATCCAGGGCCAAATACCTGTTGGCATCAGGGCCATACTACATTGCAGCCTTGTCTTCAGATGTGCTGTGCCAGAAATTCACTGCCCTTTCAGCTGGTGTTATCTAGGGGCAAACATGAATTAAAGTATAAAACTTTGTTATATTATGCATCCAAACTGTAAAAGCCACTATACACAGCTGCTTCTGCTATTTGCATATTAGCTGAAAGGTTGCCTTGGGGTTCAGCTACTGGAGTAGAAATGTCTGTGCCTCATTTTATTTTTATGACACGTTGAATTTTTTCTGCAGAAAAGTTCTTTAAGGCCAGTTTTTTCAGAAACTGATTTATTTGCCTTTTGGTTGTCCATCATAGGCTAGCAGCACTCTTAAACTCTGAAAAAATCAGTCCAAATTAAATGCAAATTCCAAAACCAAAAATATCAGCAGGATTTTAACTTTCTGGAGACTCAAAGTCCAGACTCCAAAGTGTTTAATGTGACTAGGACTGCTTCTGAATGTCAAGTGCTTGAGGTTTCATTGATTAATTTTGTGATAGTTTTTTTAAATGCTCATGACATTGTCAGCTTGTGGGAATAGTCTTTTGGGAAGTCACCTCAATCTTCATAATGATTATGTCCTTCAGCCATTGTGGATTTTAGTCACGACAGTCCCAACTAATCTTAACTGGCTTTTTAGTAAAAAGCATGTCATTATAGAAGTTGGAAAGCATCTTCCAATCTAGGAGGTAAACATAATTGAAAAAAGTAGCTCATCCATGCTACTTTTTTGATCCAGCTGGGATTTGCAAGAGCCCTCCTGTATGATATTTCTGGTGGGAAAGTTAAATATTCCAGTATTTGGAATTACAGCCATCAACAAACTGGTTTTTTCCACTCTCTGAATGAATGAGCACAGCCCTTTAATATTATTTTTTTCCACTTCCAGAGTCCTCACAGGTGAAATCCACAATCACTTGTGCCCTCTGATGTGTTACTTTACTGGCCTTGATGGCTCTGGTGAGGAATTTTGGGAATAAGAACAGCCTGTGATGAATTGTCCCATACATGATGTAAAATAATACCAGCTAGGTGAGATTAATAGATTATAAAGCTTTCATTAGCAAAGTAAACTTCTTTTCTCTGAGGTGCTTCAATGCCTTGTGTGGGTGGCTCATTGTTTTTCTCTGTGGGATTTTGGAAGTGTTACCCATTTGAAATGTGGAGCACTGTAGTGTACCAAATGAACTGTGCTATATAATCTACTGTTATATTATTAACTGCAGTTTTTTGCAAAAAAATACTTATCTTTACCAGTTGTAATAGCATGCATGCAAAGAAAAATGTGCTCTTATGTGTCTCTGATGTATCTCAGGATGGAAACAGTTTGCTGATAAATGCTCCTTGTCTTTGATAGACGCCTTTGAAATCTATCAAACCAGTTTTTAAGTTTTTATAGTACTGACACATATATTTTAACTGAAATCAAAGCAAGCTCCAAACAAAATGCTGAAAATATCTCAATTTTCTATTTTTCCCCTTTTCCCTTCTCTCCCTTTTCCCCTTTTCCCCTTTTTCCTTTTCCCTTCATAATATAATGAGTTTGTCTTCAGATGGCTGATCTTTAGAAGAACTCCTAAAATGATTTTTTGAAATAGTGTTCTCTCTAAAGACAGCACTTGTCATCACAAGCCCTTGCCCCGGAGAAAACTCATGCAAAAAAAGCAGAGACTCATTGAAATCCTGTGGAGAGAAAATTCAAAAGGGGTTGGGTACAATCATTGTCTCCATTGTGCAATCACTGGTCGTATGAATTCAAGTTAAAATTCAAATGAACACTTGGAGTAATGTTCACCAATCTCACACATTTTATATAAATATGAGATACATGTTATTTATATACATGATGTAAATAGCATCAGTTTCTTAGCTCTTTTAAAATGACTTGAAGAAATGAAGTAATCGCTTCAGCTGATGAGGCTTTGCAACATGTAATTTGCTATGGGCCCCATCATTTCTGAATGTGCTCAGATTATGTTTGATGTATTACTGAAAATGTGACTCCTTCATTTGAAACGCTTCTCAACTCTCAAATAATAAGAACAGTCACAACAAAGAAAAGAGTGTGGAAAGGAGTGAGAATGTCTGACAAAATAGGTAGAATAGCCATCTAATAAACACCATAGTAAAGGAATATTTGGATAGGCTGAAGTTATCCTTTCTTTATTTTGCCTTTGCCTCCCTATATTTTGACTATTTTTCATTTTTGTTTTCTGCAGCACGTTCCTGGAGGTTTAAAGGTATTTTATATGTATATTACTGTTAAACTACTGGAAGAGTTTGTCTGTATGGAGAATTGTAACAGCTTTTTTTTTTTCCTCCCCACAGACCAGTGGGGTATCCACAGAGCAGTTATCTTCTAGATAGTCTTTACCACTTCAGTGAATGCTGGGGAAAATGGGAAGCTTGCACAGGGAGAGGTGAGCCTCTGCTGCTTTTTTGCCACCAGTGATTCAGAATAGGAGAGTAGCCTAGATCCCTTCAAGTGATCACGGGAGTCAGTTTTATTTCACTGAAAATGTGTGTTAACCTTATTGTGATGAATACTTCCCTTTATCATCTATTACCACCTTATTGAACTGGGTCAGCAATATTAAATTACTCCTTTGATAACAGAATTAGGGCAGTTGTAAGGGCTGAACTGGGATTTATATGGCTAAACAAGATATGATTAGTCTCTTAATCTCTGTGTGAGGGATATTTAGCTGGGGAATTCCTTGTAGGAGATAAAGATGGTACTTAGTCTGCTGCAGTTGGTGGCAAAGACTGCAAAAGCATCCCTGATCTCAGGAGCAACATGATTTCACCTGGCATAGTGTAAGTTACTTGCATTTATTCTGTACTTAACTTGTTTCTGCTTGATTGTTTTGTCACTATTTTCCCTGAGATAAAAAGCTCCGTCTCTTCCCCTATGATATAATGTAATAAATTATGATATCTAGCAGATTTTACACTGCTATACTAACTTATTGTATGCTTCTGTCATAAGCAATAGTAGCAAAACCTTTGAAGCAATGTTTGAAAAAGAAAAGAGCACAAATGAAGGTTCAGGAATACTTTCTTAAAAGAGCACTTGAGAAAGAGTGGTTTTCCTACCAACATCGCCTCACTGACAGACCAGTAATGACCCAAGAATTTGTGGCAGGAGTAGAGCTCTGTAAATGATCCTAACTCTAATTTTTTTTTCTTTTTAATTTGAACTTGCCCAAGGAGCCAAAACAAGAATGTTAAGGAACAACATCAAAGGAAAATATATCTTTATTTTTCTTTTCCACACCATTTAAACAAAGCCCCAAACTGTAGGTTGATTTCAGACTGAGTGGGATGTTTTGCTTTAACAAAAAATCAAAAACTACATTTAATTTTCATTTGTGTTTAACTGTTTCTAAACAAGTAAAATGGCAAAGCAAAACACACCAAGAAAAGAAAGCAGCATTAAAGTCCTTAACAAATCTGCTTGTTGCTCATCACAAAGTAAATGATAATTTCTGGTCAAAGTTTCAAATGCTGCTTCTTGAGGTTGTGTTTTCAAACAAATGTGGTCTAGTCTGAGAGGAATTTCTTTTGTGTTCTTCCTGTGCTCATGCAAAAGCTTTTCTCTGGACAGTGTATTCTCCTTAGTTACCTTATTTTCTTTCCCTTCTTGTTCTCTGTTTTGTTTCCCTCCTCTACAAGATCTTGTCTGGAAAACCGTGGTGTACATTTGTAATGCATAGAATCTAGTTAAGTTGAACCATGGTAAAATTAATGAAGGTCATAATAAATTCTAAGTCTCTACCCTGCTGTGGTTTTTTTCCTCATATAAAATGTTGCTCTTGTTTTATACTGTACAATGCATCCATCTCAAGTTATAATCAGCTTTAGACAAAAAGAGTTTCCCTTGGGTGAAAACCCTTCAAACAAGAATTAGTGCACTGATTTGCAACCAGACATTCTGGTTGATTTGATCTATTTCTTACACTTTCTTCTCTGGCATAAATTTTGTATGCAATCATATTGTACTTTATATGTTCCAGAAGGACTTTGAGATCTTCATCTTGAGAAAATCTTGTGTGCCCTCTTGCCTTTGGCCCCCTTATATAGAATTTGGTCAATTTGATATGACTGAAGTCACAGAACTGTTGATCGTCCCAACAGCAAGGTTCTGTTCACATCCATGTTTACAGAAAGTATCACCTCGGAAGTCCCCATTTTGTCACATCATCCAACTGATCTGGAAATACTGATGATGCAGTAAGGCCATAGCTATGTTAAATTAATACACTGCTGTTCTCTGGCATTTGTGAATAGTCTGGCATTAAAATATAAACTTATTCTGTCTGTACTTCTATGTTTCTGTTATTTTTTTTTCACCTTCTTTCTCCCACTGGGACATGGTAATAAGTGAAAAGGTAACATGGTTCTGAAAAATCCTCAGATCTCCCTTTTTAAAAGGCCACAGAGGATACTTATAAAATTGCAATTTTTCTTTGTTCCTCTGAGAAAACCCATTAGTTTTGAGTTCATGTCAATCACAATTGGTAAAAAATGAAAACTTTCCATGGAATACTTAATTTGATCTAAGTAAGTCCTATATTTATTAATATAACTGTATGTATATGGTTCTAAAAGGGACAGAAGATGGAAGTCACTGGATATAATAGAAAGTAAGACAAAATATGTAAATGTATAGTAGATATAGTAGGACAAAAGAAATTGCAATTAAACTGGATACTCTATCAACACTGAATTCAACCCCACTAGGCAACTGGATGCCTGTTTTTAGAAAGTGCTTTCTTTAGTTGCAAATAACGTGTGCTTTAACACTGACATTGGCAATCAATACAAAATCCATCAAAATGTGAATTTACATTGATGTCTAGAAGCTCCTTCCTTAGGCTAAGCCATCTTGAGAAATTTACAAGAGCAGACACGTTAGTTCAAAAGGTCTTTTCTGTTTTTTCTACTCTTTAATAATTAAAATAAATATTCCCATGGAATCAAGCAGTAAGCAGCAGGAATAATGGTTAAAAAGCAAAATGGTTGGACTACATATGGTATCCCTTCCATATCCTATTTTATTCTGCTAATCCTGCAGATGCAGTAGAGTGGATTTTTGCAGGGAGAAAAGGCAGTCAGGGGAGATGGGCTTTTTAAAGAGGATTTGGCACCACTCTGGGTCTTAGATGAAGGTCAAATGTTCAGAAGAGGCCAGCATTAAGCAGCTCCAACCATGACACTTGCACACAGATTTCTCAAAGAAGTCAGCATCTTGTATGCAGGGCTTGTTCTGATAATCTTATTTGTTTTGGTGGCAAGCTGAAGTTAAGCCCTTCTGAAAATCTGACTGGTGTAGCCAATTATGTTGACAGAAGCCCAGCTAATGCATATTGAATTGTGATTTGGAATGGTCAGAAGAATGGAAATTTTGTGCATGGTTCATACATAGATTTTGATATGTTTATTTTCAGATAAAACTGTTCAAAACTAAGAGCTCATCATTGCAAGTTTCTTGTGTAGCCCACTGAGGTTTAGTCAGTGCATTCTTTTCTCAGAAAAGTAGGCAGGAAAATGAGCAGCACTTCACTACTGGGTATATTTGTGTTCTTTTGAAGGATCATGTATACATTGATATGTAAATAGTAGATATTTATGGGATGAGTAAGATCCATCCCTGCTGATATGGTGCGTGTTTTACCATTAATCTCAGTAGAAGCAGCATTGATCCTAATTTTACAGGCAAAATAATTAATTTAAAATAATGGAATACAAGTTCAATACTTCACCTAAACATAGTAAAGGTTATTCTACTGCCTTTCCAAATCAAAATTTCTGAAAGCAGAAAAGGATATTGTTACTTTAAAAGATATTGTTGTGATTTCTCCAATCCTACTTTCATCTATATATGACTTTGTGAGGAAGGCTAATTTTTCAATTGTTTTATTAAACCAAAATAATACAGTATGTTGTTATGTATGTGTATGTACTTGGTACCAGTAATTTAAAGAGCTTGAGATAAAATTAATTTTTCTCTGAATTCATTGAAGAAAAGCATGAGAGAAGTTCAATAATGAATCATAATCCTAGCCTCCAGCAAGTTTTTTAGGCCTGGCTGCTAGGTATTAAAGGGATTTTTTCAGAGTTACAAGATTGTTAAAAATATTTTCTAATATCAGTCTTTACAAGACCAAAATTTTAGAAAAAAATATTTTCAGCAACGTTAAAGAAATATTGAAATAGAAGGTGTGTGAAGATATACTGTACAATGCACCCATCCCAAATGAATGTGCATACACTCACATTCCAGAAATGTTTATGGTTGTGTTCGAGGGTCCTAGGACAAGGGAAGAGATGAGAATCTTGACTCCATGTTTCAGAAGGCTGATTTATTATATTATGATACTATATTATATTAAAATGCTATACTAAAACTACACTTAAAAGAATAGAGAGAAAGGACCCATCAGAAGGTTGGAAAGGAAAGGAATGGAAATGATAATAAAAGCTTGTGACTCCCAGAGAGTCCAAGCCAGCTGACTGTGACTGGCCATTAATTAGAAGCAACCAACATGCACCAACCACAGATGCACCTGTTGAATTCCACAGCAGCAGATAATTATTGTTTTTCTTTTCCTCTTAGTCTTCTCGGCTTCTCAGGAGAAAAAATCCTGGCAAAGGGATTTTTCTGAAAATATAATGGCGACTAATGTTCTTTAAAAGACCTCCTGCTCACGTTACTCTTTCAATCAGTTTTCTTTCCTTTGCAGCCAAGCAGAATGTTCATTGGAATGTTCAAGACTGGAATAAGGATGGTGGAGAAGTCAGCAACACCATACAAGTAATATTATTGTCCACAGCAATGACATGAAAGAGAGAAATGGATATACTTGTTATTTGTTTTATCTCTTACCACAGATTCCAGGGTATTATTGTCATCTGGATATGCATAAGCTCATTTGTTGGAGGCAGGTTGGAGAGGATAAAAAAGCATAAAAGCATAAAAATATCCAACTTTTTCCTGTTAGCCATAAATAGAGACAATATTGTCTAGGCTTCATCTGAAGTTTGATGGGGGTTTTGTTGTTGCTTTGTTTTGGGTTTTTGCCCCCCTAATATTACTGTTTTATTTCCTAGTGTAAGATAAGTTTTTAATTACAGACTCATTTATACCCCCATATAAATGTAAGTAGTGTGCTGGTTTCTAGCTAGCATGTACTTCCACTGCGACCTACTTCCATGCAGCAAACTCACTTGTTTGATATGCATTTCTAGGTGCAATGTGAAAACAGCAGCAATTTCAAACCTTGAGAAGCATGTGTTCAGAGGAATTGATAAACAGTAGCATGCTCCCACTTCAGCTAGTTGGTTGTCTAGAATGTAAAACCAACTGGTGGTGTTAAATATATATTGGTTACATGTGTTACTGATGTTAAATGTACTGGTATCACTTTAAGAATCCCATTTTATACAGACCAAAGTGTAAATGGTTCATTGACCTAAAAAAAAAAAGTGGCAAATTTTGCAGGCTACAGATATTTTGTCTTTCTAACTGATAGAGAAGCAGGAGTTAATTGTTTCTACGTGTCTTTCTTGTGTTTTTCTCAGTAGTTTCTTTCTCTCATTGCAAATTTTGGCTCATAGCTAGCCTGCAGTTATGAATTTCAATGTGTAGATGTTGACTATGGCTTATATGGCATTATGTTTGCTCTCTGCAGCATACAGGAAAATCTAAAAGAGGTGTTAGAACACACATTCTTAGCAAATAAACCTTCCCCCCCATCCTTCTACTGCATTCACTGATTATCCATCTTAATTTTTTTCCTTTTTGCTCTGCAAAGTAACCAGAAATGCTGATATTGGATGATTTGCCTGAACCTCAGCCAGTTATTTTAAGCTAATTATTATGGATCTTAGGCCTGTTTGCATCTTCACAGGCAATTAAACAATATTAGAGAGTAGTCATTACAAAAGTCATCAGACTCAGTCTGAATTGAGGCTCTTCTATTTTTCTTCTTTCTCACCAGAGATGTAGGAAAAAAGGATGCCACTTAGGCACACAGCACAAATATTTTGAGAACCGAGATATCATGTTTTTTCCACAATTCTTTTGCAATAACCACCAGAAGGAGAAAAGATATAAGCAGATAAGTATATTTGGATTTTGGATTGTATCTGTTCAGCTGATCATGCTTAGTGAGTTAGAAAACCCCAAGAAATTAATCCCCTCTCCAGCCACCACCTTCATAAAACAACAAAGGAGCAGTCTGAAAGTACGGTTGTTGACTATGAATTTCATTTGCATATGCAGCAAGGTCCAGAATAAACATTAAGTAAGCCAATTCATAACATCAAGATAATCTTGCTTTCACAGAAATACATTTTCGTTGTTTATTTTGTAAAGGAACCCTTCTAGAATTGAAATGGAAGCATTGCTTATTTTTTACCTTACATTTTTCAGGCTGCATTCTTTCTCACCTTTCAAAAAATTATCAGATACTGAAACTTGAGCAATATTCTGTAAGCTTTGGGTCTGTTTTCCAATAATACATAAACTCTGATTGTACCTACCTTATTGAAATGCAGAAGCCATTTAGCAGAGAACAAAGAGAATTTTTAGTTTAGTATGAGAAGTATGAGTTTAGTATGAGAAGGAAAGAAGGCAGATTAAAAGATGTTTTAATGTTTCTGTGTAAAAGATTTAGAAGTGGAGCTCTCCTACAAACTCGTGAAAATGATATAAAAGATTTAGAGCATTTTACAAAGCAAAGGAGTATGAGATATTTTTAGATCCAGAAAGCAAACTGCAAGCATTGCTTGACCATTATATGTTCTGGGGGAAGGAAGAATGAACTGAAAATACTGTTTAAAATTTGAAAAGAATATGTATTTAAAAATCCTGTAGAAGAACCAGCAGATGGACTATGAAGAATGACATCTGGATCAAACTTCTTGCTTCTAAACATAACCCAAATACAGCTGGCTCTAACGAATTTTGATAAATATTTTAATCTTGGTAAGAAAATGAATGCAGTGATGTGCAAAATGAGCATATGAGTATCAATAAGATTTTTATGTGTTATTGCCATGTTTCTGGAGAAGAGTCTGGAAGGCAGGCACAGTAAAGAGCTTGCCAGAGGTGTGCACATGAGGCACCAAGGGTTGCTGACAAGAATCAGGCATTACCATAGACTGTGGGCAGGAAGAAATGGGCTAAGTGTTTAAATAAGCCCCCAAAATGTCTTTATTTGTATTTTCCTTTGGAAATGATCAGAACTAGCTGCTGAGAAGCAAGGCTGTTAACAGGCATGTGTGAGGAAGGACTCAAGTGGAGACCATTGCCGCTGGAGTGCAGTATGTGAAATGCTGGCCTGGAGACCTTGCTGGTGTGGACTGGGCTATTTTGGAAGAAATCACAAGCCTTAGGTCTGACATGGATGGATGAGTCCAGATATTATTCATAGATCCTGTTTAAAATAGGATTGAAAAGTGTAGGCTATTTTTTTTTTCCCCTGTGACATATCACAAAGTGTGAATGCAATCTGCGTTCTCAGAGCAACTAAACCAAAATCCTACTTGATCTACCTCTTGCTTATGCAGATTATGTCGAATATTGAAGTGTTTTTGCATTTAATGTTCACTTTCTTCATAGTCTTTAAGTGGGAGGAGGGGTGAGTTGAAAAATATACATAACAGAATCACGATTGTGGTTTCTTTTCAATTCTTTTTAATGGTTTTTTTTTTTTAATTTATTTACAAATGAAACCTAAATCTTTCTCCAAGTGCTCTTTTTTATTCAACTTTTATTTTTTTTAAATGGCTCAGTCAACACATTTTGACACACACGTGAGCTATTATTTGTAATGTCATGTATTAATATATTAGTATATTCTAAATTATCTGATGACTTTCACCTTACAAATGAAATAGTAAGTAGGGATTAAATTACGCTGCAATCATGTCCATAAAGCAAGCTTGAACTTTAATACAACAGAATCTCTAAACCCCTTTTGAAAGCTTCAGCTATAACCAAATAAGATTTTTGTTAAAATTTTAGCATTTTTAGGTAGTTTTTCTATCTATTTTTCCAATAGTTATTCAATTAAACAAATGCATATATATGTCTGTTAAATAAATGAAATAGTATGTAAAGCATGTAAATGAGACACATTTTTTTACCATGTTCTTTACTTAAACATTCCTCTCCAAAGATAACTACAAAATAGGTCACAGTACAAAAATAGTGTAGTAAGCAAGTTAAGGACTGGATTCTGTTTGCAAACTGAGTGTTCTAAATCTGCCCTAACTCCACGATTTCAATGGTCTAACTTAAATTAAACTGTGTTGTTTCTAATGAACGTGCTTCTAGTGTAGATAAGACGCTAATTCCTCTAAAATCCTGACAGAAATTATCATGATTTAGTTGGCAAAAGGTAAGAAAGTAGAAGGAAATGCCTACCCTCTTTCATTCCACCTGCAAATTTTACCTTGACTCCTGTACTGCAGGGATCTCTGACCTTTCAAGCCAGGTGGATGCCACGTCTCTCTTAGAAATGCACGGGAAACACACTCAGCCTTCCTCTGCCAAATAACAGAGCCCACCCATCATGGAGCTGCAGCCATCCCCTACACCAGGACTGTCAGACAGACTCCAAATTCTGTTTCTGTGTACACAGTCTCTAAGAAATGTGGGTGGATGAGCACTTGTTTTTAGGGTGCCCACATTTCTGCAGCTGTATTGCACAGAAGTCGGGACATGCGCTTTGGGGAGAGGGGGAAGTCAGTGGTTGCTAGAGCAGTCGGAATTACTTCTGCCCTGTTTTTTGATTATGTCTCAGGTGTTCCTGAGGACTAAGACAAACGGTATATGAAATGATTATGCACAATGGATCAAAAGACCATTGTAGGGCAACATCCTTGGACGCCATTAAGCATAATCCTGCTGGAGCACTTATTTTTTAATCAAACACTACTTCTTCCCTAGAAGGCCAATAATGTAATAAAAAAATGGCTTTTAATGTTTTTTCTTTGTTTGCAACAGATGCCTTCTTCCAGGTTCAGTGCAAGTTTGATTACTGCTGAAGCCATTTATTAAATACAAGGAGTAAAAACTAAGCCAAAGGTTTCAGTTTTACCGAATTTTGGCAGATGGAAAAACACAAAGGCTAGCAACTGCCAAGCAGAGACATTTCTGAATAGAGGTTTAAAGCAAAAAATTAATCTTTGTCAACAAATCTTTCATAAATTATTTGGTTCAGGGCTGCTGAATCAAAATATTTTTCCCAACAACTTCATTGCCAAAACATAGTGTATTACTTAGAATTCCTTTCTCCTCAGAGAAAAACTCCAAAAACAAGAGAAACTTCTGGTTCTTAGTACTTATTACATTTTGTTTGCCTTGAAATTGGGAAAAGAGGTCCACTACCTAATTAAGCTAATTTTTTCAAAAATCTGCTTCACTACAGAGGCTTGTGAGTTACTTTAGAGAGAGCATAGGGCTTTCCCCCACCTAGAATGCATAAAACTGCAAGTTTAATTATTAATCTTCATTGCACACATTGTATTCATAGTGGTAGAATTTTATGCAACATCACCAGAATTTAGTGCAGTCATATTATTACACAACAGTGAAGAATTAAGCCCATTTGCCCTTCTTAGATCCTCTAAGTACTGCTGAAGAATCCCTTGTATAATTTGTGATTACCAGGAGCATTAATGCAAGTGGACAGGTTTGAATGTATAATCAAACCTTCGTGATACTTATTCTGAAGTTCATGTGGAGGCAGTCAAAGCAGTAATAGGATGCATGTCAGACTAAGCAGAGCATTCAGGATATGTCTAGGCAGAAAAGTGAAATGATCATTGCACAAGAAATGGCCAAATGTCTGAAAGCTTTTTTATGACAAGAAAGAGTACTGAAGTGTGTGATAATTCAGATAAGCTTTTTTTTTTTTTTTCTCTGATAAAAATAATCTCTCTGGTGCTGCTTTCATTTATCCTTGTGTGCTACCAGTGTGTGCTTTTTACAATCTCTTTGTTGCTGTAACACTGGTTGATTGAAATTCTCAATTTGTAGGTCTCCTTGAACATGTTTATTCAGGGGATGGGACTTGCACAAAACAATACACTTGTGTGAGGCAATCTCATCGCATCAGCCTTCATTATCATTTTTAGATTGTCTAACTGGAGTACTTGTCAGTGTTGTAGATCCTGTGCTCTCACAAGATAGCTTCAGTTGTTGTGTGCTGATCTTGGTACTATATCAGCCTTAGCTTTACTGTGATATCTGAGTTAGACGAGAATCTGACTGCCAGAACTGTAACTCTTCTGCACTAATAGAGTGGCACGTTTTAAGCACAGGAGCTGAAGTCTTTCTTCATATGCACTATAAGAATTTTCCCCCCCTCATTATCTCCTTGTTTTTTAAAAATTTAAATACCATCAGTCCTATCTATTTCAAGATCCTAAGTTTATGCACATGACGTAGCTTACAGTATTGCTGTACTTCAAACAAGGGTAAAGAGTTCTGAGTTAGTTTCATATTTTCCACAGCTGGATGATGTGTCTATCCATTCCACTCTTTGACACATTGCATGCCTTTAAATCCATCATGAATCATTTTTCTTATGTGAAGGCTAATTAACATCTTGGGAGCAGATTGCTTGCTTTGTCTTGATATTTTTTTGAAGTAACCAGATGCTGTAATTACTGTGTATACAGTGCTTTTTGCCTGTAGGTTGCTGGATAGCACTCCCCATCACTCTAATTAACAGCATAAATTAATTTAAATTGTAAAAGATGAGACAAATTTGTTTAGAATTCTTTGAATGTAATAGGAAGAAAGATTTGTCCTGAGTAGTAAAAGCAAAATAAACCTGTTTCAAATAATTAATGTTAGAACACTTAATTCCTTCCTTTTTAGTGCTACTAATATTTACTAGAAATTCTCATACTTTTAATTATATTCCTTTTGTCTAATTTTTACGATGTATATGATAGTACTCTGTGTTGATTTGCTGAAAAATAGATCTAGATTTTCCATAATTATATTCCTGGTGAAACCTGTATTTTTTTGTCCTTCTTCTCTATCCCAATGTCTACTTTGATTGCCTCATTCCTAGCACTTAATTTCTTCTGATTTTTCATGAGAAGCTGAACAAACTGGATTGGTATTAAGAAGAAACATAGCTTATTGTTAATTACTTTTTAGGTGACAAGAGGAAATAAGCTTTCCGTGAGATCTGGTTTAAAAGGATCTATGTAAAGAAGCAAAGGGAAGGAGAGACAAGGCACAGAAACATGAAGACATTTATAAGGGATGAGTCAAGTCAAATCACTCTCCTCCTAGCCAATATTGGTTGTTTTTTCATAGCAGATTTACTTATGAACAGTGTCAGCCTGTCTGTATTTTAATTGGTTCTGTATACAATGTCCTCTATAGTGCAGCTGAACACCTCTCAGATGAGAGAGGCTTGTTACATCAGACCAGAGTCTTTCTGAGATCCAGATATGCTGTGTCATGTTTTAATCATCAGACTAGACTACAGCATGTTCCAAACAGCTAAGACAGATTTTGTCATGAGAGGTATTAAAGAAAGTAGGGAAGAAAGAGAATTCAGTGGGATGTGTCATCAGCTGAAATGAATGAAATGCTCAATGAAAGGGCTTGAATTGAGGATAATACATCATGTCCAGAAATAAGATGGCAGACTTCCTTCATGCAAAGCCAGTGTTTAATTCACGACAATTATTACAACTTTTTTAGCTTGTCAGAGTTTGAGAGTACTCAAAATATTTTTCCTATAGCCATTAAGTTACATTTATAATTATCAGTTACACAATGATGAATATCATAAACTTCTGTCCCAGCCTTCAGCTCAGTAAGTTGTGTGTTGCAAGCTGTGACTGTAACTATAAAGTGATAGAAAAATATTATGTCTGCAAAATGCATCTTGTTTGTTGGGTTTTATCCTCCCTTGCTACTAGTCATGGTGAAGCCCTAATAAATAAGATGAGCAACATCAATGACCTTTAAAGTCTATGTGAACTGTTTATTAGTGTAGGAGAAACAACATAAAAATGATATTTCCAATAGGAAATCTTGTTTATACCCTGCTCTCTGAAATTAGGAGGAAGTATAATATAAATGCCACACAGGAAATAAAGAAAAAAATGGAATAGCATTGGAACCAACCTGAGGAACCCTTAGAAGTCCAAGTGTTATTTACAAACTTGGTGTGTGTCAAGAAAATAATATAGAATAAAAGAAAATACAAGACCTGTGTGTCTTGTTTTGGGTATCTAGTTGGTTGTTTTTTTTGTATTTCAGGAAGCTTTTAAATGAAGAATCTAAAAACATACTTGTTCCTCTTATATATTGTCTCTTTATAGACAAACATAACTTTTTTATGAGTAAAGTCAGTCCCTGCAATGCACTGGCACTGTCAGAGGAATGATGAGCTGTGGGAAAGCATGCTGTTCCAACAGCAGTGTCCACCTTGGGGATCAGTCAGCTAAAGACAGTTAAAGGAAGGTTTTCCATATTTTTCAAGACTGAGCTTGCTTAACTGTCAGCACCAAAACATTCCAAACTGCAGCTGGCAGACCATATTAGTGGTCTGTGGGTTAAACCACTAGACCATACAATGCTTAGGATGCTTGTTGCTAAGTTAGAGGAGTTGGTGCTGTGAGGATTGAGATACTTGCGGACAAAACAACCTTCTTACTGTTGTGTATGGGGAAAAAAGAAGTGGAGCAGGGCAATCATGCAGCAGAAAATAGTAAACAAGTACAGAGCAGTCTGAGGAAGTAGCTGGAACAAAGAATCAACAGGGAAATATGAGAGAGGACCACAAACAAGGTCTCTAGGCGAGGAAGATGGGGAACAAGTCCAGAATAGGTGCAGGTTTTTCAGGTGCAGGAATAATCCAGTTAAGACAGAAATGATGAGAGGAGATTGACATAAAGTTCATGAGTGTTTGAAGTGAGCTGTGTTGCCTAGGTGCTTGGTAAAGAGAAAAGGACCTTCATCCATCCCAGCTACAGTCTCTTTTGTCTCTTACTCATGCTGAGTCATCACCCAGCTTATTTTACTTACTAAACTGACATAGCCTTAACAGTAACAGAAAGCTGAATGGTTTTAATTTTACAATATCTTGTGATATCAGTAGGCAGAAACACAACTCACTCTACAGAGAATTTTTATGAGGTTCAGTTTCATTAATTTTTTCTTTTTCCCCCTGAAGGAGGCAGGAATTTTATATGGAGGATACGCCAGATGGAAAGCAGCCAGCTGGAGACCCTGAGTTTTGCCAAATTCCAGGTACTCTGACATGCTGCAGAGGAACTGATCAGGGACCATAAATGGCAAATAGGATGTGTTTAAAATCTACCTCAGCTCTGAACAAGCTTCACAGGAATCTGTGACTTCATAAAACAATTCTGACAAATTAGCAGTTTCCAAACAATAACAAGCAGCTTCTCAACCCTTCAAACCACACATCACATTTAAAAGCAATTCTAGATCCATGCAGTTTCTACAAGGCTGAAGTCGGTATCAGTCAAAAGGCTGCTAGACTTAAATTTATTGGTGTGACTGCTGGCAGCCAATACTGGCTGAAGTGAAAACCCAAACTGCTGTAATGTGTTGCTGGAGTGTGGTCTAAAGATGATGAAATTATTTATCTTCTGCTAAACTCTAACAGTTTAGCTGAGTGCAATTTTACCAATTTGGATGGGGCATCACTCACAACCAAGCCCCAGTGCTTTTTATAAAAACATCATGTTCTGGGTGATGATAGCCCCGTGTCTTGTTCCCTGTATTGTGGGTACTGCAGGGTTGAGATAACTGTTCTGGACACAGACAATGAAGATGTTGTTATCTAATATTGGTATTCTGAAGGGCAGAGGGGTGAATGAATGTCAGTCTCGGAGCACACCTTATTTCTCTGCTGGTAAAGCAGACAAATATGGAAAATCTCATACTGCATTTCTTTTTCCCATATGTCTGTCTGAAGTTGTAGCCTTCTCTTTTACTGTCAGATTATTTTCTTCAATACTGTCTTGAATTAAGGGATTGTATATATATATTAGGTACAGAAACATTAATTAGAAATAAATGCTTTGTAAAGTAATTAGTATTTTTGGTAGTTTAGAAACTGAAAGACAAGAAGGAATTTGGAAAAGGAGGCAGAACATAGCTCTTTCTTAGCCCATTATTCTTCTAAGAAAGCAGTAGCTGGAAATATTCTTTTGCTGTGTTTTACACATTTTAAATAGCTCTAAAAGAAATTGCGTGTTTTTTTAATTTCATGAATGAGTGGAGAAAACTGCTGTGAATGGTTGTCAGTCACAAGAACTAATTGTTCCAAACTTCAACAGGAAAAGCGAGGTCAACCATTTTGCTTTTTCTCAGTATTAATTCTGCTTCATGCTATGAATGTGCTACATCTAATATTCATATTCATACAGATTTTAAATATGTTTTCCACAGGTTTTAGAAAAGAAAATGTGGAGGTGGAAACATTGCCTGTGAGTTTCCTGGCACTCTCCATCCAGTCAGTATTATCTCTGTGATGCCTGCCTGAGAAATGCCCCACCACATCCCAGTTGAACACCAGATCACTCCTTTTTTTCCCCCAGTCTGAAGCCATCAATGCTGCTCTACAGTCATAAACAACTGGTTTTGGTCCAGATGAGAGGCAGCTGCTTTGAGTGGTGGGTGAAGGTCTTGCTGTACTAAGTTTGATTTCTCAGTGTCTGGTGGGTTTGGGACAGAAGCTTTAAAAGCGACAGGAAATGTGTGTGCTGACTGAATGCTGCCACTGACTGCATTGGAGTGCAGGTTACCAGGTGTCACTGGTGTTAAAGCAGTGACCTTTCAGCTTATGGACCTCGGCCATCTGCCTCTATGCTGTGCTGTGCCTTTTCTGGGCTTTAAAGCAGTCTGCAGATAAATTAATGTAGCTGTCATCTTGCCCCAGTGAGATTTGTGCCTGGTCTTTCAGCGATCTCTCCAGTAATGCTGCTCACATTTTATGGTTTTGATTCCCTCATACTGTAGATTTAGTTTTATTTTTCTGTAGATATTCCCTGGGGCCAAAACAGAAGGAAGGGGAAATCTTTGCTGCAAAATCTTATATTTATGAGGCTTATGATGACAGGGAGGGGGAAGAGCCTTAAAAAATAACTCTAGTTGTTTTAAAATCTTTGTTCACATTTTAAAATGATCTGTGGAACACAGATTTGCGTCTATAAAGCAAACAAACAAGAAAATCTTGTGATGTTATTAGTAAAGCAGGTGGCTCATCTTTCAAAATCCCATTTTAGCCAGGCAGTGATTTTCAATGAAACCTGACATGTTCATTTTTGCCAAACTTAGCAGCCCCCGAGGCCTGTTGAAAGTCACTTGAAAAAGCTTTCTTAACAGATCAGTTTTCTTTGCTGAAGCTGTAGCATCTCCTGTTTTTGTAAAGATTTGTTTCTTTTACATCTGTATTAGTTGAGCAGCAAGCTGGTGCTGGTGACATAGATTAACAAAGTAGGCTAGTTATGCAACATTGGAGAACGATGCATCCTGGAAGTCATTTAGTTAGCACCTTCATATATTGGCAACTATATTTTCCTTTTTCTATTTATTGTAGAGAATTAATACTTGTGAGTCTATTGGCATAATTGATGTCAGCTGGGGAATTGGAGCCAGCCTTGCAAATATGTTAATTCTCACTGCAAATGACAGAAAGCACTGGGAAAAGTCCAGATCTAGTTTGAATCCATTGACTTCTCTGAGGTTATTGAGTATTTTCCATGTTAAACACATGATTTTGTTCAAAAATGCCTCCCAGACTCTTTGTTCACATTTTATTAAGAAAGACACTCTGCTAGCTGCCCATTAAGACACTCTGCTTGACAGAGTGAATAAGCGCTCACACTTTTTGAACAAGTGTGGCTATTTACTTATAGCTATGTCAGGAGAATAATAATGACTTAAGAAATTTTGATGAAAGGCATTACTTTTGTGGCCTTGCTTCTAGTACTGAATGAGAAAAGGATGTTTTTGGTTGAGCTCAGCCATGGTTTTTTCTCAAAAAAAAAAAAACCAAAAAAAAAGGTGAGGCTCTTTCTTTCCTCCTCCATATCCACAATCTCATTTTAGTCAGAGGGATGATCTGCAGATACTACATGCCTGCCAGCCTGACCTTGGTGCCAGGGAAGGTCATGAGGCAAATCATCTTGCATGCCACTCTATGTGCAAGACAACCAGGAGATCAGGCCCAGCCAGCATGAGTTTATGAAATTGTGAGTTTAACTAACCTGCTGTCCTTCTGTGGCAAGGTGACCCACTTAGTGGATGAGGAAGAGGCTGTGGATGTTGTCTACTTGGACTTTAGTAATGCTTTTGACACTGTGGAACTTTCATCTTTCCCCTGTGTGCAGTTTAAGCAGATGCTGTGTGGGGTGAATACAGTGCTGGTGTCAGCAGGAGGGCCTGAACTCTTCCCCTGCATCTTTCCAGACTTGGGGATGTGGGCATGGTTTGAAGGGCTCAGTAGAGTCATCACACACCTCCTTAGATCTGTAGAGCACGACAGCTCTTTTTAGATGTGGCATCTGGATTTCTCTTCAAACTCTTGGTACTGCCAAAGTGAATTTTTTATGTATCCTACATGGTGAGTAGGAGCCAACAATTTGCAGAAGTTCTCTCAGTCAACCTTTTACTTGTAAGAGATGCTTACTAAGCCATAGGATGAATATTGATTGAACTTGTGAAAATCTTCCTTGGTACAAATTGGTCTCAACAAAAGCTGGTTGGGTGTTTGAAATTTGTCATGTGTTTTCCACAGACAGCAAATAATGTTCCTTTTTCAGCTGTAAAATCAATGTCTCTGAGCTTTGCATTGTAGGAGAGGACTAAGGTAAACTCCTGAGAGATCATCTATGGGACTTTCCACTTGACTTGTGCTGCTCCATCAAGAGTGAATCTCAAGAATCACAGAGGTGCCTACCATCTGAATTAAACACCCTAAATTTATCAAATAGCACTGAAAGCAATGGCGTTTTCAGGTATGTGAGATATGAGTAGAGTGAGAATTGGAAAATAGAAAAATCTGGAAAGTTCTGTTCTGAAAGAGAAATGACTCTTGGTGTCTCATAGCAAGTGCTTGAATTCTCAAGTAACTTCTGTATCAAATATACAGAAAAAAACATGTTTAAAATGGCACTGTTTTTGCATCTGGCTTCTGAAATTCCTCATTTTGTGTCTAAACTTGGGTACTGAGTGCACTGTGCATTGAGAATTTTCTTGCACAGTTTTCAGAATAATTATGATAATGAATTCAGTAACCCTCTCTTAATGTGGTTATCATTCTTCCCTGGTTTCAACAGGAAATTATAGGTTAATTTGAGCGGAACTTTTTAAATATGTTAACATTGTATAAGAGGTTCCATCTAAGGCTCACTACTTGAAGATTTTGCCATGATCTGATAATAAATGGTGGAACTGGAATGCCCATGTTGAGGAAGGAAATACTTCAGTTTGACAATGCAATGATAATTTTCTCCTGTATGAATTAAGATGAGCTTTTTTTTTTTTTTACAATATTATTTAGCTTGTGCTGTGTCTTTTGGTTTCTCCACAGATAAGCGTTGACACTCCATGCTGTGCAGTGGTCTTCTGGTCGGATACTTCAGCTCTGTAAGAGCTACTACCAATAGAAAATATACATTTCAGCTAGAAGAGATCAGTCCTATGCAAATTTCTTTTTTCATATTGTTTTGCTTGTCTGACCTGTTTTCTTTTGTTTGTTTTTTTTTTTTCTGGTGTTTTTTGTTTTTTGGGTTTTTTTTTTAAGTTCTTTCTTTATGCCAGAAGTTTATATTTAGTACTGAAAAATTTCTCACATACATATCTGTAAATTGTGAAAAAATAGCCCTTTTCTACCAGGTATATATTTTAAGGTATCTTTAAGTAAAATAAAGATACTCTCTTTTTAGCACTTGTGAAGCTGCATCTGCAGAGCTGGATCCTGCTCTAGGTTCCCCAACACAACAGAGAGATGGAACTGTAGGAGAAAATCCATCAAAATGTCACTAAGATGATGAAGGAATTGGAGCTTCTCTTGTATGGCTAAAGGCTAAGACAACGGTTCATCTGGAGAGAATAAGGCTTAGGAGCATCTTATAAATATGTGTAAAAACCTGAAGGGAGGGCACAAAGACAACAGAGTCAGGTTATTTTCAGATGTGCCCAAGAGTCAGTGGTCACAAACTGAAACACAGGAGATTCCCTTTGAACAGCAGAAAACATTGTGAGGATGATGGAGTGCCAGCACAGGTTGCCCAGGGGGTTTTTGGAGTCTCTATCCTTGGAGATATCCAAAAGCTGTCTGAAGAGGGTTCTAGGTTGTCCTGCTCTAGGACCCTTCATGAGCAGGGGGTTTGAGCAAGATGACATCCCCAGCCTCTTTCTAACCTCAGCTGTTCTGTGGTTCTGTGATTCTGTGAAATGCCAAACTTCACGATTTTGGGTTGAAAGCAAAAATCTCTGGTATCTCAGAATTACAGCCATGCAATGCTGGCTGTAATTCTGATGGTTCTAATGAATTTAGCATCACTGGAATGTCACAGTCTTTTGTTTTTTTCTGTTCCCCTCTTCTTTCTCAGGGCATGTATGTACACATTGTAGTAAATCCTGGATTTTCAAATAGCTGATAGATACAGAAGGATAATTTGCTTTTCATACGAATTAGTTTGAACATGATACAGACATTTATTAGGTTCTCGGAGATAGATGTGGATTTACTGGGAGGTGCAGGGGCTACAGCCTTTTCCTCTCTTGAGGTGCCTCTTGCTACAGCACACCATAGCCTTCCTGTGGAGGCTTCTTTGCCCCTCCCAAGTCCAAACCAGTAGAATCCATCACTTTACTTATGCTTAGCTACCTGAGACCTTCAGATCCCCAAAGTGCTGCCAGACACCTACAGCTAGCTATTTATTTATTTAGAGTTATGGTAGTTGCACAAGCAAATGTAGCTCTCGTCTAAGAGGCTTTGCTGATTACAAGCCCTGCTTACTTGCACCAAGGTAATTTACTGCCTGCAGGGCAGGACTTGGATATACCCAAGCTTCCTGGACAGCTAAATGGATCATTCCATTCCAGTGCTCATTCACTTGCTGGCCTCTCTCAGACTGTTTACAGAAGCACTTATCCTGCAAATGCTTACTCATGTAAGCTATAATACTCTAATCAGAAAGTAAGTGGGGCTTGGAAACATTAAGTTGGGCTGCTTTTTTGGTTTTTTTTTTTTTTTTTTTTTTTTTTTTTTTTTTTTTTTTAGTGAGTAAGCACTTTCAGGGCAAAACCCAAGGATATCAGAAATGATGATAATTTTCTGCATAGTACATTGTCTATTTTTATCTTGAAGTCTGGATCTTTACATAACTTTCTATTAAATTGCTTGAGATCTTCTCTTCCTAGATCAGTCGAAGCCCAGTAGGCAGACATTCTTATGCTTCAAAGCATTTTCTAATGACTCTCTATAAAATGAAATGAAACATTAGCCTGAATTATAGCTGTGATCTTCTTCTAAGTTCTTTTTTAAGCACCAAATTATATCCTAGCAGTGACTGTGTCCTTTCTTTTGTCCCTCTGAATCTCACTTTAAGCTTATCAAATAACTGCTTTAACAAAAGTTGGCATTGAGGTTCATGACTTGTCCTTTTAAAATAAGATTGTTTACAAATGTCTTCCCAGCACCTAACGACTTACATGAAAGTGCATTTTCATCTCCAAGGATGAAGAAGAAAATGAAGATGTGCCTGTGCAGGGTCAGCTTTGTCCCAAAGACTGAAAGATAGTCATCAAAGCAAAAAATTCACTAATTTGATGAGTGGAAGACTGTGAACTACCCAGGCAGACATTAACTGGTATGTATATGCTTGACTTGCTGCTGCTGCTGCTATTACCACTCTTTTTAGTAGTGTTCTGACTGCCTTTAAAAGCAAGTTTCTTGTAAGAATGCTTTCATATCTCAAACAGTTCTGGTGATTTCACTCTTCAGCTATTTTCTTCCTTCAGCAGTTAAACAGCCTTTATAAACTCAAACTCCAGAAACATTAAAGCAAAGGGTGATGTTTTGCCAAGCCATATGTTCTTAAATGGTGTATTTTATGAAGCTGACAATAAATACTTTAAGGCATAGTAGCTAAAAAAAAATTCCAACCTAATGTAAGCAGGCACAGTTCCAGTGATTTCAACATTAACATTAGGGATGAATTTAACTGTCTGTTTTCAATCAGGACTGGATATAGTGTTCAAACTGTGTAGGTTTCATTGACATTATATGTTGGGCTAGAATCTAGACTAAAATTGCATTTTTTTTAATCTACTCAATTTAAGAGTTACTTCACTCTATTTCCAGCTTTATTGCTTTGCAGAAGTATTAAAATGTTGATATAAAGTGTTCACTAGGTATAAAATCTCGCCTGGTATTTGATCATTTTCCTATCTCAACAACTTTTTAAAGACATTGTTCATCTGCAAACATTTTTATCCTCTTTTACATGAATAATAAACCTAAACCTCTAATACATTCACAATTCTATATAAAAACACCAACTGTATGCCATAAAATGACTGTTCAATTAATAATAAATTGCAATACCAGGTAACCCCTGAGTAAGCAAAGCTTTTAGTCTTTCTACTTGGTATGCCAGGGAAATATAGATAACCTCAGATAGTTAAAGTAGTGATGTTTCCTTTATACTTGTAGAAATATGCTGCACAGATGTTGCTTATCTAAGTTTTCATGGATGAAAAGAGAACAGATAGCTTGGACTGCCAGGCTGAGCAGTCTTACTCAGTCACTTTTTCTCCATCTAGAAAATAGTTTTTGGAGGTGGCTACTTCTGCCTTCTCTTTCCTTAGATGTGAAACAAGAAGGCTTTGAATATTGATGGATTATAAATTGTTCAAAACTTTCCTTTGTTCTCAGTCCTTCACTGGAGGTCTAATTTCTCTCTCCTTCCTAGATTGTATTCTGTCCTGCACTTTACCACTTTAAATAGATATCTGAGATGTGAGGTGGTGATATGAGGGTAAAACTCATCCTTACAGCTTAAATACTCTTTTCACATTGTTTGATTTTTTTTTAGATTGGAATTACAATTTAAAAAAATCTATTTATGTCAGGAAACTATAATCTCATCATGGTCGGAATTGAGAGCGTATCATGGCATCTTTCTCACTTTTTTGCCTTCAGATAACCAGAAATTTCTGTGTAAATTGCAACATTTAAGAAAAAGGTTTAAAATCCTTGTAAAACTTCATATATTTAATTTCCATTCTTCCAAAAGATGTCAACATGAAAAAGAAAAGACAGAAGGAAATGGCACTTACTGACATTTTGCTGTTTAAAATAATGTTCTATTAAATGGAGTAATGTGTTAAAAGGCCATAAGCAGACAAACCCAACTCATTGATCAAAAGATAATTTTAATGAGTGAAAGAAATGTACAGCATACCTGTCATTTTAACAACATTAAAGAAGTCTCAGGAACATTAAATACTTAAGTAATTTATCTTTTAAAAAAAAAATCTATTTTTCACTTCAGATACTTAAAAAGGAGATTATAAACATGCTTTGGAATTAATAATGAATTATTAGATATTAAACTTTGATCATTATCTCATGACTATATAATATTTTGCTTTCTTGTCTCATCACTGAATATGTTTACTTGTGTTAGTGTATGCAAAGTTATTTCATGATACCATGGATTTTGATAGAAAGTTATGGAAAGCAGAGATTGGCCCAATATTACAACCTTGTCTTTATTCTTCTCTATTGAGGGATCCTTAAAAAAAGATCTGGTCTAATTTTATCACTGGTGTCAAAATGAACAAGATATTAAGGAAATAATAGACTACTGATATTTATGGACATGAAAAACCTACAGGGGAGCTGAAAATTATAAATATTGCTTATAACAGTATCTGCCTTCTAAACTAATCAAAAGCATTATTAAATTTTTGGACGTTTAAAAATATTGTCCTAATTTGATTTTATCCTCTGAATAATGAAATACAGAGTTTTTCCCAACGTCATTCAGTTTCTTAAATCCCCTGAACTATAAATCTATCTGTGCTACCTGCATGATTCCAAATTCACACTGGTTGACAGGAAGATTGAGAAAAGAAGTTGTCTTATAAAAGAGACCAGAAAAGATTTAGAAAAAAAAATAAATACACTCAAAAAAAGGTAAAAGTTACTTGTAACTCTTGCAGATGAGAAAACTTTTAAGACTAAGAAAAGAATTCTGTAAAATGTCACTAGCAATCAGTGCCAGTGAAATCCATCCAGGAAGGAAGAGAGACAGTAATTATTTGGCTCTAGGTTTGCCAGTGTAACAAATGCAATCTTGGTCCTCCTCCTTGGCAAATGGCAAAAATCCCATTGGCACTGATGGGGCCAATACTTCCCTCAATGTCCTCTTGCAAGCTTGACACAATAACCAACCAACTCACATTGCCCTCAGTAGGACTTTTGCCACTGACTTCACTGGCAGCACTGCTGAACCTTTTGCCCGTGGGCCATGGGGCTGAAATCGATGAGATATCTGCTTTAAATTAGGTCATGTATTCCAGTGTTGTTTGTTTGGGTTTTGTTTTGTTTGTTTTTTTTTTTTTTCTTGTGGCTACATCAGGGTCAGATCCATACCATGGCACAGAAGTGGAACAATCAGCTTTCAGTGTACACATGAAGGTTTGCATAGATGTGATGTTGTGTTACAGATTCAATCAATCTGAGCTCATTTTGGCTGTGATGTAATTTCCATTGGTCCCAGGGGAAAAAAAAAATATTAGAAACAAATCTGGCCTATTTAAGTAGCACTTTAGTATTTCTGCTTTACTTTAAGGGCAATAATTGTCATTGCCATGGTTTTTGAAGATACATAGCATACATTATCAAGTACTCAAGTGGTGTTCTTTGACATTGTGTGTGAAGAGGAGAATATATAGTCCAATATGATAATTATGGGGAAAAAAAGCCAACCCAGCTAACAGTAAACATCTAATTTGCAAATGAAGACCCACTGGGAAAAGATAGACTAGATTGTGTGATTGGATTTTTGCAGAAAACTTATTTAAAATTGCTTTTTATATTTATTTCGTTTGATTAGTTTATTTATTTTGATTAAACAGTCAGTGCTTTGCAGATTGTTCTCCATTAGCAAGTGTAATTTCCATTTTTCTCTCTCTACTGAACCCATTTTTCTCTGGTCCTATGTTTTGTACTGCATTTGTATGACCTCTTTCACTTTTATTTTACAAGCAGTGGGAGAACAGATGAAATTATCTCTGTTTTCCATAAGGACACGTTAACCCTGAGCACTGGAGCCTGATGCTGATCTCCTTGAGTCAATGTGGGTTTGAACAGATAAAGATGTACAGAGCAGCATTTCACCAGCACACTGGCACAAAAGCTGTTTGCACAGCACTGCTGCACCACTCTGAGCCTTGATCCAGCCTCACAAGTTGCTAGGCTGGGTCTCAAATTCCTTATTGCCCCTGACTAGTGGATGTGGCACCAGCTCAGCTCAGCGCTAGCTCATGTACCTGCTCCAAATAAATGTAAAAAGTAGGAAGCTACCAAACCTATATAAAATCTTGTTTCCTGTTGAACGAAGCCGTGTCCAATACATGTTTTCATATCCTACAGCAAAATTGTCTCTGCAGAACACCACCTGTACTAACTTCACTGTGCAATATAATTAAAAACACATTCCTATCATACAGGCTTCATGTAGACCTATAAACACTTTAAATAAGGGGAATTCCTTTAAATCTAGTAATAAAAAAATATTCTCTCTCTGCCAGTGTATTCTAGAGGAGGTTTCTCTTTGCTGAAAAACATGCTTTGGCTTGAAGGAGTTGGCAAAGAGTGATGATGGGTGAGTTGAGGCTCATTGAAATATCCTTGTAAACTGAAAGATTAATGTATAGCCTTCTTTAAGCCAAGGTTGGTTACCCATTTTATGAATATTCCAAAAAAGCAGAGAATGTTGTTCAGATGAATGTATGTGTACTTGCTGCTCAGACACACAAGTGTTTTTGACATAGTACCCACTTCAGATTTTGGATGGAAATCTCACAACTTACAGGTGAGAGTTTCTTGGATTCCTGATAAGGAATATACATTCCCTGGAGTCTTGGAGAAAATGCACTCCTTGGTGATTCTGTATTAGGCTGGTATTTGTGAAGTCATGGAAGTGACTCCTATGCTTAGACTGTGGATACTAAAGAGTATTGCAAAAGGAAGCCCCAATGACTAGGCAAAAGGCAGACAGAACTCCAATCTGAATCAAAGAGCAGTGCATTGAACTGGACTGTGGATACTAAAGAGTATTTTATTGCAAAAGGAAACCCCAATGACTGGGCAAAAGGCAGACAGAACTCCAATCTGAATCAAAGAGCAGTGCATTGAGCTGTACAAGGTAAGATAAAGGCTAGGATACAGAAAAGGATAGAGGTATTGCAATGAATAACATTACTGTGCAGGAATTTTGAAGATATGGTTGACACACATCATGAACCAAGAGAATGGTAACATCCCTAGCTCTGGGCATAATACCTAATAAAAATAGGTAATATTGAAATGTATGTTTTGTCTAACCACCTAAAGGCAAAAGGTGCCTTTTTGCCATAGGGGAATTTTGCACAAAGCCCAAAGTCAGATTTGCAACCAAAGATTTATGTGAGAAGCACCATGTGAAAGCAGCCTCAGTTTCCCTGTGCAATGAATATTTGTGCCTCAGTGGAATAAAAGGGTTTCTGAAAATGAGGAGAATTTATAAACCACTAATTTTAACCACTGATTTTAACTAGATTCCCTCACCCTCTCTCCAAGGAGTCTACCAAAGGAATCCCAGGTGTCATAGCTTGCAAGGGGAACTGAGAGGCCTGGCAAAAGCCTGCAGTTGTGAGGTTTTGTGACAATGGAGAAAATGTGCTCTTCTGGGCGCCTTTTGCATGTTCAGCATGAATGTATATATTGCAAGAACCCCGCTTTATCTGGGTTTTCATTGTTCACAGACACAGCAGAATGCACAGCCAGAGTGTACGTGCACCACACAACTCAAAAATGAAGCACTTCTTCATCCAAGAATGGAATTTGTTTATTCCACAGGGATATCCAAGGATAACAATATTTGCAATTGACATTTGGGTGACCTATTAACAGACATGAGAGGAAAAGGCAAATTTTTTTTTTTCTTTTTAGCTGCAAGAAGATTTTCTTACAGCTTCTGTTTTAGGATTTCCTATTTCTACAGCTGGAGATTGTACTTTTACTGACAGGTTGGGTCAAAGACAGCAAGTGCATGAAAAAAAAGCCTTATGTGCTCAAGGGAAATTTATGGGGACACGTGTAAATGTACTAATGATATTCATGTCTAGTTGACATATCAAAGATAAATGTCAACTTATCTATTTGTTAATGGATCTATTAAAGTCTGTGTTTATACTTTCTGTCTGTTTTTTTTCTCAAGCACTTACACACAGATGGATTGTGCAAACAAATACTTCATTAATCGCAGGACTCGGAGCCAAGTGAACACTTTTGAGTCCAGAATAATGTCAATTAACCCAATTTAATTGCTTGCTTGATCCACCCCCACTTTTTAAACAGTTCCTTTTAGGGTTTTTTTGTGCAAGACCAGAGGGACACTGAGTAATTCTATATGATTGAAGGAGTCTATACGTCCCATTTTATTAAGAAAAATACAATCTATGCTCTCAAAATGGCATAGCACCATGGAACATAAAGAACAACACAAACAACAAATCCAAATGCTTAATTAGAATGAGTCACTGAGGCAAAGTTGGCACAAAGAGTCTAAGATTCCCAAGCTCAAGTGAGGTGATGAGGGAAAATGAATCCTTTCTAAATATGATAACCATTTTTTTTAAAATAATTTCTAGATACTTTTTCCTTACTACAAAACATTAATAATATTGTTGCTTTTTCGGTATCAGCAGTTCAAAGAAATTTGTCTCTATGTTGAAATAAAGATTCATTATAAGTATAGCTACAACACATACCTGCAGGTTTGCCACTTAGACACACAAAAAAATGTTTCGTTAGGAGAGCTTTCTGTAGTTATGTAGTACAAAACAGAGCTTTTTCTATGCCTAGCTGTATAACATAGAAAGAATGACTTAGCAGTTAATTATAATATGTGCAGTGCAAATGATCAACCTGATTTTCTGAGGGGGAAAACAGAAACTGTCTTAAACCAGAAGCTAAATCTGAAAACAGACAGAAGCTGAATGTTTTGTTATGTCTTAATGGCTAATAATAAAAATATCAATTTTCAATTTGATTTTGTATGGTATTTTCTATAAGTGAAAAACCAAAGGGTTTAAAAAGATGCATCTAATCTTGTATTTTTGTGAGCTCTATTGCTACCATGTGGTCAAATGTTTGACTTGTGAATGAAATTCTGTACAACAATTTCACAAGTTACAAGCTAGTAAAATATTGCCTATCAAAACCTAAACCCATAATGTTTTCTCCTCTGTTATCTCACTGGTATGCATTTCATTAACCTTGGCAGGTATATATGAAATTTCTAACTAATTAGATGAAAAAGTTTTGCTATACATGTATTTCTGCCGCGGTGTAAAGGATTTATCATATGATGCTACAAGAGTCTACAAATAGATAACTGGTATTTTTTTTTCCTCTAGAGTGAAAAAATAAGGCACACTTTAAATAATATTTCCTGGGTATCAGTTATTGAAATGTTAAGGCTACAAGCATTTTTATCAATGTTCTTAGTTTTTTTAAAATGTTCCCAGATAAGGAGTTTTTAATAATAATAAATGTGATGTTGTTTATACATCCACACATAAGGGTTTTTTTTAATTTCAACTTTCTCAGACCTTCAACAGCTTCCTATAAATCCATGTCATTTGAACGATTCCCATATCTGTGAAAACCCCCAATTTGCCATCAGACAGAATTTGCCTCTGCTGAAAAAACCCTGTGATTGGGAGCAATGTCTTCAATCTATCGCTCTGAAAAAAACATTTAATAGTTCAGTCCTTCTGGACAATGTTAAAAGAATAACTTAAGCCTAAACTCTCATTTGGTTTTCTCATTATGCTCACTGGAGCTAATGGGACTATATGCATGCTTAAGCATGTACTCCAGGGCTTTGCTTATAGGCTGTAGTTCAGAATGGCAAGGGGATAATATTTAATCAAGGAAGCAAGTTTTAGTTCAAACTTCCACCATCACTGTTATGTCTAATAGTGAAGGAAATTATTTAAAAACTGCTGGCACTCCATCCTTACTCAGCATGATCTCAAAACCACAGAATGGTCTATTACATTTTTCTGCTACTTGGAACATGAAAAGTTGTGGGACTTTTCCCACAAATCCCTTGCTTGCAAGAACAAGCACTTACAGGATTGACCTGAAAATCCTGAAGTCTTTCTGAGTTTTCTGGAAGCTGAGCAAAATCAGGGTCTTAGAGTGCAGGCACCTGGTTTGTATCTAAGCTCAGTTAGAATCCAGTTAGTATGTCTGTTTAAAAAAAAAAAAAAAACAGTTTAGCAGGATCTCTTGGGAGCATGTCTAAAGAATAGTAAAGAAGTGTCTGACTCACAAATGTAGCTTGGACACTATTTTAAATTTAATTTCAAATTAAAAAAAAAAAAGGCTGAAAAAGTCCATAGCCTTTATTTGGATAAAATACTTATGTAGAAAGTGGCAAACTTTGGTTCAAAATACCTTGCTGCCATTTAAAACTACATCCATTTTAGGAATGGATATTAAACATTGACCCTAAAGACTTTCCAAGTGTGGGGCACGTTTTCATTCTGAATTTCAGTTGATTATAGATCATAATTATTATAAGATATATAAATTCTTGCATGATAAATAATTGACATATTTGTGTTGTAGGGGAAACAAAAAAGTCAGCATCGCTTCATTAGGAAGACCTGTAGCAATTTTTTCTTCTGCTCCCTGCACTATTTAACTATTTTATATTTAGTAGTCTCTAAATAGCTTTTTGAACTGCCAATTCTAGTTCTTAATAGAGTTCATTTTGATGCACCTCAAAGGTAGGTCTGCCCATAGACACATAGCATGAGATTGCAGACTGTTTTGGTAGTGAAACATTTATAACTTAGGCATTGTATTCCCTAATTTTAGGTAATTGTTCTTTGTATTTTATATGTCCTGTGCATTAAGATTGTCTCCTTTGTCTTTACTGAGGCAAGTTTTCTGTTGACAGAGTCAGGAACAGAAATTTAATAAGGTAAGTTGAGCTTTGGTCAAAACTGAGGTCTTCTATATTTGATATTAGGACATAGAAGATATTAACCCAATCTAGAAGATGGCAACATTAGCTAATATTTCATGTGCCTTGGGTTTATCATATTCCTTCTAGGCCCTTTATATATATATATTCATCTAATGTTGAGTGAACCTCAGTATTATGTTGTTCAAAATATGTTTTAAATATTCCCAAATCTTTTGAAGTTATCTGACTTTATCAGGTGCAAAGTTTCACATACCTTTTTTTTTTCTCCATGGCAAATTATGTAACTGTAGATCAAAATATGATATGTTCTAGAAAATGTTTCCTTCCCTGTGGATAAGTACTTAATATTGCTGTTTGAGTATGAGTGAAAGAAATTGTTGTAGTTATCGATGCACCTATGTCTAAGAGGATGTTGAATTGTTCTCTTGAACTGCTGCAGCTTTTAATATTCAGACTTTTTGTCTCAGGTCTCTTAGAGCAGCACTGTACAGAGTTATTGAATACGTCAATAGGGACTCTAGTTACGTAGACTTGAATTATAAATATTTATTTACTTTTTTGTGAGTGTGCGTGCGCAGCAGTGCTGAAATGTTTCTTGAGTTTGATTTCTGAAAAAAAAAATTGTATAGCCTGGTTTATATGCTTTACATAATTAGTTTTGACAAAACTAGTTTTTTATTCCTATATTTTGAGGTCTGGAGTGACCTAGAATGATCTTTTCCACCATTATACCTAACACATACCAGAGGTGTATCCCATGGGATTAAAAAAACATGTTAAAAATAACTGTCTTAACAAGTCTTAACTCCCTGACTACCAATAGGAATTGTTTCTTGGTTTATTGCATAAACCAAGGAGTAACTAAAGTGGAGACGATCTACCAACTATTTAAGAAACAAGTAAGTTACACATGACAAATATAACTCTGTATCTATATAGGGAATGCCTCTGAGAGATATAGGATTATGAAATCCTGAAAGATACAATGTCATGAAAATTATGAGATAAAAATAGCAGAGGCAGATTTGACACAGTTACCTGCATAGCCTTTCTTAGTTTTACTGTAGTAAAACAGAAAAAAATTAGGAAGACATGGATCCTTATTATCAACTCTAATTGTGGTTTTTGGTTTTTAAAAGCCGAGTAGTTCCATGGTGTGTATCTAACTCATCACATATTTCCATATCCCTTAGTCCACTGGCTATTAAAGCTGAACTTGAAAAAAATGCATTGGGAACTCAAAAGGTGTAAAACATTAAATTGTTTTTTTTTATCTTTAGTCTGTAGGAAAGGCAGAGTCTGGTTGTGACACCCTAAAGCAGCCCTGGAGAGGCATGTTGCTTTCCTCTGGTCATGAACAGGGCACTGGCTCCTGGGAGCAGTGTATTACACAGCTCAGCTTTGCACTGGGTAAATTAAAAGCTGCTTCTTGTCTCTTGTCCCCATTTCCTACACATTCCCCGTTTTCCTCTTTTGTATTCATGCAGTACTGTGGAAATGTTGATTTTGACCAAGACTGAAAGATCAAATAGACAAGGCCAAAAGGTATCCATCAGATCTGTGCCTGCTGGTAAAGCCCCATTGCTGCAGAGGCGGCAGGGAAGGAGTGCTGACAACAACCCTCACCTCTGATTTCACACAGTTCTGGTCTCTGTCAGCCCTGAGACACGCCAATCTACTACACAGCACATGACCTGGCATGCATCATAATGGTGAGCATTAGCAGTATCTGCTTCTGACTGCAGAATGAGATTGTTTTTCTGGTATGCGTATAAAGAAAAAAGTTTTCATAGAGAAAGGGGACACACTGGTCAGTCTTCTTGGAGGCAGAAGTCATACTTCCACATCTGAATCTTCTGCAGGCCAAAAGAGCAAAGTTGCAAAAATACTATTATTCAGAGCAAATGGTTTCAAAGAGGTTAATATTGTATTGTACTGTGATAGCTCTTTCTATAGCACATCAAATAAGAAGGAAGCAGTGAGAGAGAGGTGTCATGAAGTAATATTGCAATAACGTAGGAACTTGTCAGCATGTTCTCTTGGATGGTCAGACCACCAGTGACAATATCCTGGAATTCTGCTACTGAATGTGACAGAGTTGTGCCTTTCTCCTCAACTCGAAAAGTTCCCTGGATACTGTGTCAGTCCAAAATTAAAAGGAATAGAGAATAGCATCTGAACATAAATGGTTCCATTAGGGAAAATGAAAGCAGCAAAGGAACCTGAGTAATGATGAAGGCAACCATAAACTTAAAAAGTTGTATACTGACTGGCAGGGAATGAACCAAAGGAAAAAGAACCAGGGATCTCCCGTACACCTAACTCCAAAGGAATTTCCTTATTTTCATTCCCTGTTCTTTGATGTTACATAGAAGAGTGCAGAGAATGTTTTGTTAAAGTAGTTTTTAGATATCTATTTACAATGTAAATATTAACATAGCAATTCTTTCAAGAATTAGGTGGTTATTGAAGTAGAGAGGAAAATACAGACCAGATTATATAATTTTGAGACACATCATTAAGAGTTGCAAACCTGTTTTACTCTGTTCTCTTTACCCAAAGCAACATTTTCTGACTAAAAGACAGGGAAAACCCATATAATGCAGCTGTGGTGAATTTTATGGATGATTAGAGCTACAAAACTGTATGGTTTGGTTACATTAACATGCTACTCAGTATGTAGCACAGGCTATGTTTGATGCACTTTGGCTACTGCAGTTAAGGCTCAATCCCAGACACCAAATTCAAGCATAACTCCCATGGAAGACCGAGTGAAACCCTGAATTATGGTCATAGAAACAAAGAACAAACAAACTATTCACAGATGCTAGCACCATAAAACCTGGATGAGGTTTCCTGCAAGCCCCTGCAACCTGCCATATGCCGGAGGGATGCTACAGATATTGTGGCTGTTGGCAGGGAGATGCACAGCCAGGAGAGGTAATGCTTTATTCAGCATGTTCCTCTTGCAGCCCCTGGCAATAGGTTTTCTGCAGTTTCCTACAGAGCTGCAAATAGAAACTAAAGCTGTGTCTGACTCACTGAACCTTTAAGAAGGAGACAGGTGAAAAAGAGCTTGCCTTTTTTTTTTTTTTTTTTTTTTTTCCTTCAGGATGAGTTGCCACTGCAGGACAAAGATTTTATTCTAGTTAGAGTATGAGATGTCTGTCTCTACTCACACTGTAAGGACTAAATTCTTAGTTCAAATTCTATTGTGATATTCAGTGATATTAAACTGAATTCAGTTTCATTTTTGAAAGAAGTAGAAAGGAAATCTCCTTAAACTTTCTTAGCATAGCTATTTCTTTCTTAAATTCTGTGGTAATTAAAAGCTGAATTTAGCCTTTTATGACTGACCTTCTAATTCTTCTCTCAAAGATCCCTGTGCATAACTTTGCTCTATATTTATTTAAAATCCTATTCCTCAGGGTATCCAGAGCAGAAGCCCTAGTAAATACCTGAGAGCAGTGTGTCCTCTTGGGATCCTGCATCTTGAGCATCCCAAATATTATCTGTCTTTTGCTCCACCTCTTTAGTAGCATTCCTGTTTCATCAGCTAACATGAGGGATCAAGAGGCAGCCCTGGAGTAATTCCACAACTTTGAAAGCAGAAATTTCTTTTACATAAGCTTTATTTTTCAGCCACTGAAACATGGCTGACCTGAAAAAGCAGGAAATATTCCGTTTTTCTTTATAATTTATATACCTTAGCAACTTTTATTTCATTCAGAATACTCCCTGAGTTTATTTGTGAGCTGCTAAGTTGTGGTACCTGGAAATATATACTTTTATCTCTGAATGTTTGCTCATTGTGTTGGTGATGTATTTGTACATGCAGTTTCCCCAGCCTGCTGTAAGTTACATAGTGAAATATTGAAATATCTCATGCATCAATACTGGGATAAATGAACTTGAGATTACAAATCTTGTAGTTTTTCTGCATATTGGATGAAAAGACAAAAACATGCAGACAAGTCTGTCCTGCAACAACAGGACTTTCAGAGACAGGACTATGATTCAAGTAAGTCCCTCTGAACAGATTTGTGTAAAATTTTGGAAAAAATGTACTTTTAGCAGGATGTTCAATATGTAATAGGATCATTTAATATTTGAGCTTCTAGAATAGTAGCTTAAATGCTTGAAGGTCAAAGTTGTATCCTGTGGGCTTTCTAAATTTCCATATTTATCTGCCTGGTGCATCTATCCAGCACCCCCGATTCTTTGGGTAGATCCTTGATTGCTTTTTGCAGTCAACTGGATCAAAGTCTATGCAGCATGAAACGTGTAGATGCAGTTTATGAATCGTATCTTCTGTATTACCCATTGGAAATGTATCCCTTCACTTCCACTCGCTGGGAAACAACTCTTCTGGTGTTAGGAGTAATAGCTGAAGGAACAGAAATGCGTAAAAAGAAGCACAGGCAAGGGCATAGAGAACCAAAGTGTTACTTTGCATTGTGACATTGTTTCACAGTTGTCTATTTTTTCCTTAGTTTGTAGGAGTAGGAGAAACAATATTACACTTAAAAGAAGAATTCTGGGACTTCAAGCATACTTTAATTTTTGAATATGTAACCTAAAAGTTCTATTTTGTAGATATGAGGATAAATCGCTATTTCTGCTTCATTGAATGTGACTTTAGTGGTTGTCTTTTTTTTGTCAGACTTCTGGTACCAAGATCTGTCATCATTGCATGTTCTTTTTCTATGACTCTAGCTAGCCCTTTAAACCTACCCCCAGGTTTGTGGAATAATTATGAGTACAAGAAGCCAAAAATATGACTTAAGATTAGCCTTGAAGTCTGCTTCAAAGAGCTCTGGCCAGCAGCACTCTTATGGTTTTGGAAGAAGATTATAAAGTTGTGGTAGGGACATACACCTCTATTGTCAAGGCAAGGGCCACCACAGCCTAACTCCGGCTCTGTGCCTTCTGTTGTAGCTGCAACCAAGGACACCCTGCTGTTTTTCCAATTCCACCAGCACCAGGAAGCACAAGAGGAGCCTACACTGGGTGGCCCAAAACAGTGCATGAAAATAGCTGAGGTTGCTGTGAAAGAGCAGGTCAGGGGATGAGTGCCAGTTCAGCTGCTTTGTTGCAGCTCTGCGCCTGCACAGAGCAGAGTAGGGCAGCTGCAGACAGGTAAATTAGTGCAGTAAAAAACAAAAATTGAAAAAGAAAAAGACGTGCTGCTTGTTATTCAGCTTTTGTGTGGTTTGTACAAAATCTGTTGTGATGCTTTGTAACTTTGAGGCATCTTCTGGAGAGGCACAGATTCCTGTGTGGAATGTCAAGTGGTGATCTGCAAGGAATCTGTAATTTTGTGAGCTGCTTTTCTCTTCAACTAGCTCTTCTCTATTTGACCAGATTAGGAGAAGTAGATGTCTTCAGAACAAAAATAACAGAAAATTTATGGTAATGGTAAATTATGAGGATGCTGACACTAAGTATTGGACTGCAAGGTGGAAAGGGACAGAAGAGTCCAAGTCTTCTGGATTAGAGGTGAATTGGTACCTTGGTCTGAGCCTTCCCAATCTGTGGTCATATCCTCAGAATGTACTGTATATTTCCCTTTCCAAAGGAAGGAAGTATAATAATTCCAGCACTGAGAACCAGTACTATTGGAAATGCTTCCATAATGTTCTTAGGTAAAACAACAGATGCCTAAGCAAAAAAGCAAGCGTGGCAGTGCTCCTATTTGTGAAGGTCTGAATAAGTCTGTTCAGCAAAAGCAAAATTTAGAACATGTACTCAAACTACCAGTCTGTTTTGTGCTTATGTGCAAAGAACATGCTAAACAGAGATATGACACCCAAATACTCATTTGCCAGTGGAAAAACAGCCCCAAGTTAATACGTGGAAACAGTTGTACATCTCCAATGCTAAATGAGCAGGAAACATAAACAAGACTAAACAAAAATTAGCTTGAAACCTATGATGCCATGGCAAAGAAATGACAGTATAAAACACAGAGGTAGCTCTTCAGTATCATTTTATTATATCCACACCTTTTCAACAGAGGCTTCTCATATTGTCAGTTCCATCTTTTGCTAGCAAATGATGAAGCATGATAATCTGTCAAATCACGGGTAGTAAACTGAATAATAATATTTAAAAGGCTCCCTCTTTAAAAAAGAAAAAGAAAAAAATTTGATGCTGATAATAGCAAAATCAATCTTTTAAGGAGGGGTTGCAAATATGTTTTTTCAGCTGCGGAAGTTTCTGCAAAGTTACCTCTTTTCACAGTGACAAATTAATTACGTAAAATTGGTACAAGTCTTATTTTTCTTTTTCCCTATTTATTAGGGCTGTTCTGGAATATTAAATCTGCATATAACTACTGCAGAATTTTCCTCCTCATTGATACTTTGTTTTATATGGAATATATTTTTACATCATTTAAAAATATTGCTCTCTGCAAAACACTTTTATACTCTATTTTTCATTCGCATTCCAAATAATTGCTGTAGGGTTTTCTTATTCTTAGCAAAAGGAGATAGATCCCCAAATGTATTTCCTTTCGTTTTTCTTTCTTCCTTCTCCCCTGTGTAAACACTTTTATAAAAGTAGATTTAACAAAAGACCATTCACTATAAAAAACTTCCTCAGCAGTGATATGATACACCACACACCCACTTGTGTAGTCTTTATCAATAACAACAGAAACAGTGTCAAGTGATAAAAATATATGTGATTTAAATCAGCCATTTTGGGAGTATATTTATTCAAGACCCTTCAAGCGGAGATGAATAGCAGGTTTCTAAATGTGGTGTTATGAGGGTAAGCAAATGAGTCACTATTTGTATTCTAGAGCAATGGAGTTGGGCAAGAACAACACTGCAAGAGGGAATAAGCAGTCGCATCTAACTGTTTATTCTATTACATCCATCACCACAGGGTGTATCTGTGCATGTGAGGTCAAGGTCAGTGATCCTTGCTCACATGAATCATTCTCAGAGCTAATGAAAAACACCCCTGGTGCAGCATGTTGGAACACCAGCAGCTCCAGCAGACTTCTGGCACTCCTGCCTCGCTTGTGCGAGCCACAGTTCACAGGTGAGGCAGAACGGTGGCCGTGGGGGACATCCGGGGCTCGGGATGGATGAGAGCTCAACAGGGGCTGTTGGTGGAGATGGGCATTAGGAAGAAGGAGGATAATTTTTGACTGGAGGACAAAGCAGTGCTGCTGTGGGCCAGCTGTGGCTCCTTCACACCTTGGCTGTTTGAGTTTCAAAGCTGAAGAGTCTTTCAAAATGAAATATTAATTTAAATATCGCAACCTGGATCTGAGTTAGTTTCCATATAAAGTTTTAAAATGATGATAACAAATCCTAATTATCTTTCTCCACAAGTTTCTTGAAGCCAAGGAAACAGAGATGGAATATAAGGGCACATGAAGATGGGTTTGTTTTTCTTCTCTCTCCCTCCTCCTCTTTTAATCAGTGCAAATTCTGCATACATTTTCTCTGTATTTCTGTGTCCATACAGAAAGAAGGATACATTTTGTGGAACTGCTGGTCACACATATATATATGTGTGTATGAAAAATGAAAAATCAACCATGGAATAACTTTTCAGGGCTGCTGCAGTCACTACTGTAATTTGATATACAAGCGGATTTATTACTAAGATTGCAAACCAAAGTTATGCGCATTATGTTTCTTGCACTGCAGTAATCCTTCTACAGAAATTTTGGCCATCCCTCGCCAAAGCCAGGGAAGGAACTCGATGGCCGGAGGAGTCCCCGGGACTCTAGCGAGGAAGAAGAGGGTGCTCCGCGGACGTGAGGGAGGGAGGGAGGGAGGCAGGCTGTTGTCTCACCACACATGGTCTTGTGGGAAGTGGGAATCTCAGGTTGAGTTACTCATCGGTATGGAGTCAGGAGTGTGCACAACCAATGATTTTGATGGCAGGAGGTAACGTACACATGTTTTTCAGGGAAGGTGCTGTAGGAGGACTTGCCGGCGGGCAGGAGGAGGTTTGTGCCGAGGGCTGTCATTTCCCAAGAGCGGAATTCTTCTCATCCCAGGAGCGCATCACCGCCGCCTCGGATGCTCTCCCTCCCTACGGTACGAGCAGGGGGCTGGCGGCGCACGGACCCGGCCGGGCAGGGGGGGCGGGCGCCGTCCCCAGGGCAGCTCCCGGCGCCCCGGGGAGCGGGGCGGGCCCCCGCGCTCTCCCGCCGGGATCGCGGTGCCGCCCGCGGCATGGCCGGCGCGCTGGGCAGGGGGGCGGCGTGCTGGCGGATGCGGAGCGCGGCGGGCGGCAGGAAGGAGAAGCCGCCGGGCGCCAAGCCCCAGCCCCGGCACGGTAAGGGGGCGGCCGCGGCGGGGCTCGGCGGGGCGCCCACCGAGGTGGGACCGGAGCCCCGAGGTCCGCGCGGGGCAGCCGCGAGGCCAACTTGCCTGACACTTGTATTACCCGCTCGGTCCCCCTAAGGGCAGGGGGATCCTTTTCTCCTTTCCCGTCCGCGGGTGCGGATGGAGAGGAGCTCCCTGCTCCCAAATTCCGCCGAGCTGCGTCTTATTTCTTTTATTTGCAGAGGCGAAAGGAGAGGAACGGTGTTCGCGCGCGTTTTGGCATCTTGCTTTGACAGCGGCTTCTTTGATAATTTTTGCAGAAAGCATTTCTCGTCTGGCAAACGCCAGTGAACCTGAGAAGAGTCCCCGAAATCTCTTTTGGCTTTTACGATCTTAATGCCCGGAAAGCACTGTTGAAAATATTGCCCTGTGTGCTGTTATCTCCTCCTCCCTTACTTCTTCGGGGAGACAGATGCTCTCTTTGATGGCTGAACAGCACACAGACAGTTCTCCCAAAATCAGATCCTGACTTTGAAGACATAGAGCAGAGTGGTGTTCCGCGAACTATTGAAAGAAGTGTTGAGGTTCATGACCCTTGTGTACTAAACACTGAATGCAGTTTACCCAGAGCCAAAGCTGTCATGTACGGTTTCTTTACTGTACTGCTTGGCTGTCACTGCTCTCTGCTTTGAGGAGCAAACCCAGCTGTTTGTGGATCTGGTTGCAATGTCTGGATATCTCACTAGAATTTGTTCTTGTTGTGTGTTCCCCCTTGGGTTTTAAATCCACTATTCGGGTAAGTGGGTTTGTAGAGGTCACTGACCTAATCCTTTAAGGGTAAAGTAACAGCTTAAGTTGTGCTTGTGTTCTGCGTCAATTTGCGTTTGTATGTTGTTGTTTATGTTAGTCTCTAAAGTAACTTTGTGTCTTTTCCTGAGAAGCTAATTTGGCTGAAGGAGTAATTTGTACTCTTTAAGTCCAGGGGTTGCTGTAGCTCATTCAGTAATCTTGATGAAAAAATGTTGGGATGATGGGGAACTTGGTACCTCAGGTGTTGGCATTTTGAGAAAATGCTTGCTAAGCAAGTGATACACTCAAATGCAGGTGGGAAATGAAAGTAAACTCAGTGTTTCTTCCATTGACTGTCACCTGGATGTTTCTGAGCTGGAGTGATTCTGCAGCAGCATCTCCTTTTCCATTTTGCTTCCTTGTGCCCCTTTCACAAGTCAAAAGAGGGAAGCAGACTAGAAGTTGGAGCAAAGGTTTTATCAGTGGATGTCAAAACCCCTCTAAAATAAATTCTCTAGGGAATAAAGTGTTATCCATTTAGAGAAGAAAAGTGTTTGTTTAAAAGTAATTGTAAATATTTATCCTGTTAATTCTGAGTGTAATGCTGGTAGTAGGGATGCACGTGTTGATGTTGATGGGATTCCTTTAAGCTGTGTACCTATTACACATAGGTATTACACAGTACCTAGGCACACAGACCAAAATTCTGGATGCAGTGAATTCAGTGGGAATTTTGCCACTGACCTAAGAAGAGCCAGAATTGAATCCACAGTCTGTGTAGTGTGAAGTGTCGGGCCAAACAGAAAACATTTGGCTGATTCAGCTATGCAATTGTGGTAAAGTTTATAATCCTGCATATGCTGCTATGATTAATGTATTATCATAATAGCTCTAAATTAAATTAGTTAAATTATGGAGTTATAAAATAACTTGGTTCTAATTTACCTTAAGGAAAAAGGTGTGGTGTGCTTCAGTCTATCAGGATTGCTTCTTATAAATGTTTTCTAAAGTATCATATCATACTGAATTCACGTTTAAGTAATTACTGCAACAACACAGAACACTGAAGTACACTGAAGCCCATACACTGCATCCTTTCAACTGTCATTTAAAAATAAGCACTCTATTGTATTGCTTTTGCAAAGTGAACTAGACTTAGTCACCAGATCATTTACTAAACTTTGACAGCTCCAAATGTAAGGTATAAATGAAATTAGAGTAATTTTCATGTCCTTAGTACTGATTGTGTGCTATAGGGAAATATTTGGGGTGAAAACCAAAAATGTGATATTACTTTAGTATGCTTAGAATATTTTCAAAGTTGCGGAAACACTCTCTTTTCCAAGAATGGGCTTTTAAGTAAATTTCAGCTTTTGTAAGCAGTGTTGCTAAATTCATCATGCAGGAACAGAGAACTTACTTAGAATGTTTAAGCTAAAGCATTAGAGGGGTTATAAGTGGGATATAGCTAAAAGTAAAATTGTGGTATATGAACTGCCAACGATTTTTAACTAGCAAACAGACTGACGCTTTTGGCTCATTTATACCTGCTTGCATTCAGTTATCAAAGTGAGATGGGAACTGTTCACAAGAGAGCTGTATGAAATACTTTGAAATTTGGGAAGTAATATTTCTTGGGAAGTAATATTTCTTCCTAATCTCTCTTTTTGCTGCAAAGCCATTTCAATGGGCTGCCATCCTGCCTTGGTAAAAAGTGTCATAGCTCTGTGGATCTCAACAGCACTGTTATGATTGACACCATCTGAAGACCATGCACAATATTTCTGTGTGTGTTTGGATTAAGATATGTTTATTTGGGCATCACTTAAGGATCTAAACTGGCAGGGTGCATATTGAGTTGCAGCTGAGCAAACCTGCCATTTAACTGAGTCAAGTTACAAATATTTTCCAGCTTTAACATTCTTCTCACCTTTTACATGAGGACTTATGGAGACTTTATTTTATACCTTTCTAATATTTGAAAATGCAAATATTAAAATTTCCTTGTGATCTCATGTGTAAAAGTTCTTGTTTTACAGGTTTTTGTTTTCATACCATATAAAGCAATATAAAGCAGAACTAGCATTTCCACCCATTGTGATCTATACAGTAAGTGAAGTCTTGTCAAGATTCCAGCAAAAAGTTCAAGATCCTGTTGAGATGATGAATATTAAGAGTCTTGTAAAAAGTCCATTTTTAAATTATTTAATGTTGGGTTATCATTGGCAACTTACCTGTAAAATTTCCAAAGGACTTGAAAACTGACAGCTGCAGCCAGAATTCTGTTACAGATTCTCTTTAGGCAGAAGATGTTAAGAAGTAACCTAACAAAACAATATGTAAATAAAGTTATATTTTAGTGTACTGCCTGAGAAAACTTTGAAATATTTGTATGAGACAACCTCCTCCCTTGAGGAGTAGATACGGAAAGATTGTGACTAAAAGCTGTGAAACAGAAATAAGTTTTAAAATTACTTGATGCCACCAGAAATGACTTCTGGAGAGAAAGCAATGTTTTATATCCCTTTTAAAGCTATGTGAATGTTAGTATAAAAACACCAGGGTAAAACAGCACAAATAAATGGTGCTGGCTGTGTGTATAGGAGTGTGTGTGTCCACATAGGTAACATTTTAGACAGAAAACAATTACTTTCAATTTATTTGATTTTTTTTAAAAGGAGCTCACAAAATGTGCCATATTTAGATTGGCAAGTGCAAGTCCTCTGTGCTTTAGCCAGCACAATGAAATCAGTTGGTTTTATGCCAATATGTTGAATTATACCCAGGTAGGCTGGATAAAGGAATATGGGCTCTAACAACACAGACCACTTTTTACCTGGATCTGCTGACTAATTTTAGTCTTCACTTATCTAGAGTTGTCACAGAATAAGACAAAAACTCTTGTCATATCTGTTTGGTGTAAAGGAAATGTTGTAGTGTGGAAAGGGTAGAAGTCAATGTATTATTGCTGCAGAGACATGGTCTCTTCCAACTGTGTTGAACTGCTGGGAGAATGGAGAGAGGAAAAAAACCCTACAAACCTCTTCATAATTCTCCTCTTGAATAAGCTTAGTTGTATGCAAATATGCAAACATCCAGGTTGCTCCTGGACTGGATTAATGCCACAGTTAACAGTAAGGAAATTAAATTTTCTTCAGCTTTCCACTTTCAGATATTCTCATATTTTTACTTTTCTTCTTGAAATATTCAAGAATGTGCTTCAGTATTTTCTGTTGGCTTTTCCTTTTCTTCCTTCTCTTTCTCCTGGGAAATAATGTTGTTGGTCGTGTTGAGGTAGTCATAACCAAATCTTCTGTTTTGCCAGAGGCACAGTTCTCTCACCTCACTTTTGACATGTGCCTTATTGTAGCATTTGTGAAAACAAATGTCTGAAATTAATGTAGACTTTATACATATATATGTATATATGTAAGTATATGTACATGCTTAATATAAAGGAATAGAAGTTGTCTTCTTGGAGCAAGTAAACATCTTTTCTGTTATCAGCTGCAATAATCTGCAGGTAGGTTTTAAATATTGAAACGTTCTCCTAGCCTATATGTTCAGAATGTGTGAACATTGATGTTATTTCTGTTTACATCTGCTGACACTGTTGCCTCAGCCACTTTTGGGGTCTCCTTAGTAAGGTAGTGTTTTTACTGTGTAATGCAGACCTTGCTCTGAAGGCAAGGCTTTCCAAACAAATGGATGGGTAAGGAAGGGTTTTGGCCTGGAGAACAAGAGGGGTTGGTTTACCAAACACATTTTAGTTTGATTAGCCTTTCACTTTTTCCTTTGATGTAAGTGCTAGCTAGCTGTTACCTCTTTCTGTGGTTGTTTCTGTTTGTTTGTAAAAAACTATTTGCTTGTTTCTTCTGTTTTGTTTTTCAAATTAATTCCCTTTAAGAAAGGTAATACCCTAGTGGATGCCTAGTTCATAGAAGAGGATATTTATGATACTGATAAAACCTAGCGTTATAGCTTCCTCAATTAGAGATAAGTAATCATAGCTAAAAATTCACAGATTGTTCTACATTTTAATTTATGATAGAATGAAAAACCCACCACCTAGATCTTAGATGCAGACTCCAAATACAGTTTTCTGATATTTATTTAAATCTAATTTTGGCACAGAAATGTAGTTGAGAAACCAAAGGCTTCCCTTCCATTTCATAACCAGATATATTTTTCTGACTTTTATTTTTTTATGGAATATTTGTGTAGTTTTAGTCAGACAGAGTCTCAAGTCACCTTGCTGAGAAGTACAAGGTGTGATCTGAAAGGAAAAAAAAAGAATCACTTTCCTGATCATTTGGCTTTTGCTGTTGAAAATTCTGAAGCTAGGTGAAATGATTACTCTGACAGAACTATAGAAAATATCTCATTTCAGTACATTCTGAAATATTTTACTTTTTGAGTAACCCTGACTCCAGGGCATTTTATCCTTGCTTCTGGAAGTTTCCAGTCCTAGTATTCAGTTTAACATCTCTGCCTTTGTCTTTCCATTTAGCCTTGCCACGTTAAAACAATGAATCATCTTGTCCATTAACTACAGTTGGAATGTCTGTTTATGCACTGAATTTATTTTGTCATGTTGCCTTAATAATTGGTTGGAACTGTGGCAACTCCTGACTGCTTTCCCATATGAATTTGGTCTATTCCTAGGGCTGTTCTGGGCAGTAGAAGCATAAGCCATCCCCAGACCTGGAATGTCTTTACCCTCTAAGGATTTAACTTGTCTTTCTTCTGGAACAGTTTTCATTTTCTGTCTTCATGCATTGTGTAGAGGATGTAATATTTCCTATAACAGTTGAACAAGGAATATTGTTATTGTAGGTTCACTTTGATACATTCTGTTTTGTTGATGGATTTTAAATTGGTGCTGATTAATATTTGAAGCATTAAATAGCAAGTTAAATAAAACTATAATGGCATTCTTTGAATAATTTAGAGAAGTGGCATGGTGCAAAGGAAGGGGCTAGAGGGCAGGGAGACTGAGCCAGCAAATGCAAATTTGTGCCTCTTGCCTTGTGAGTGAGCTTGAAGATAGCACTTTGGTTGCTATTTAGGCAGTGTTTTGAAAATAAATGCTCTTTTATTAAAAAGGCATTACACTGGCAGTTCCTTGAGTTATTAAATAGCATTTGCCTTAACTATGTAGTAGTATAATTGAGATTATTTTCTTTATTTCCATGAAAAAAATCTTATTTATTTTGGAAGGTAAATGCTGAAGGATCTTCTTAATAAATAAACCCAAAATACTGTGTAAAATATGTTCTTTTTAAGGTGGCTTTGTGGTCTTGTCTTGTGCACTGTGATATCTAAGAATATTCTTTGTGTGCTCTCTATTACCAATTTTCATTGAGTTGTTGATGCCACATTCCTGTGGAAAGGATCAAAAAGTAGAAACAAGGAGTAAGAACTACTGGGTAGAACCATCTCCTGAAGGCAGATTATAGCAGAACTGTTAGTTTGTGATAATGAACCCAAGAACCTGTGGAAAAAAGCAAGAAAAAAGAGTTGTTATTGTCAATGACTGCACTGCGCTTTGCTGTGCAAACCATTCCAGTATTTTGTTCAATACTTACTGCTCTGAAGCTCTGAAACTACAGAGCTGTCTAAACTGCTGGCATTTGTAGTGAGGGGGAGGTATGGGAGGTTGAGAAGAGATACTCCTTCTCCAGAAGTTGAGTTGAGTAAATTCATGTAGTGTAACCAGATGTCCTCATCAGTTTCATCTCTTTGGCTGATTGTCACTGTGGTTTCATGTGGGAGGTCATGGTTGCTGCTAGACAAGAAGTGGGTGTGAGTAAAATTTTTTAGGAGGTAAGTGAGAGGAGGTTCTGTAATGAGAAGCTGTACACAGAGAGGTCAAGGGACCCCTACGTTGTATTCATATCAGCAGGACTGCAAAACAGTTGAGATGCTGCGTTCTGGAATGGGCAGAATGTTTGAAGACTTCTGGATCATTTTAAAATATAAGACATCTTCATAATCAATTCCTGACATCAGTAATGTGTTCCTTGCAATGTTCAAACCTGAATTAGAGGGAATGGGAACACAATATTCAATTTTTATTTAACTTAGAGGTGTGAATTTTTGGCTTTCTAGTTACTTGGAATTCCAAGATATATTCAAGCCTGTAAATCCATTTAAAAACTGGAAGAAACTTTTTTTTTTTTTTTTTAGATCACTATATGTGTTTTAGGGAAACACGGTCTTTTCCAGTCCTGATGATGTTGGACTTCTGTACATTCTCTATGGCGGGACTGCTCCCAGTTGAGATATTGATTTCAGTTAACACTGAAGTTGCCTGAGGGATGGTCAGTTGTTTGTTTTAATGGTACTGCTGGGTGCAGCCTAAATTGCTTCGAGCATTTGGCCTACAAAGGCAAGTTCTAATGAAGCAAAAAAGAATTTACCACTGTTTTTATTCATTGTGTGATTGTGGAGGATTTCTTGTTATTTTTCACTGAGAAGTGGTAATAATCTCGTTAGAACAGAACCATATATCATTGGGGTTTTTGTTTGTGTGGGTAGCCTTTGTTTTCTCAATGTCCAGGCTAAAAAGCTAGTCCCAGCTCAATTACTTTAATTTTTGGGAGAGGACTGTATTGCAAGTGTAAAGGTGGGAAAATGATCACCTTACAGAAACTGCAGTGGCTGGAGTGAGATTCAGATCTTGGAAGGGTTTGATCTTGTGGGCTGTAGCTGCTTGCTGTATGCACCGGATCAGGGAGCTGATTTTTCAGGCTTTCTGAATTCCTCTGTTTTGGCATTTGTTCCAGGGAGAGAGCACACAAATGATCTCACAGAAGAGATGATTAAGTGACACCTGAGAGTTTTTCAGAGTTCTTAGCAACACTGAGCAGTTGTTCCATTGCAGGGAGGGTTAAGCTGAAGCAGCACCCTTGACTAGCTTATTTTCCCTCTTATTCCTGCACCAGCATGAGGCCAGTTGGATGGCAGATGGACATTTTTAGCCCAAGGCTTTTGTATTCTGCAAACTCAAACTCTGTTTTATGATTTTCTTAGCATAAAAAGAGGAAAGTGGCAAAGTTATTTATTGATGTATTTTGAAAATTGTATATGGCTGTTTGATGGTGGTGGTGGGGGTTTGTTTGTTTGTTTGTTCTTTGAATCTAGTTAAAATATTTAGATCCAATAAGTTTGGATTGTATTCAGCATATTTAGTGGAAACCTGAGGAATACATAGAATGATTCAGGTTGGAAGGATCCTAAGGAATATCTCTAGTCCAGTCTCCTGCTCTATGTCAGCTGTGAGATAAGATCAGGCTGCTCAGGGCTTTCTTCAATCCAATCTTGAAAACATCCAAGGAAGGAGTGCACAAAGTCTGGCAACTGGTTATTTTTCACATCAAAAACCCCAAGAGGACCTGATAATTTTGGAAAAGTGGGAGTTCTAGATAATGGGCATCTTCCTAGAAACAAGTCCTAGGGTAAGTGGTGCTAAAGTGATTCCACTGAAGATCTGAAGTACCACTTACAAAATATAATGAAAGCTGCCTTATTTTAGGATGTTCCAGAAAAGATACTATGGAAAACTAATAATTTCCTAAATCCATAGTGTTCTGAATAAAAATAATTTGAGCTATTCCTAGGCTTACAACTCGTTATCTGAGTTCACCTAGAAGCTTAATTAACTTTTTGAGAAATACAGAGGACTATGCCAGCTGTCTGGCCCTTCAACTCTGCATTAAACAGAAGAACCAGAAGTGCTGGTAAGAGTTTGTGCTGAGAAGGGTCTTGGCAACCTGAGTAACTGAAATGTTCCGGTGTCATTATAGCACAGAAATCTCTGGTCATTATGGAAAGTCTGAAAGGCAATGCCTTTTTTTTTTTTGTTTTTGTTTTTTTTTTGGGGGGGAAGGGCAGGGAGGAGAGGTTGTGTGGGGTGTGTGTGGTTTTTTTTGTTTTTTTGTCCTGTTTGGGTTTGTTTGTTCTGGGTTGTTTGTTTGTTTGTTTTATCCTCCAGAAGGTCCCAGCTTTGGGACAGTAATGAGACTGCGGTTCTGGATGTGGCAGAACATCCATCCTGCCCACAGGGTGGATGGATTTCTCTGGATGTCCCCTGTGTCTGGTTTAAGGAATTTCACCAAGAACCAGCAGCTCCACTGCATCTTTATGTCCTGGTATCTTCTTGTGTACAAGCCTACAAGTAAATGTCACAATTTTCTGTCAATATTCCTGTGTAAGGGATCTCCGTGTAACATAGCCTGCATGCAGTAGTACAACCTTGCTGATAATATATCTTCCTGATATAAAAGAGTACTATTTTTCTTTAAAAAGCGCATTATGACTTTTTGTATTAACTGCTGTTGTCCCACATATCCTAATTAATTCAGCTATTTGGTATAATTAATTTGTTAATGCTTCTGCAGTCATGTAATAAGATACATTGGCCCACCAGCAGTCTCAAGGCACTCATGTTAAAAGATTGTTTAGAGACTCACTTCCTTTGCTTAATAATATTTTAATAAGACCTTTCATTGAGCTCTGTGGCCATTAAAGTCTTATTTTTGAAATTTTCCTTGTCTTGTCCTCAAGTGTTTGTTTTTTTCTTTTTTCTTTAAATCTGACATCGGATTTTATCTTTGTTCCACTGCTCTTTGCAGGTTTTGTTTTTAACAAGTAGATGGGTAAGAACTTCTGTCAGTACAGATATGATTCAGAAATCTTTGATCAATGATTTTCCTTGAAGCTTACAGTCCTGGTAATACCTCAGGTTTCAAAGCTAGGGGAAAAAGATGATTGAGAAACTAGTTCAGTAAATAGAAGTCACTTATGATTTTCCTAATACAGGCAAAAAATAAGAACTCTATCTGCTACCAAAGTTGTGAAAATTTGGCAGTGGCTGACCCTGTGATGCAAATCCCAAGAGGGATTTCTCCCATTTCTGATATTTTACATGTTTCTTGACAATTAGCATTTGTACTTCAACAGTTGTTTTTTAAAACGTGTCTATGTTTGAGAAAGAGTGTGTGAAGCCAATCCATGCAGCAGAAGGAATTGCTAAGGAATTGCTATGTACTAATAGCTTTTTCAGGAATGTGTGTTCTCTGGTCATAACTTACAGAACCTTGAATCTGGTACAGAAGAACATGCAGAGCGAAGGGTGCCATGAGGAGCTCTCACTGGCAGAGCAGCACTGCGCAGTGCGTGTCTGTGTTTGCCACACTTTTGTTTGTGTGTTTTTGCCACAGATGACATGCAGCAATCGCAGCAGGCACTACTGAGCAGCGTGGCTGGGAGCTCTGCTGCCATCTGTGTTAGCGCTGCCTGCTCCTGTTGTGTGCTTGCTTCCATATGTACAGCTTAGCACTTAGTCTCTGCAGCCATTGGAGTAATAGAGCTGAAAACAGTTGTGATAATTGAATGATGGCAAATATTCATTTAAAAAGTTAATAAATTTGTTTTCAATATATGTTCTCTGGTTTTGTTTTTTTTTTTTTTTTTTAACTTTAATATCTCCTACTCCTTCAGAAGCATTTTGTGACATACTATTGCTCAGTCCAAACTTGAACTCATCACTTTTGGCTTTGTACATCGTAATAGCCTCCACAGCAACCACTGTGATGCCATAAACAGAGAGTTTGACTTCAGGTGAAGAATGTAGGCAGTAAAAGCAGAATAACCCATAAAGGAAAATGTGGGAGGATGGGGAAGACAGGGAAAGTGATTATTTTGGCTTTCTGTGTAGCGATACACCACCCACCTTCCCGGAAGTTTTTTTTTAATATCTTTACTGATATCTGAAATAGATTCTTTTATGATGTCAGAGTGGAACTTCCATTTTAGACAGTATAATTGAAAATATATACAAGTAATGGAGTTTTATTCTGCATGAGGTTTCTTTTTCTCTCTTTCCATTCATTTTTAAAAAATCACTTTAGTAAATCCACTGTGGGAGGATAGTTTTGCTGCTGTACTTTTCCCAGGATGCAGCAAAAGAAATTGCATTTGCAGTTCACAGAGAATGAAATTAGACTTGCTCTGTCCTGATGATCCATTACTCCTACACCCAGCACATTTCTGGGAGAGACTCTTGCTTGCTATAAGAGACAGTGCCCTGACTGTACTTGCACCTGCTCTTGTGCATGAAGGAACAGGCATGGATTTGGGCCCACGTAGCCCCCAAATTAGAATTAGGCACTGTATGGAGTGCCTCTGTGTGGGTCTGCCTCCTTCCTCTCTGAGGTGTTGTTCGTGGAAGGGGAGAGTTCAAACACATCACTTTGCTTATAGGTGTTGAGACAACTTTCTGTTCTGTAATAGAACAGATACCTGCTCAGAAATACCATGGTCTCAGAGAGCATCAGGCAGCTGAAGGATGTCCATTTTTGTCTTGCACCATTTCATGTGCAGCCCATAGTTGGGTGCTTGACTGTGAAATCAGTAGAAAGTAATTGGAAAATGCAAATGTCATTGTGGCATCTGGAAGAGTAGATTGGGATTTTTTTCTTTTTTTTATTTGGACACACTCCTTTTTCTTGTTGAGTAATAAAATCTTGCTCTTTAACCCTTCAGCCATCCATCCATTAGAAATTATGTACATAAACCTTTATTTCTTGTCTTCTGTTGTTTCTAGCAAGTTCTTTTTTTTTTTTTTTTTTTTTTTTTTTCCTCCCCAAAGGCAAATAATGGCTTCTCAAAAGCAGCTTCAGTTAGACAAACACTCAAATGACCTTAGTGCTCATGTAGCAACTTAAGTACCTGTGTGCCAGACTGCACAGCAATAAGTACTTCCTTTCCTTACAGAACAGAAACTGAATGCATATAGTGCCTATGGAGCAAAACATTCTCAAATAAGAGCAGAGAAAGCCCAAGGATCAGCACGGATTTCTATTTAATATAATGCTGATCCTGTGCTCCACAAAGCTGGTTAATGTGAGGAGTCTTATACTAGATCAATCTATCTATATTTGTCTATTGTCTATCTATCTATCTGTCTATATCTATATATCTATTTGTTCAACAATTCCAGCAGTTTTCATTTAAATTTCAAAGGCAGAGAAAGACTGAGAGTAGTCATATTTGTAATTCCAGTATTCCAATAGTCCCTCCATCTGGATGGTTGTTCCTGTGAAACTGACACAGTCTGGACAATTTTCATCAATTTCATTTTTTCCATCTTTTCAGATGAGCCTTTAATCTCTTGCTTGCTGATCCCTGGTTTATAATCAGATTTGACAGCAATAGGATGGCAGTAAATATCTTGATATAAAGGTCTATAATGAAGTAGAAGTTTTGTTTCTCCCCTTGCTCCTTGGTGAGGTAAAATTTTATTTGTGAAGTGTGAATAACTTTGAAGCATAAAGCTGCCTAGTTTTGGGCCATTTTCAGGTGCATTTATTAACAAGTGAGATGTTTATTGTTTTTTTCCCCTCTTAAAAAGAGAAATAAAAGGCTTATTTGTGACCTGCTTCTTAATATTTTTGGAAGTGAATTTGGTATCAACTTGACTAATTATTCTGTTTCCCTAGAGGCTGATAAGATACTTTTCCAAATAAGATCTAAGATAATAGTTATTTGACATGTGGATAATAATTTTCATTCCTGAATAAAGCCATTCTGGAATAAGTTTAATGCTGTCAATAAAAACCTTATCATTAACTGAATAAAAATATTTTTAATAGTTGCATTTAGCAAAAGCTTGCCCATGGTTTGGGATTTTTTTTTCATTGTTTTGTATACATGTGTTAGCTGCATAATTTCTGCATCTACTTTGCTTCCCATCAAATTGGAAAAATCCTTTCTCTTTGTCTTTTAATCTGTCCTCTGCACAATCTTACTGGTCAAATTAATGGTAAAAATATTCAAAATAGAAGGTTGGAGATATACACAAAATAATAAGCATACCCAGCTTAAGTACAAGCCATGCCTATGGAATAAAACAATTTTGTTCAAACAATAAGCTATAATCAGTCATGTTTCATTTTAATAATTTTTTTTTTTCTTATAATGATTTTTCCTGGTTGTGTCTCTCCTTTACTTTTTATATTCTTATTTATAATTTTGGCATTTTCCCATTGTAGCCTGTCTGCCCATACTTAATCTTGGGAGGAAAAAGTCTCTGAACTCACTGCCATATTTTATTTCTTTCTCTCACTCATCTTTTCATGATAAACTAATTTCCATGTGTACACTGTTCCAAAAATTCTTCCCCCTTTATTCAGCTCCCATAACCTCAGTTAAATCTGAGCTTCACTCTCAGAGACAAGAATTTAAATGTGATTTCTTCCCTGCCTCCTTAAGCCCTTACCTTTTATTTTTATGATTTGGTGTTCTTGCCACCTGTGTATTCAAATGTCCATTTGGCACGCTACACAGTTTTCTAAATCTTTTATTTATATATATATATATATATATTCTTTTTATATATATATATATATTCTTATATATATATATGTTGATTTTCTTTTCTTAAAGAAATTTGTGGTGGTTTTCATGTATGTGAAATTATTCAGTATTTTTCTTTACAATTGTAATGAGAGTCCAGCCCAAATTGTCAGCCCAATGAGCTCCAAATTCCACACTTGCCTTTACTTTTTATATTCTTATTTATAATTTTGGCATTTTCCCATTGTAGCCTGTCTGCCCATACTTAATCTTGGGAGGAAAAAGTCTCTGAACTCACTGCCATATTTTATTTCTTTCTCTCACTCATCTTTTCATGATAAACTAATTTCCATGTATACACTTTTCCAAAAATTCTTCCCCCTTTATTCAGCTCCCATAACCTCAGTTAAATCTGAGCTTCACTCTCAGAGACAAGAATTTAAATGTGATTTCTTCCCTGCCTCCTTAAGCCCTTACCTTTTATTTTTATGATTTGGTGTTCTTGCCACCTGTGTATTCAAATGTCCATTTGGCACGCTACACAGTTTTCTAAATCTTTTATTTATATATATATATATATATATTCTTTTTATATATATATATATATTCTTATATATATATATGTTGATTTTCTTTTCTTAAAGAAATTTGTGGTGGTTTTCATGTATGTGAAATTATTCAGTATTTTTCTTTACAATTGTAATGAGAGTCCAGCCCAAATTGTCAGCCCAATGAGCTCCAAATTCCACACTTGCTTATATTATAGTACTGTAATTTTCATTTATGCTTTCTCTGCTTTCTCTTGGTTTTATGCCAATAAGTTCAGGAAGATCAAACATGGTAAACTTTCTGTGTATAACTTTAGAGATAGGACAGAAGATTCTGAGGAAACCACACTCCTAACTATATGCTTCAAACCCAAACTCCAATCGCCTGATGTACAAGAAGTGCTGGTGATGATTGTCCTCTTTGGAAGCTGCTGTTTTCCTTGATGTTGCTGTAGGAAGAGGTCTTTGTTGTTTTGGGTACATGTGAGTTAGAGAACTCTGGAAATTGCTGACAAAGGGAGAATCTGATTTAGGACATTCCCACAGATTTTGTGGGGGTAGGGAAGGACTACATTAGTACTCCTCACTGGAAATGTTAAGAACCTTTTTTATTGGGTCATTGTTTCTGACAGCTTCATCCAGTTGCCTTTTCGGTTCTCTCTGGACATGCTGTTACAGAGCTTTGAGAAACAGATTGAAAAGTTCAATGCAGCAAATGAGCAGTACAAGTTCCTTATTAATGCTACTTTTCCCTTTGGCAAGCTTCTCAACTTCAGAGAGTATATTTTTTCCCCTGCACTTAGAATTAATTTTGTATGCCTTGACAGCCAAATTATTTGCTGTAGGAGTGAAACACCACGTCTGTCCCTCACTGAAGCTGAACACTTTGACTGAGCTGGTCCTACCGGTGCACGATAGCATCAAATGGTCCATGGGCCAGAAGAAAATCTTCTGGTAAGAGGGAATTGCAGTTTGTATGGGCAAATACAAAGCTGAGCTCGACTTCAGCAAATGGGGACAAGTTGCAAATAGTTCAGCATTCAGGCAAAAGTGATAACAATCCTTGTTCATGCTGGCATGTAGCTGACTTTTAATAAGCTTGCAATTATGCTTTGCTGGTTTAGGTGAAAGACAGTAAAGATTTTTTCAGCTGAAAATGAATTGCTCGAGGTTTTTGCAGAGATTATTACTGAAACCAACACAATTCTTACTAAAAACTGGAATTCTGTATAATACATATTTTTATATAGGTTATATCCATATAAAAATTAAACATTGATGTATAAGAATAGAGTGCCTGTTGTGGAAAGGAATGTGCACAACTCCATATGAGAGGGGACACAGCATTGCCTGACTGAACCAGTTATAAGTGGTTTTCTGGCAGTGAGTGAAGAGCTGAATTTAATGATTTAAACATACAGAGACCTATGGGCAATGTCTGCACAGTGGTTATTTGCATTTGAGAAATGGGAACAGGTATCCAAGGAATTTACTGAGGTAAGTTAATAGCTTTTTGAGTGTGCAGAAAGATATATGTACTCTGGGGAAAGGTAGCATGTGACCAAATCTGAATTCACAGGGCTTGAATGTTGTTAGTACTTTGCAAAATTGCTTATCAATAGCTTATTGAGTAAACAATTTACTTTAGCAAGTGTGGAAAATTGTTAAGAGATGAAATAAGAATATGATAGCAGTGATAAGGAGGGTGATAGTAAAGACTGTGATTAACAAAACAGTAGAATTAGCACAGCAAAACCTCACACACAGTGTTTTATTTCCAGATAAAGAACATTCTTCAACTGAGTCTGCACAAGATGAGTGCAGTATGTTTAGTAATGAGATGTGGAAAAGAAGAAATACTGAAATGGACCAAAAAAGTGAAGAGGACTATAATATACGGTGGTCAGCAATAATCATCATTCCAGTTCATTCCAGTTGAAAAAAGTATTTGATAAATGTCCTAATCACAGAATGAAACAGCTGAGAGAGACCATTTTAGTTTTCCACTAATCAAAGCCAGGAAGCAAATGAGAATCCTGAGCTAAAAGTCTTTGAGTGTCTCTGCTCTGCCTGTGGAAACTGACAGGTCTCCAAGTAGGAATATGATGATTTGTGAAAAAACTAATTCATACAGTGAAACTGTTTCGTGTTTGTAAATTTATTGAATTTGTAAAACGTGGGGGAAACCAGTGAGGGCAGCTTTCCCATGTAAAGTTGGAATCATTAGATTAGCTATCAGGATAACTAAATTAGCAACTTGTTTTAGTGTATCTGTAAGAGGACAGAAAACTGTAAAAGACCTGCATCTTTCAATAGACAAATTAACACAAAGCAAGCAGTGAACAAAGAGTGACTGTCAATACTCATTAAAAAAAAAAAAAAAATTGTATCTACTGAGCAGTCCAGGCTGAAAGGGAGTTGTGTTGGGTTGGTGGTTTTTTTTGTTTTGTAGTGGGGTTTTTATGTTTTTTTGGTTTTTTTTTTTCTCTTTTAAGTCCAGAAATATGATTGTTTGACAGAGATAGTTGGGCTGCACCTAGAACTTTGTGTATCTGTCACAAGATACCACTAAATAAGAGTGTCTTTGGAATTATCCTGGCGTTTGAAATGTTTCAGAGGAAATTGAACCAGGCACTAGGGGAGCTCATAGATGTTGATATTGTTGCTGGTAATGATCTTGTTGCAAGGAAAGGAAAAGCCTGGGAAGAGGCAGTAGAATACTGTGAGGTTGGATTGTAGCAACACTTTGGGGCATGCCAGGCAGTGCTTGTGTCTAAATCAAAGACTGAAAGGGAGGGTAGCACTTGTGGGAAACTAAAGGAAGATCAGAGTAAATCCTAAGAGTGCCAGTTGTTCCAAAACTTTGTGGAAACAGCAATGTTAGCTACACTGTGATACTTCTGGAAATTTCCCCAAAACAGGCACTGGTGTAAAGACTGTACAAGGTGGGGTTTGCTAGCAGAGTCTTTGGAGACACAGGCAGCTACAGTAGAATAAAACTGGTAACAGATCTACCTAAAAGACCAGTGCTGAAGGTGAAAATGGCAGATCCCTGGCTGACAGTGTGTGACTGCTCACATTACTTGAGAGCCAGGTAGAAGTACAGCACAGGGACTGGCAGTGGGATCCTTTATTGCCTCTTGCAATCCATGGCACTGCCACGCAGCAGGCAACATGTGGAAGTCATTAATTCCAATCTTTTATGTGTATGTTTCAGTCTCTTATTTCTACTTTTTATGTCACAATTTTCTTCTCCAGGTCATCCCAGGCTTATTAAGTACTTTCAGTACCCCCCTGTATTTGCTTGTCCCACTCCCTGTCTTCTAAGCCATTCACATCCAGTAATCTTTTCCAGATTTGTGGGCAAAAAGTGTCTTCCCAGTCTAATTTTCCCAAAAAGTCTTTAGCCATATCCCCAAAAAATTCCACTGGGGACAGATATGGAACCAAAAAAAAAGTCCAAAAAAACCCACCAAAAACCAACCAACCAAAAAAACCCAATCAAAGTTTGGCAAAGTTCTAAGCTGGTAATGGGTTTTTCCTGATTGGAAGTGATGGCAGCATTGATGTGCAGTCCTACCAGGACTATTACATTGCTTTGTAATTAGATATTTTCACATAGATTCTGACTAAAAAGTTGGTAAAAGTTTGAAGGACCAAAGTATGCCTAGCACTCAAACCTCGGGTTAATAGGAGACATGTGAAAGGAACTTAATAAGATCTGGGGAAAGCAAAAATACACTTCTGTCTGACACTTGCCCACACTTAGGTATGGCAGTCAAGCATAATATGTCTAAGAGAACAAATGCATTTTTTTTTCTTAAATGTATTTTTTTTAATAGTGTTTGTGGGTTTTGTGTAGATCTTGTGCAATTATAGTTTTTGAAAAATTAAACTGCTACATTGTATTATTTCAAAAAGGATGGAGGTATAACAGGTGAACATGCATTAGATTTCCTTTCTGACCCTGTGTATACTCACAGGGAAATTCAGCATGTACTTCAATATACCCTATTTTTAGTCTATTTTGGACCTCTGTCTTTAACTGAATGAAATAAATGCATGTATTTATTACATTTGCCTTTTTATTTCAAAACAGTCCAGCCAGGGAGTAGAACAACTGTTTCCTAGAAAGTTCCTACTTTGAGTAGAAAGTTTGTATTCAGAATTACTCTCCCACTTCAGGAAGTATTTGCTCTTAAACCAGGCAAGATAACTTTACACCTGAATTAGTTTGTTTGTGTGCCCTCTATTTCTCCTGTCATTCACCATTTTAATGTGGGCACATGGCCAGTTTTGCTCCCTTGCTATTGTAATTCATGTGAAATTGATGCAGCTGAAATCACACAATTTTAAAATGCTTTTTGCTTCTGTGTTCATGTCTATAGTAGGCCAGGGGCCCTAAACTCTCTTGAGAGAGACAAAATGTGTTCTGGCAATGTTAACACCGAAATGCAAAATTCTTGGCATATCTGGAAGCATGAATAGAAGAATGCACTAAAGGACTAAGTTTGCTTCAAAACAAGCAAGCAGGCAGGAGAGGAAGCAAAGAAAGTACCACAGGAGGACTGTCAGAATACAGGCTGCCTTGGTGCCTATAGTGTTTGATGAAGTTCAGGTCAAAAAGCAGGCTCACAAGAGAAAAGCACCGTGTCCCCTGAAACATCTATGTGTTGGATGCAGTAAGTTAATTGTGTCCTAAAGGCTGATTTAGGCCAAACATCTTCTTTTCCCAGTGCTTGGTTCTAGATATGCCACTGGAAGGAGCTTAAACATGCTGGTTATGCATAATCTCTCACACTGTTGTGCAGCAATCCTGTTAAGTTAGTGAGGTGAGTGGATATCCTTAATTTCCAAACACAGAGGAGAGCAAGCTAAGGATTTTTTCCTGTTATTTTGTTCCCTGCAGTTGTATTAAAAACCAGTTTTCCAAGGATGACTGAAATAATTATAAGGGCTGGTATATTTGGTTTGTATGTTGTTAGCAGGGGGGGCTAAAGGGGTGGCTTCTATGAGAAGCTGCCAGAACCTTGTCCTGCGTTTGATAGAGCCAATGCCAGCTGGTTCCAAGATGGACCCACAGCTGGGTCTGATCCAGACTGATCCAGTCAGAGATGGTAGTAATGCCTCTGAAGTAAGAGGCTAATCAAGGGAAAAAACCCTGCTGTACAATGGAAGAGAGAGAAGTGAGAATATAAAAAACAACTCTGCAGACACTGAGGTCAGTGGAGAAGAAGGGGCAGGAGGTGCTCCAGGTACTGCAGCTGAGATTCCCCTGCAGCCCCTGGTGGAAGCCACGCTGAAGCTTTTCTGACCCTGCAGCCCCTGGAGGTCCATGGGAGGGCAGAGATCCCCCTGCAGCCCATGGATGAACCCACACGAGAGCACGTGGATGTGCCTGGAGCTGACTGGGACACCACGGGGAACCTGCTCTGGAGCAGGATCCTGGCAGGACCATTGAGAGAGAGAAGTCCACACGGGAGCAGGTTTGCTGGCAGGATTTGTGACCCAGTGGAAGGGAGCCACACTGAAGCAGTTTGTGAAGAACTGCAGCCTGTGGGAAGGACTCATGTTGGAGAAGTTCATGAAGGTCTCTTTTAAGATGGACCCTGCCCTGGAGCAGTGGAAGAGTGCAAGGAGTCCTTCCTTGTGGAGGAAAGATTGGCAGAGATAGTGTGTGATGAATGGACCACAGCTCCCATTTCAAATCCTCCTGTGGTAGAGAAAATGTAGAGTGAAATTAAGTCTGGGAAGAAGGCAGGGCTAGGTGGAAGGTATTTTAAAATTTGGTTTTATTTCTCATTTTCCTACTCTGATCTGTTTGGTAATAAATTAGTTAATTTTCCTGAGCTGAATCTGTTTTGATTATGACAGTAATTGGTGTATGATCTTCCCCTGTCCTTGTCTCGATTCATGAGCCTTCTGATGTATTTTTTCTCCCCTGTCCAGCTGAGAAGGGAGTGATAGAGCAGCTTTGGTGGGGATCTGGCATCAAGCCAGGGTCAGCCCAGCACAGCTGGGATAATTTACACAAATTTGAGGCAGGTGAGAACAAAGTTGAAAAGGGGAATCAGGGTGAGCTTGGCCAGCACTGTGACTGCCCTGGCATTAGAAATCTCTCACAGAGTCTGATTGGAGAGGAGCTGAAAGTGGAGATGAAGAAGCTCTCTTAGGAAGTAAGGTTTTCCTGTTTTTCTGCTGGTCTAGCAAGATGAAATAATTCATACCATGGTCAGATATGTGCCAGAGAGGGAATGGAAATGCATGGTTGGGACAAAAATGCAAGCTTGGCAGCCACATTGGACTGATTCAGGCATACAACATTAGGTGACAAGTTGCTGTCCTGTAACTGCAAACAGGGCAACAGCATTAGGCAATGTTTATGCCATATTTTCCTTTTCCCATTGCCATATCACCTTTTTTTTAACTCCCTTGAAATTTAAGCCTTTTGGAGGCATGCCTCAGAGCAATCTGGTGATTGTGTGTGGATATTATAGCCTCTATTACTCACTCTTTTGATCCAGAACATGCCAGGTATTGCACCAGGTCTCTGTATGAAAATGCTTTATGATCACCCAAGTGCTCAAAACGTGGCATAGGAATGTCATGTGATATAAAAGGAAGGAAAAATACATGGACCCTTTCTTTGATGCTGGTATGGAGGCTTGAACTGAAAAAGTAGTTTTGCTTAGAGTGCCTTGAAAGTGTTCAGGGTAGCATGGCCATTATGGAGGGAAGTCTTAAATAGCTGCAGAGAATCTGAAACATCTCTAAGGAGTGAGAAAGGGTAGAGAAGATGTGGTTTTGATCTCTAGAGTAAATACCAGGAGAAGGTCAAGAGAGTGCATTAGCTAAGGGAGGTGCCTTGAAAAAAGGCAGGATAATACAGGAAGGGCATTTGGGAAATCACAGAAGTAACTCTTCAGGAGACTGTAATGATGATGAACATTCCTAGAAAACTAAGCACTGTGGACTGTGATGAGGACAGGAGGACAATTAGAGATCACTGAACTATCACAGTTTTCCTGCAGCATTTTACTGTCTAGGAGAAACTTGACCTTTATGATTTATAACCTATTGAACTAAAATACAACCAGTCAGAACTTCAAGTATGTTCTGCTACAACTCTATTGCAATTCTATATTTTACTGTTTACATTCAATTAAGAAACATTTACATTTTGAAAAACAAAATGGCTAAGGCCATTTCTCTGCAATGCAGCTTCCTCCTAATGATATCAATTCCTGATAACTTGTTTATGTGAAGGCAGAACATTAATTTTCTTACTTACAGCAAGGAATACTTTTTCCTGCCTTCATACTCTAGATTCCAGCTGGGAGCATATGATGCAGCTCTGACCCAGATTCACCTGCCATCTGGACTACCTTTTAGAAACACCCTTTTTCATTGTTTGTAGCATCAATAAAACCTCTTTAGCTTTGCCCCCCAGTCCATTAAAGAGGTTCTCAGATATAACTGCACAGATTAAAGCAGAACACAGCTGATGTGTGTGACAGAAACAGCTGTTGCTCACAAGTATTCAGCCTTGTCACCTCCAGTTCCCATTCGGTCTCAGAAGTAACTCGTTCTCTTCATTAGGAGGAAGTGGAGCTGTGTTTGCAAAGGTCCTGGTCTAAGTGGCTTCACTGCTCTCATGCTCCAGGCTAATAAAGGTTATTTAGCCAGGCTGTGAATGCCCTGGGGAAGACCAAGACCTCATTTCTGGTTTTGGCCTCTGAAGTCCAGGGAGCAGGCTAATGAAAGGTGTTAGTGTTCAAGCAGATCTGGAAATCTGATGTGATTTGATGTATCAGACCAAAACTAGTTAGCTGCATTTCAGTATCAGATCAGTGACTGTTCAGCACAAGGTTAAGAAAGAGCTCTCTTGTTGGAGTATTTTGAATAAGGGAGTTTCCTACAGAAAAGTTTTTTGGTTTGTGCTTTTTTGTGTTGCCACAGATGATCAAAGATTTAGAATGTTAATTTTGCCAACAAAACCTTTCTAGGTTATCAAGCTTCAAACTGTTGATGACTGCTAAAGCTGCTCTATGAAAATTTGGAAAATACACCTTTTGATTCTTACCTCCCATAGGGTTTCTTGTTTTTATAACTATTTCCTAGGTCATGAAGCACAATGCAACTGCATAACAGTGAGGAACAGAAATGAACTGATTGCTTAATGATGGTCAGCAGTGTGATGTGCATTGGAGAACTGGTGGAATGCTGATTTTAAAGAAATTTGTGTTGTAAGAAAAGGAAAAGCCTTTTACAGGTATCTGATATTTAACCTGTGTCACTGAATGTCAACATAAATTACTTACACTAATTTTGTAGGGCTTTTTTTGCAATGCCTGTCAGATATGTATGCATTTATGTGACTTTTAAGGTGAAATTATTCTTCTGAAATTTAAATGAACATGTGACAACTGTCTGGTTTTTAGAAAAAAAATAGTGTACAGGTTTGCTATCCTGAATTGTCAGAAAGCTAACACCTTTGAGTAAAAACTAGGTAATATTTTGAATTCAAGATCAAGTGTTTTCCTTACAGAGTCTGTAATTCAAGAATTGCTTGCTTTAATTTCTTTTTTTTTCCCAATCCTTCAAAATAATAAATTAAAAAACTATAATAATCTCTATGTGGAAAAACTTGAAAAAATGAAAAGCTAAATGCACTGCATTATTTTAGATTGTTTAACCTAATTTAGAGAACTAAGAACTTCAGCCTTTTGGTTTAAATTCAATCAGAATTTGACATCTACAAAGCACTGTGGCAATTGTTATCTCTAAATATGAAACACCTATGAGCTAGAGTGAGGTCATTGAAGAGAAACCAAAGAATTACAGGTCCAGTTCACTGTCAATTAAAACATGGTTTGAATTTTAAAGTAAATCTCCTGACATTAGCAATTGCCAGGGCTTTTCAGAGTCATGAGGCAGGAATCACTATTGTATGCTTTCGTGTTGTAAATTATGAGATTCACACATTTGTGTCACAGTCTAGCTGAGAGAAAAAGCTGAGAGCATCTGAAATGAAATCATGTTGTGATTTGTGCCAGATGGGTGCCTGAAGTAATTACAATGTCAGTGCTTCCTAAGTAGGGTAACGATATGGACCTAATTCTGGTCAGTCTGGAGAAATCTGTTTTGATGAACTTTCTACTCTATTTAGCTCAGACATATGTTGAAAGATAACCTAATGGGATGTTACTGCAGTCTGCTGCTTCTTACCCAAGCTTTTGAATACACTGCTGCCATAATTCTACCAGTGATGGTTTGTACAAGTATTGAGACAAATAGGCTAAGGCCTATTATTTTTATACTTGGTGTGAAATCTAGAGAAATAATCTCTGTCACTTGGGTATTGTGGTTTGCTATAAGTAAAATAGCAGTGACTTGGGAACCTTTGTTGAATTTATTTTTTATCATTTAGGAAAAACCTCTGATCATGGATTTGGATATTGAAGGGGAAGCAAAAAGAATATAAACAGTTAAAAGAATCAAATGCTTTCCTTCCCCAGGATCAGCTTAACCCAAACACCTCTTCTAACCTCTCCCTGGTCTTGACTTCTCTTATTTTCCCTTCAGATTAGGTTCAGTGTTCCCCACTGCCTTTGGGGAGGTGAAGTGCTGAGGGGAGGTCACGTGCCATAATTACATATTTTTGTTTCTCTTCATTTTACTGTATTTCCCACTGTTCTCTTTCTTCATGTCCTGCTCTAGAGAAGGACCCACAGGCCAAAGTGCCTTTGGGGGTGCAGCTGCCCTGGCATGGGTTTCCCCCAGCTCCAGGCTCTTGGGGGTGTTGCTGCCTCAGCATGGGTCACCCATGGCTGCAGTCCCTCCTGCCCAGAGCGTGTTCCCAGTGACATTTCCAGTGCTGTGTGTTCCACCTCTTGTGGGTGGCACAGGCACTCTTAAACCTCTTTTAAACCTGCCTGAGATTTTTGGGTGTGATGGGCTGTTTATGCTGGTTCAGAGGCACCTGGCACCAGCTGTGGCCATCTCAGGGCGCCTCTACAACCCTCTTCTACCAAATCCCTGCTGTTGATGCCCAGTAGGCAGCTGTAGTGCAGATTTTCCCAATCTTGTTTTAAATTTTTAATCTGCAAAAGATAATGCACAGAAGACGTGAACCTACAACACTGCATTTTGTAAGGGCTTGGAGGAAATGGTTAACTTCAAGGAAGGGCTGTTTGATGAATAGCAGATAAATAAACAGGACTTGGTAAAGAATCATTTCTTAAATCCCAGTTGTGTGTCATAGTCCTTGTGTTTTATTGACATCAGAGTCATCTTTCACCTTTTAATAATGAGATAGCTGTATTTCCTCATGGACTCCTTTAAGATGACTTCTGACAGGTAAGCAGACTGCTCATTTATCTTAAACCTCAGGATGCTTCATGCTCTTCTTCTTCTTTGCTGCATTTTAATATATTATTTGCTGAAACAGCCTTAGCTCACTGGAATTAAATAATTTTTCAGTGGGCTGAGGCAACAGAATGCCTGAGCACCTGGGAGTGGGCGCTCTCACACCCCTGGCACCTGATGGTCTCTGTAGCCTGGATTTCAGCAAGGGTGTGTGTCCAGTTTGCTGACCCAGGATGCCCAGCTCATTCTTTGTTTTCCTCCTAAATCTCTACAGGAGTGTCACAGCCATATCATCTAAAGAGCTTAAGACTCAACTAGCTGATGCTGGGATGTTTCTGTGTGGACTCTGTGGTGTTGGTTCTGAAGTTGCTGTCTGAAGGCTCAGAAGTGCAATGCCCTCTTGGTTAACGCTTCATGTGTGTTGGAAATGCTTTTCGAGTTTGTTTTCTAATTGGTCATCATCTAAAGCTTATCTTCACTTTAAAGAGGAAAACTGGGATTTGCTGGGATTTATATGTCTGTTTGAATCTGACACACCAAGTCGAATGCTTCTAGATGGCGGGCCTTGTGACCATATATCCTATTCATTGGAACAGAGCAGTCTATTTTAGAAATTGTCCAAGGCCTATTTTATTCAAAATGATCTATCACGCTGGCTTTACGTAAGCTGAAGAAAATATCTTTTGCAAAGCTGACTGAAAGTCAGTAGACCAATTTGTGTAAAAAGAGTTTGGTATTTCAATTTAAAATTATATTGAGGATGGAGGAAAAAAAGAGAGACCTTTTTTGTGCTGAAAGTTAAGATGAGGACAAAAATAATTCTAGCATAATGGTCTCACCCTGGAAAATGGGATTTCATTAAGACCAGCCTTCAGCTGAATCTATCAGAACTGTCAGTCACAAGAGGAGGTTGTTAGGCATCTAATTCCATGGAAAGATTCTAGGTCCACAGCCTGCCTGTTTATATCTTCCATGAAATATATACCTCCACATTTTTGATTTGAGAAATACAAGAATAGTTTATTTAGTCAGAAATCCCAAAACACTGAATTTCTGAATTAAGATTCATGTAGAGGGGAATGTGCTACCTTATTCTGAATTCTGTGAAGAGTTTATATTAGATGGTTATGTGTTAGTTTATATTGTTTTCTGCCTTACAACTCATCTCTAGTGTTGCTGAATTTGATTTCAGAGGTGATACATGTGTGATGTCGAACATGACTTAGTATTTAAGTGTTTTGGAGAATCTGTGACTTTGGCAAAATATGTGCTCTGATGAGGCTGGGAGTTTAGCTGCACATGTAATCCCAAGAGTTTCTCAGGTGGGCAGAGAAAAACCTTTAGAAATTCAACAAAGGCAAGTGCAGAGTTCTGCATCTGGGGAAGAATAACCCCATCCACCAGTCAAAGCTTGGGGCTGACCTGTTGGAAAGCACGTCTGCTGAGAGGGATCTGGGGGTCCTGGAGGACAACAAGCTGCTGGTGAGCCAGCAGTGTGCCCTGGGGGCCAAGAAGCCCAAGGGAATCCTGGGATGCTTTAAGAAGAGCCTTGCCTGCAGGACGAGGGGGGTGATCCTGCCTCTCTGCTCAGCAGGTGAGTCTTACTGAGGCTGTATCTGGAGTGCTGTGTCCAGTTCTGGGCTGCTCAGTACAAGAGAGACCTGGAGCTCCTGGGGCAAGGGGCTGTGATGTGTAGGGGATTGGAGCACCTCTCTTGGGAAGTCTGAGCTGGGCCTGTTTAGCCTGGAGAAGACTGAGAGGGGCCTCATCAATGCATGTATCTGAAGGGAGAGTGCCAAGAGGATGGAGCCAGGATCTTTTCAGTGGTGCCAAGAAATAGGGAAAGAGGGAACAGGCAGTAAATGAGAAACAGAAAGGTTCCACCTGAACATGAGTAAGAACTTCTTCATTGTGAGAGTGATGGAGCACTGGAGCAGATTTTCCAGAGAGTTTTTGGAGTCTTCCTCAGTGGAGATATTCAAGAACCATCTGGACACATTCCTGTGCAATGTGCTGTAGAGTGATCCTGCTTGAGGAGGGAGGTTGGACCAGATGACCCTCTGGCATTTGGTCCTTTCCAACATTATCCATTCTGTGGTTCTGTGATCTTCAGAAAATTAATTACGAATAACTGCCAAAACACTTATATCTATTAGTGAAGTTGTGCATATTCTAAGATAATATTTTTAAAAGATAAGTGTCTCTCATATTTGTAAAATTTTCTATAAGTAATTGAATCAAAGGACTTTATGGGACTAATTGAAAATGGGAGAAATCTTAATTATAGTACTAAAGTAATATATAATAATTCTTTTTGCTATTTTACTACTCTTTCTAAATTGCTGGCTATGGTAATAATATCTTTGAGTAAAGTGTTAATGAAAGTGTAATTCCTGTATAGAGGGAGAAAAATTACAAACTCAGAATGTTTTTGTTTTCTGTGAGTGATTCTTGACATCCTTGATATATACGAAGAGATGGCAATTGCCACTTAGCCACTTGATTTTGTGTGACATGCTATCAAACTTGTTCTGGCTGTATGTAGCATAATTTCCACAGAAGGTGGTGGTACATTTTGGATTTAGCTTTGAGGGCTTAGGGATTGGGTGCATTTCCTGATTTTTTTTAGTCCACATATTCATGCCATTAGAAAGCTGAAGCTCTCAAATTTATCTCTGTGTGATCTGAGGAGACAAAGTGCCTCACCAGTCTAAGCATAGCTCTCAACAAACAAAGGCTCTTTATTTGAGAGAGTAACATGACCAGAACATGTACTATGGTTTCAAGAAACAAGCCAGTATGAGTAGTTGGTTTTGGTTTGTTTATTTATTTTCTTTCCCAAGCTGTGGGGCTCTGGGTGATATTTAAAGTCCCTTCCAACCCAAACCTTTGACTCTATGATACAGCTATATGATCTTTTGCACACACAATATATCATACGCTACTTGGTCTTCAAATAAGACAGATCATTTCTTCAAAGAAGTTTCCCAACTGTTCCCTAACATCTGCAAAAGCTGTTATTTTCCTAGCTGTTCCTCCTGCTCCCTAACATCTGCAAACTCATCCTAAGGTGAAAACTTTCTTTGGACTAAGAACTGTAAGATGTCTCTCCATTTGCAGTGTTATATGGACTGTTTTGAAAATTCTGTATGTCAAAATTTCAACATGCAGTGTGCTTTATTCAGCACATTGAGTGCTGTTGAAGTGGGCAAAATCTATATATACTGGACTGAACTTACACAGGCAATGAGTGATGGACAAAATAATTCAGAAAAGGAGCATTTTCCTTAAGGAAAAAAGCCTGTAATAGTCTTGTCCTTCAAGAAAAGTGCAAAAAATCCTTTAAAAATTAACATCAGTGCTAAAAGAAAAATCTCATTAGATACCAAGTGCAGTGAAGACATTGGTGTTATGGCAGAATATTGTTTTCCCTGAGCATCACCTCCTAACTCTCAGCTATTCTCTAGGTGCTAAGTATTTATTCCTCATGCTTGGGAAACATGAGTTACTGCTTCTAGCCCTACCAAAAGCTTTTTCTGTTCTATAGGTATCTAGCTCCCCTTTTCTAAAATTTGTCTAATTATTCTGGAACAAAGCCAATTACATAAATCCAGTGTTTTCTATTTGGTACTTAGATTAATGTTTTCGGTAGCTTTTCAAGTCCAATAAGGGCTTTGAGTGTCAAAAAGCTTTTATTTCCTCCAATATCTCTTAATCTGCTGATACAAGAAAAAAAGATACTGTCTCTGCAAATGCTACTTCAGCTGTTCTTAACACAGCTGTTATTTCTTGTCCTTGTCTCACCTGGCCAGTAGTTGGAGGTTGTAAAGGTTTTGGAAGGTTGTAAATACAGATGAGTTAGGGAGGGATTAATTTCATCTCCTCTTGATGCAGCTAATTCTTCAGCCTGTAGGTCAAAGTAGCCAGATAGGCTCCCTCTGTGGAAGAGGGAAACAGGGACAAGCAAAGGGAAATGACATCTTTTATTACTTATTTCTGTTGTAAAACAGGAAAAACATGGGGGAAAACCCCCAAAATTTTAACACTGTCAGAATCCACTTAGTTTCTGTTCCACCTTTTCTCTTCAAAAGTGACTGATTCTGCAGCAGGGTTTATGCTCAGATCTCCAGAATACAGTCAGTACCTGACGGCTTTCCAGAGCTCAAACAGGGAAAAGGCTCTAAGATATGGCTCACAGGAGTAAATTTAAGCATAGGAGAGAGGAGACTAAGAAACTAATTACTCTCAGGGATTTAGGATTAGTATGCTGGTATTTGGTAAGCAGAACAAAATGCCATTAAAATAGCAATTTTACTCTCTGAATTAGTTGCACTTTGCATATGACTCATTAATACTCTATTGCAGTGGACTTTACATAGCAATATGTTTGCATTATGTGGCTGACATACAATTTTCAATGAAAAATGTTGCACTTAACCTCCCATTAGTCTTTTGAGACTTTTGTGTTCTTTCCAAAAGTGAGTTATACTTGAATGTCTGTACTGGACTGTTTTAACTCATTTCTTCTTGGTCTGACTTCTAAATGTGGTAGTTCTCATTTTTTCTCTCTCTTAAAAAACAAACCAAAACAAGATAAAAAAAATTGAAACTTTTCACATTAATATTACAATGAAGTTCAGACACCATTTACACATCTTGTATTATTTTTGCAGACATATGTTTTTTTCCAATGCAGTAATCCAGGTTATCCCCAGGTTCTAATGGCAAATGAGTGAATTAAAGCTCTGTTTTAATAGATTTCAAAGAGACTTATTCACTCTTCCTTGCATATGTTGTTTTTACCTGGAGCCTCAAGAAGACACCTGAGGAGATTAAAATGTGAATAAATTAATTTTAAAAGAGGAAGACAATATTAAAATATGTGTTTAAATTTACTAATAGTTGAAATTTCTGTACTGTTTATCAGCATCTGTTTGCAAATGCTGGGCATTTAAGCTGTAAGCTTTTTGGAAAAAAGTGCCTTTTTTCCTGGTTATTGTTGGAATGTACTTCCTTATAATACAAATCAAAAATTAAAGATACAGTAGGTAAATACTACCACAAAAGGAGAGAAAGACAGGCAAGCACTTAATCAAACTAAAGATGATGTTTTTCAGGAAATGCCGCAAAGATTTGAGATATTTTAGTTATAAATTATTCCATTTCTAGCCTTGCTTTCTTACTAATGCAAGTTCACCCATAGTAGCAAGTGGTCATAGCAATTATAACTCGTTAATGAGTAAGAGTTAAAAGCTCTGAGTGCCATAGAACTGTTGTATCTTTTCTAAACATTAGGCTATTATGTATAAAGACATATAATTTTGCAATAACTTCTAACACCTTTAAGTTCGTACAGTTTTCAAATAAAGAAATTAAATATTTTGGCCTCCAAATACACATTCTATCTGTGTATGTCCTGTGCCATTTTTATGTAGTATAGACCTTATTAATAGTATGACTTGATTGCAAATTTAGTTACAAACAGAAATCTGTGCAACTTATGGAGAAATTTGCAAATTTTCTTGTATCCTTGGTAAGAGGTAGAAAAAAATACCTGATGAATTTGTGTATATACTTAGCTGATCAACTTTTAAGGACTTGTGAGATTTTATTTGGTCAGAATTATTGTATTTGGAAGTTTCCAGAATGCAAAATCAAATAGTCTATTTCCTGTGACTCTAACATTTAATATAGGGTTATTATGTGGTCTCTATTCAGCATATTTTTTTCACTGATTTACAATAATGTGTTATTTTGGTTTTGCATATTTCCTTGGAGAAAATGTTGGGCTTTTTGTTTCATATTTGATTTGAATTAGGAAAGCCTTTTCACAAAAATGCTTATTTATCCACTTATTTGCTGCTGTAAGAGATGTTACAGTTTAAATAACTTATGTTATACAAATTCTTGTGAGGGAGGGATTTAAATCTTACAATCTTATATTCACCCTTTCATTGAAATAAAAGGTAGATTGCTTAGATTGTCTATTACTAGTGTTAACATTTAGAGTAAATGACCTCGAAAATGATCATGCTAGAGAAACTGTGTCCATAGGCAATATAGCATGTGACTCTTCAAAATTGTTCATGTGTTTGTGATTTATTCACATTCCTCAGGAAGGTCAAGCAAGATGAACTGTCTTTGAGTCAGTGAATGCAGTGGAAAGGGCAGTAACAGTGCCTCTCAGTTCAACATAGCTGGGCTTAAATTTATTCATATTCCACACCCTGCATTGAAGCATTTCATGATAACTGGGCAGTTGGCCATGGATTTGTTTTGGAATTGTTGATTCTGCACTCAAAGATCCACAGCTAAAATTTTGCTTATGCGTTCCTTGGCAAACTGTTGGCCAAGTGATGATAACATTGTCCATTGAGACAACATCAAGGCCTGTGAAACTTTGGGTTGAAGGCCAAGGCATTTTTTGGGCTGCACAAGTTGTTGTTTTCATTACCTCTTTGGGAGCAAGGGTTTTGTTCATTACATTTTGTAAATTAGTATTGTCTCCCTCCCTTATTGTAATAAAAATAATAATTGCCAATAGCTGTGTAGTGACAGGATATTAAGAAATTATTAGAGAAATTATTTTCTGATGGATTGCAGAAGATTTATCAAAGATGACCTCTTGGCACTCAAGTCAGAAAAGTCAAGTGGTCTCTAAAGTTCTTTGACTGAACAGTGAAAGGTAACCAGACCTAAAGATCACTGAAGACCAAAGGAAAAATACCTTTGTATAATGGGCTTTGGATGAATGCTAAAGAGAGAAACCTGGTAGTAATACGGCACTTGCCCATCTTTCTTAAAATGTTTTCCAAGTCAATTAGCAGAGCAACTTGTGCTGCCTGAAATTCCAGTGTCTTGTGATCTTATTTGTACTCTATTTTCTTTTTCCATTTTGTCAACATTTGTAGAAAGCACAAAAATGAAAGCATTTTGGGTAAGTACTCAAATCTATTGTCACAGTTTAGATTAATTACACTCAGTTATACAATGTGACCTGGAATTAATAACCAGGCTTTATTTGGGCTATTAAATGAGAGATTTTTTTATAGAACACTTGCCAGTGTTAAAGTAATTTTTTTCCAAATGATATGCAAGCATGATGATTAATTAAGCTTGCTGGTGTTCCTGTGGCAATACTGTGGGTAAGAGAAAACTGCATATGCGCCAGATTTGTGGTGTAGGTGATTGTGGACCACATGTTTATGTAACCACACACACTCAGTGTTGGCTCTCTGTGGCACATGACCCCCTGCTAGTGTGTGACATGAACATCTCATGCTGCTTATTTTCTCTTGGCATAGCACTACTCTGATATCATCACATCCCATGGTATTTCACAGAAAGAAAGAGGTTTGCCTGCTGTTTGATTTATCTAAACTTACAATTTATTATTATTATTATTGCTATTAATATGATATTTCTTCATTTTCTCTGAGAACAGTGAACATTTTTGCCAATCTTATTTTTATATAGAAAGAGTACAGAATCTGTTCTCCTTTCTCTTTGGTGGTTTGTTCTCATTCTGTCTCTCCTCGTGGACTGACTTCCCTGGCATCCTGCTGCAGGACAGTGAGGCTGCGCTGTGGGCTTCCAGCAGATGTTAGCTGAAATCATTGGGAAGTTGCAGCTCACTGAGGCTGTCACATAGTTATTTGTGCTGCTGTGGCCTGTAGGCTTTCTCTTCTGGATGAGATCCCTGTGTGTGCTGCTGCCAGTGGGCACATGGACATCCCCTGCTGTCTGGTGTGAGAGCTGACTCCACCAGGTGGTTTTGGTGTCACTTGTCAGATTGAATGAGTCTGTCCATGCCATTGGGGCACGACAGTTACTGGGGAAAGAAGAAAATAATATCTTTCCTTCTTAACTTTTTGAAATTTATTTAATGAGTAAAATAAATTTTATTTTATTCATTAACATGGAAACATCTAAACAAATTGAAGTAACGTGTGGTGAAGCAGATAAACAATAAACCCAAACCATTTTCCTGGGGAAAACAAGGTGAGAGCTTCACTCTTCAAACTTCAGTCTCTGTGAACAAAGTTGCCCTTGCACTCATACCTAGGTGGCCTGGGAATCTCTCATTTAACCAAGAGCTGCAGATTTTGGCAATCTTCAGAAGACATGATGAAAAATAGATTTTAAGTAAGTATTAAATATTGCAGAACTTGGGTGTAGTCAAAATTTTCAGAGTGCGTAGCAGTTCCAGGTTTCCTGAATGGGCAGACTGATGATGTTTACTGTAGCTTTATTTTTGCAAGTGGGTTTTGTGTGGTTTTTTTTTTTTTTTTTTTTTTTTTTTTGGCAGAAGGGTTTGCTTAGTTTGGTTTTTGTTTAAATCAGTTGGCTGCAACAGAAAGGACTATGGATTCTTCATTATATATTTTCAGGCAGATACAGTTAATTTTGTTTTGTTCCCAATTTCATGTTTTCATTTTCTTAGTATTGTTGAAGCTCATTAATGAATGGCCATATTCAAACCTGAAATAAGTGGAACAAGGGGAAGCCAGTGCCTGGTCTCCCACTGAAGTCACTTAAGCCTTTCCTCTTTCTTTCTGTCTTTTCTCTCAGCCCACTGGGCTTTGGATTAATTATTATTTCACTGGGTGACAATCAGTGATAATCACATGAAGAGTCTATTTGAGCTTTCTCTGAACTGACAAACACTTTTTTGAGCTGACTAGCACTTAAATCATAATTTGAAAGTTTTTTTCAGTGCCAGAAAATAGAAAGTACATCTATTTATAATTATGCTGGTGGTAAACAGGGATATGTGGGCAAAAAGAAGTATTACTATAAGTTTTGTTCACAGGCTTAGAAGATGGAGCCTTGGACAGATTTTGAGAATGAGGAAATACTAATGAAATCTTAATTAGTTGTGGAGTTGGCTGTTACTCTGGTAAACACAAAAATAAAGCCATATTTCTATTCTTTAGTGTAGCTGTGAGGACAACATATGGCCTCCAAGCTTTTAAGATTTTTTTTTTTTTCTGGAAGCATTTATGCATCATTAATACTTAGCCCTTCTGGTAGGGAGTAAACCAGCATTTACAAACCTTCTCTTTTCTTTCTGTCTCAGCACAAAGCATGTTTTTTGTTGAGCTGGGATGAAAATCAAGCCAGAGCTATTTAGAACATCTGTTTCAGATACTGGACTTCCAGTCTATTATGCATTTTTTCTGATATAGAGTGTCACTTTCATTTAGCAGTTTTTATGATATTCTGATCCCCAGTAAATGTATGAGTTTGCAAATTATCTGGACTTTTTGTAGCGGTCTTGATGTGCAAAAACAATTTCTTAATATTAAATAGGGTTTGCATTTTGGAATTCTGACATGACTGAACACATCTGTGCCTAAAGAAAAAGATACTTTGTAGATGCATGCAAGTAAAGTGCTGGTATCTGAATGAATGTAATTGTATGCCTTACACGTGCAAGTAGTATGCTTTAGAAGAAATATTTTTCCTTGAAAACCCTAAAACCCTTTGCTTCCATAGATAATTAAGAGTGAAAAAGCTGTTTTTTTAATTTTTTTTTTTTTTTTTTTTTTTTTTTTTTTTTTTTTTTTTTTTTTTTTTTTTTTTTTGCCTAAACGGGGGCTTCTATAATATTTGATTTCATGACTGCTGAAACTGTGGATGACCTTAGATCTGTACTCAGACATCCTTTTGTATTTGAGAGGCTCGTTTGCTAGGCTTATCTTCATTCTGGGAAAGGAGTTTTTGGGGGTAGGTGAGATCCTTGGTGAGACTTTTCAGAGCAGTTGCTGCGTGTGCAGGTGCACTTGGAGCCCTGGCAGTCACACCAGTAAGAGCAGACAGTAGATAACATCAGTCTGCAACCTTTCATTCAGCCAGAAGCTCAGTTAGATCTCTCTCTTCTATCCAGGTATTCATTTCCTTGTTAAATTATATTGAAATCAAGCAAATGTTTGTTTTGAGAATTTGATATTTCAGTTCTCTTGGTGTAGCTGGAATTTGATGAAGGTGAGCAATCTAGATCTAAGATATGTGGCAAAATCTGGCTGTGCAGCATATTGTTCATTCAAACTCTGTTGTAGCTGCTTAATATTTTGTGTATTTTCTTGTGTTTTTTGTTTTTTTGGCTTTTAATTAAATAAGCAAAATGAGATTAAAGCCTGGCATTAATGACATTACCTATCTTGATATTGAATCCTATTTTGTGTTCCCCATTAGGTTTTGAGGTGTTGAAAAGTTTTCCTTTGACAATACCTGAGGACCTAAATAATAACAGGAGTGAACATAAGACCTGTTGGAAGAAAACAGTAGGGGTTTCTGGCATGTATCAAATTTTGGAAACAGTTTGGGAGTGTTAGAATGAGCACTGGCTATTTCTGCAGAAATGATGGACAGTTAGAAGTGCTGACATTTACACTGTTATCCCTGGTTGTGAGACTTTATATGGTACTGAAACAACTGCAGAAACTTGTACCATGTTGCAGGATATTCCAAGTCTGTGTTGCCCTGTCTTACATGGGTTTTGCTTCCGTGAATGGGGGTCTTTCTTGGAAGTATATAAATAAATAAATAAACAAAAAGACAGTGCAGCCTTGAGGACTGGGTAGCCACTCAAAATACAGGTCTCAAGGAGTGACAAGAGAATGATTATGGGGGTGGCACCTGCCTGTGTTTCTCCAGGTGAAGTGAATTTCAGAAGGCAGATTTTGCAAATAGTTAATGATGGTGTAGTCATGGTTTAATCAATGGTAATGATGATTTTGTATCATTTTCTTTACTATTTTTCTTTTTTTCCCTTTGCGTCACCTGCACATCTCCATTAAATACTTAGAAAAATGGTTTGAGGTTGGGTGGCCCATCAGAAATGTGCTCTGGGGCTTGTAAGGATGTATCCTGTAAGTTCCAGCAGAAACTTACAGTCCTGTCTGCCTGAAACTGCTGTAAGGTTAACAATTATACTTATTAAAGGAGAAAAATGGGCCAGTAGGAGGATGCATTTTCTCTCCCCAGGTGTGTTGTCCTAACCATTTACAAGGAGGGAGCTGGGGGAAAATTGTTTTTTACTTAAGAAAGGTGGTGTTCAAAGCTGCCAGGCAGAAGCTCCGCATGGTTCAAATTGCTGTCTGGAGGCATGCTAATTGGCATGCCTCTTCTGGTCTCCAGCTGAAATGTTCTTACAGTAGCTTAAAATAAAATAAATCAAGAAAAAGTGAAATGTGTAGTAGTAATTGTTTGAACTCCAAAAAAACAGGGGAGAGTACAGCAAAAACCTGCTTTTTATGGCACAGTTGGATACCAAGTCTTTACTTTTATGAATCTCTCTGGTCTTTCAGTTTGGTCAGAGAGTTAAGATACTTGTACAGCTGTGAAATAACTTTGAAGTGTATGTATTTAAAATCTTCTCTAAGGAGTAGCCTCCTGAGGTGTGAAATTTGTTTTCTTGAGAGACCCAATGGGATACCAGTGATCCAGTGCTCCTTGAGCATCCTTTATCTCAACACTGTGCAGGCTGTATAATACACTGAAGTCTGTTCTGCAGCAAAAAAGACACAGTTTTGCATGAGGACCACATTTGGGCTACTTTACACAGCAGGGGAAGCTGTTTTAAGCATGCTGAAGTTCACTGTTTTTAACAGAACGTTTGTGAGGCACTGCATCAAAGCCAGACCAGGTGCATTAGGTGTTTGGGGAAGTATCACTAAGTGCCTGACCTGCTGTGGACTCTCTTAGCAAGTGCATCGTGTTTTCTGCTCTGCAGCACTAAGTGTGGGTGTCCTTGTGTTTTGTGAGTGCACATACTGAAATTCTATTTGGCTGCTGTGTAACAGCACAAGGTAGTAGAGAAATCCTGCATTTGCTGCTTCCCATGAACTGTTTTAATGTGTTCAGTCAGTTTGAGTTGCAGCATCTCACCAACTGTTCCAGTTTGCTTCAGAAATGTTACGTGCAGCACTCCCACAGCCTTTTTCTTTGGGAATGAAACTATTCCAGGCAAGTTTCAGAAGGCAAAGATGAAGCTGCTACAGCTTTGTTAAATACCATAACAGAGTTTGAAGAATTCTGGATTTTTATCTCTGTGTAACAGTACATTTTCTACGAAAATACATTAATTATATTTGTACAGTGAGGCATTTATTCTGTCTTAGTAGTAAAGACTTCTGTATTTCAATATTCAAAATTGTGATTTATTTCCTTCAGTCACTGCTCAGGCTGTGTGTAGTTCACAGCATATTTTGATATCACATATGTGATAAAAACTAATAAGCATCATTTGGATGGTACTGCATCCTTTTTTTATTCTTTTTTTTTTTCCCTTTTGCTTTCAAAAGCAAAATGTAATAATTTGGTCCCTAGAGAAACACCAAAGGATAATTTAACACCTGATAATTTAACAGTGATTTTCACTAAAATTGTTCATCTTCTGCATGTATAAAATTGTGTATGGAACACAATTCCCAACCCTATATATTATATCACTTGCAAGTCAATAGGTTTGTGTTCAATTATTCATGTTACTGTCACAGCTGAATACAAATATGGTGATTTTTTTGCTATGGTAATAGGTGAACCCTTCCTAGTATTCCTTCTTGTTTTTGTTGCTTTTATTGCAGATGGAAAGGCTTATACCACCCAATTTAATAGAGTCTACTCAAGGTATATTTTATAAAGGTTCTCACAACGATGTTTTGAGTCATTCAGAAACAAATGCACTTCTGACAGCGCAGGAAAATTGATGAGTGATCACATTTTAATGGGTGCAGGTTTTCCTAGCGCAAGGAGAAAAGAAAGAAGAAAATGTTACAATGGCCCAGATTTTAATACTGATACCAACTGAAGGCAAGTTTGAGGACTAACATTTGTTTTCTTTGATAATTCAGCTCATTAAGTGGGACTTAAATGAAATCCTTTGGCTCTCTTGGGCAGGCAAGATACAGCAATTGAGCAATATGTAATGTATTTTATCCAATAGCTGATGCAGAGGATGATAAGTCTAGTTGAAATATATTTGCTCGCTGTAGGCAGAGTGGAATTAATTAAGTTTTTAATTGTCATCTGAGAAAGAATTTAAACCTCAGAATTTATAATATGGTTAAAGTTAACTACAGTTTTCTTTGAAAAAAAACCTATGACAAGCGGGAGACTATTAAAGCATGATTACTTGGAAACATTAAAGAAACAAAAAGCCAAATTCCTTGTTTATAGTTACCATCACATTGATAGAATAAAAATCCTGCAGGGATAAAAAGATTTAAGACAGATACTGATTACTCAAGGTTAACTTTAAAAAAACCCAACAAAACAAAATCCAAACTCAAAACAATTAAGCATTGCCAACCTAGCTCTGCATTGTGATCAGTCTGGATAGAATATATTTAAAGTTTGTTATTGATAAATCTAACTTGGAAACTAGCTTGAAGCAAGTCCCATGAAGGCACAGCTAATCAGCTGCAAGCTGTCCTCTTGCTGGGTTCTGCCAGGAAATTTTCTTGACACCAACAGATACTTTTCCCCTTTCCCCTTCCTTTCCTAATGTTTTAAGCCACCTGTTGAACTGCTTTCTGTCATCTGTGGAACAAAATCAGTTTTTGTGCAACATCATGAGTTACTTATTTGTGCCAATATTAGTAAAGCAGTCAGCAGCTGTTGGAATGGAATTTTGTAGTGGTATGTCATCTTGCAAAAGAGGATATTAGCTAGGGGTAGGAGCACTGAGGGTAGAGTCTTTATTGAGCAAAATTGTATCAGGCCTGCTTTGTTAAATACAGCATATATTTTCAAAGATTTATTGTATAATTACCTTGATTGGATGAGGAAAAAGTGTCTAGAACTAATCAAAGAGGCACAATTCATTGGTTTTAATGATTATTTGCCCCCTTCTGAACTGCAGGTGCTTGGTTTGAGTGTATGGATGGTGGTGCTTATCTTCATGAGCTTTGATTAATATCTAATTCTTTGCATCATGGAAGGAGCTAATCAGATATTCAGTTTGCTAATCAGCTTCTCAATTTGATTAGTAATATACTAATCACTTAAGAAAATCAAATGTGACATATGTTTACGGTTTTTGACTTAAAGTTACAACCATCTTTGAGGGTGAGGAGGTAGGAGGAACTGCTTAATACCACCAGTTTGATGCAGGGTTAAGTATGAGGCAGCTGCAGCCTCTCCAGGAGTACCAGGGAGGGAAAAAAGCTCAGGAGCTGATGCTGCAGTGCTTGCTGTGAGGGCTGCACTTGAACTGGTGTCCCTGGTGCCTGCTGCTTTACCTAGTCAAGAGTGAAAGTGAGAAAGCAATGTCCTGACTCCTCTGCTGATTATTTCTGTTTTCAGTCTTGGAATTTCCCTTGGCATGTCCCTTTTGTAGGAATTTTTTTCTTTCTTTTTTTTTTTTTTTTTTTTTTTTTTTTTTTGACATGTCCTGACAGTGGAGAAATGCTATTTTTAGTATTTAGTGTTGTTTCAGGATAAGTGTCTCTGAGAACATGCTGACATGTGAAACATTGTCATCAGCAGTGTGGGGTTTTTACTTTGCACCGGTGGTAAGCACTGCTCCTCAGAGCAGTGGGACTGTTTCTCTTGTCTTCACAGGAGAACCATTTTTTAGCCTATTCTGTGTTTCCTTTTTCTTTTGGTTGTAAAATTCTCTCTCCTAGTGAAGTTGTCAAAACTTGCTTCCTTCCTTGTAGTTTTGTCTTTATATTTGTCTTTTGGCTGGTGAGGAGTGGACAGTGCTTTGCCACTGCTTTTGTTGTACTTACGTTGCTTCATTTATATTTGCTCATTTATGATATTCAGGCTGCTGAATTGCTGAGCCCAGATTATATTAAAAAGAGGAAGTGGTTCTTCTAAACCTCTTAGAAATTAGAGTTCTTTGCTTATCTGAAGGTTTATTAATTAATAATGCTTTCTCTGTGTTTCAAATCTGTAGGGATATCTCTGCTCTATGTTCAAGTCCATTTAGACTTGACTTAAATAAACCAAGGAGTAAGGTATGCTTTTTATGTGCTTCCTGTTTACAATGTTGCATATATTAGCGGAACCAAAGTCAGATGAAGCATGTGCTGAGGGCATAAGAGACCAAACTGTCCTTTTGTCTGAGAACTTGTTAAAATAGAGAATTCAATGTACTTTATTACATTAATTGGTGTTTGGTTCACCTTCAAAAGCATAAAGTAGCATTTTAATTATTGTTTAATCAGTATTTAATTTCCACTCTAAAAATGTTGTGCCTTCAGCTCTTAGATGGCTCCATCGCTTCACTTGTCTGTTGCCTGGCAATATTTGAAATGGTAACTGGCTGAACATCGGTCCAAATAAAAATAAAGTATTTGTAGTTGGAGTCTGAAGTCATAATTGGGATGGTAATGATATCTAAATGTAAATGTGTTCGCTTTGTTTATCTAATGAGTAGGGAAGTGGATGTATCCCCATCTGCTTCAAGTAGGTTTATCAGCTGTAGTAAAATGTATGCTTTGAATCTGTATTTGACTAAAAACCAACACATGCTGACCATATATTTGTCAGAATAATAAAAAACCTGGGAGCTGAATGATAAATATTGTTATTATTGCTTTTTGTGTGTGTCACCCTCTAAAAGCAAGTATGAGTTTTGGCCTGTGGAAGATGGAAAACCATAATTTTAAAAGGTAGGAACTTCAGTTCTGAAGCAGTGGTTGCCTTCACTTGCCTCTGCCAGAGGTAGTTCAGGTTTAAATATTATACTGCTTGCAGGCCTTCTGTAGGAAATGAACCTACAGAATACAAGGACACATTTCGATATCTGATGGTATTGAACAGCCCCAGTTTTTTCCCCACTTTTTGGTAGCATGTATCTAGATAGAATGGTGAGCCTAAGTTTAGTCTTTTAACTCAGATTCAAAACATCTGGGAGTATTTGTATTTTGTTCTTTATTTTAGAGTCAGGTGACCCTCCTATGTTGAATAGGACAGAGAAAAGCATGACAGAGCTATTAATAAAATTTCAGAACGAAACTGATCTTGCTTGGCTCTCTGACTGAGGAAGCCTTTGCCAAAGATGGTGTTCAGATTCATGAACTTTGCTTACTTTTTGCCTCAATTGTCCATAAAGGATTGCATTCTTATGTTAGAGCAAAGTTTAGATGCTTTGGTGTTATGACAGTGTTAGGCCAAAGGGCTTTTGGGTCCAGTCTGTGTCAAGTTAAACCTTGGAAACAAGGAGAGAGTGACTGCTGCTGAGCCAGGGGCAGGCTGAGTACTGTTTTGCGTGCAGAAAAAGTATATTGCCAAGCACTGAAACAAATCCCCCTTTGCTATGAATCCATAAGAAGATCTTTCTCTAGGAGTATTTGTTTGACTTCATGAATATTTAGCTTGCAATGTGTTTCGAATGCATTGTTACAATATTTCCATCGTAAATATGACCATTAAAAAGGACACAAAAAAAGAGGATGGCATTGGTTAAGACTGAGGCAGGGGAGTGTATGTCTTTATATGAGCTCAATTAAGCCTTAGAAGCTAGTAATTTATGGCCACATTGTGACACTTATGCTGACAGATAGAGTAGGATATTATGGAAAGATTCTGCCCAAATGGCTGAGGCTGCAAGCATTTCCTCATGGAAGGAAAGACGCAGAGAGGATATTCTCTGTGGGATTCAGTAGTGCCTGCAAGTGTGGCAAGTCCTGGGCCTTTTCCCTGCAGTGTCACTGACCATGAAAAACAAACAATCCTATGGTTCAGCCCTCTTATTTCTTCAGCCTTTTCTGCCTGCCAGTGGGAATGTACAGTGCTGATGCTTTTGGGATCTTTCCAAAGAGCAGAACAGCTGGGATTCAGACTTGTGCAGTGTCATGTTACTCGCTCTCATTGGCATTTCTGGGGGGAAAAAAAAAAGGAATTAAAACCCCCACAACCCTTAACACCAGATCTGGGCATGTGTCACATGGCTCTTTGGCAAACATTCAAAAGTGTATTCTGCTTTCTGGCATTTCCCTTGCAGTAAATATGTGCAGTTGCCTACTGGTGCTCAAATGGTATGTGATAATGGATTTTCCCATAGAGATGGGAATGTCATAGCAACCTTCTTAGTAAAAGGATAACTTTTAATCACACTAATATACTCCTGGTAATCTAGAGTAAGAAGGATATTTTCTATGGTGTCATGCTCAAAGAAATGTGAGACACTCACTAGGTTGTAAATAAATCTGCCTGCTCCTTCTAAAGAGCCAGAGACTGCAATAATGGCATTCAAAATGATGCTGACATCAGCCCAGTAGTTCTTGCCACGAGTGAAAGAGCAAATAGTTGCCATTTAATTCTAATGCATCAAGATAGCCTGGAGCTAAATAATACATTTTTGTTAGTAATTATTTAGCACAATCCCAAGCTGCAAAATAAATTTGCATATGACTCATCCCTTGAGGATTAGCTTGCTTAGAGGGTATATGGGAGCACAGGAAGGCAAACTACTCCAAGTTGATGGTTTGTTTGCATTATTTCAACTGATAAAATTATCAGAAGCCTTTAAATAAAAATGAAATCTAAATAAGTTACTGGTTTTAAACATTAAGGACTCCTGCATGCAATATTTAACAATATTCCATCAAAGATATTACCTTTTTATGTGAAAAGGAATGTATGAATACAAAAACACTTTCCTGAGTCCTTAGGTATAGAACCCCTGTGGTTGTTTTTATTAATGTTCAAATAATTGAATGCATACAGTACAGGCCATGTGAAATTCCTCCTCCTCTCATTCAGTAAATGGAAAAAAAAAATCAATTGATACTTACAAATCTTTGTGGATCGATTTTGACATAGCTTTAAAATGCAGCAGTGCTTGTGTTGTTTCTGACATGAGCTCAGTTGGTTAGAACACAGTGCTAATAACAGCAATGTGGGTTTGATCCCTGTCCAGGCTGTTTCATTAGCTGTTGGACTCAGTGGTCCTTTTGATGCCTTCCAACTCAGAATGTTCTGTGATTCTGTGTTGAACTCAATGTAAAATACAGAGAAGGTTTTTTCATTGGCAGTGATGTGAGTCTGTGTCTTTGTGCTTGTGGTCTTTGAATGAGCTGGATGTGACCAGTGTGGCTCCTAAGGGCTGGAATTAGGAGCTCCCGGCTCCACTGGAACATCCTCCCTCCTCATCTGTCCCTTGCTGGGCTATTGAGAGTGCTGCCCCCACCTTAATGTCCAATGGAAACATGCTGAAGAGCAGTATGCAATCTGGCAAATCCTGAAAATGACTGTACTGATGAGTAAAGAATAACATTTATTCCCAACAACCTCCCTCACTGGAAAATGTTCCAAATTTACACGTTTTACTCTTTCTTATTTTATTTTTACATCTCTGTGGTTTGATTGCTCCAAGGCAGCTCTGGTTGCATGAGAGTTGCAGAGCTTCTCCTGTTATCAAGGTATTACATTTAGCCAAATGTTGATGCCACAGTATGTATTTAACATGATATTACAAGGTCACTTATTTTGGGCAGCCTTCTCAAATGTGGGACATTTTCCTGGCTAACAAGCATCTCTCCTATGAGGGCTGGCTAGGAGAACTGGGACTCTTCAGCCTGGAGAAGACAAAGCTCATCCGTATCTTGCCAGTGTATATAAATACCAGAGGATGTAAGGGTGCAGCCAGGCTCTTTTCAGGTGTGCCCAGTGACAGGATGAGAGGCAGTGGGCACAAACTGATGCACAGAAGGCTCTATGTCTGGATATCAGGAAGCACTTCTTCACTGCGAAGGTGATGGAGCAGAAGAAGAGGTTGCCCAGGGAGGCTGTGGATTCTCCATCTTTGGATATATTCAAAAGTCATCTCAACAGGGTCTTGGGCAACTGATTGTGTGTGGCCATGCTTGAGAGGGAATTTAAACTAGATGACATTCAGAAATCCCTTCCAACCTCAGCCATTCTGAGATTCTGTGAAATCCTTGATCTGGTGTGTCAAGATTAGTAATTTCCATTTGTATGGGACTTTCGGGCAAAAAAGGGAAAGTAGAAGAGGAGAAAAAACAGTGTTAAAACAAATGTAGGAGATGGACTGCAAAAGGAGGGAAACACAGTCGTTAGGGTTAGCTGGTACTGCAGTTCTTGGTCCTCCGAGGGTAGTGAAGAAGTAAAATCTGGGGATGCTAAATAAGCTGATGTCCTAGGTGTTTTGGATCTAGGAATCCTCAATACCTAGGAATAGTGGTTGCTGGTTGGTATTGGAGTGGCTGCACAGGGACCTTGTACTGGGAATAGATACTGCCTGATGTCAGCTGAGAGCTGCTGAAACTGCTGCAGTCACTTGCAGCCCTTCCTCAGCACACTGACTGTAGGTAAATGGGGGGGTTAATTATGCTTTTTTAAAAGAAAAAAGAGAGTTAAAAACAAAAGGCTGGGATGGTTCATCAGTGAAGAAAGATGAATTTGGAAAAATCTGCCCCTCTTCTTTTGATACATTAGGTTTCAGTGATTACAGGTTAGGATAGAAGCAGCTGGATGCTCTGTGCTCAGATAGGCCCTCTCAAACTAATAGGTAGGTAGGTGTTATTGGCTATTATTAGCTAATAGATAGGGGCTATTATTGATTTGTAGAGTTCATCTTGACAGAGCTGCTACAAAGTCTGGGATTTTATTTCCCACCCATGTCTAAAGCTGCAGGAATTTGCCTGAAGCTGCTGCCAGTGGTAATTTCTCTCCAAATCAACTATCTTAAACTGGAATCAGACTAATAGTGGCTCTTCTGAGATGAATTAACCTTTATGGAAGTGTTATGTAGGCAATGCTGTGTCTACTCAGGGTGCGGGCTGTAGGTCCCACCACCTCCTTCCTCACCTGCAGCCTGACTGCCGGTTGCAGCTGAGTTCTTGAATCTGAAGCAAGGCCTATGTTTTCCAGGCTTCTTAGTTCTAATGTATGTGAGCTTTTTTTTTTTAAAGATACCTTTTTTGTTCTTGCATACCTCATATGCACACTTGGTAGCTGTATTTTCCATTGAGGGAAGTGATGAGGATGCTTTTATCTTGCTGAGGCAATCTAATATAAAACGGATGAGAAGAATGGCAGCAACTACAAATGTTTCCTTTGATAAGCATTATCTTTATTGGTGATGCTTAAAATTTACAAATGGAATAATGTTTCTGTGACTTGAGTGTTAAGACTTTTAAAGCTGAGTTTCATTAATAGGAAATTTTGTATCTAGGAGAAGAGCTTTTAATATGTATTTGCTAATTTCTAATGAACTTCACTGTGGCATTCAAATATATTTTGTTTACAGTGACAAGTGGGTGCAAATGAGGTTGTAAAGGTTGCCAATCTGAATGTTTTAGCTTTCAGTATTAACTTGGAGTAGCTCCTTCTGAGGGAAGGGTATATAAGGGAGGTTTTAGAATTTGAATCTAGCCCTGAATTGTGATTCATGGTAATTAGATTATTAACATTTGCTATAAAAATATATATGATTAAATTCAGCTGTGTTCATCCTGAAGATGACAGAGTAGCAAGCAGACTGACCTCAGAAAACTCCTTGGAGGTTCAGGAAAGGAACGGCATTTTATTGTAGCACAGAGGAAAGTGGAAGCACAGCACAGTTCAGACACCTGTATCATTATGGCAAAGGAAGATGTCTCTTAACTGGCAAGCCTGGGATTGAAGTGCTTTTCAAAAGAGTCACATTTGGGGAATAAGGAAACTAAATTGCCCTCATATTGTTGCCTCAGGCTTTGACCCTCAGCATAGAGTGAAGCCTTGGAGCTGTTCTCCATTTAATGGAGACAGGGAAGCATGTAGAGAAAATCTGGGAGGACTTGAGGTCTGAAAATCCTAGACAACCTAATCTTCCTACTGAATAAGGACAAGAAAAAATTCACTCTGGTTCGGTCCTCTGTAGTGAGTCTGCATGTTATCACTGACTTGGAAGTGTTGATTTGCTGATGTTGTGCAATCACAGGACTGAAATAATTTGGCTTCATCTTTAGCAAAAGCCAGGAAGATCTGAGAGTGGTTGCTCCTTATGATGGATAAATTATACATATATTAATATTTTCTTACACAAAATACTTGGGAGTTATTGCTTTAGATATTTTGCCTTCTTGAGTTCTAACTATTTAACACCTGTGTTTTGTCTAAGAGATGCTATAATTCACAGACTATATAACTTTTTTAAAAAATGGCATGCTACTGTGTTGTCATCTAAGGCATGCTTCCTAAGTACATTATTTATTGAGAAGTATGTCTAATCAATTACATGCCTTTATGCATGCTAATAATGACCTCATAATTAGAGCAAAGTGCATTAGATTTCAACATGTAGGGAATAGTGCTGTAGCATTACTGTTGACTTGCACCAAAGGTGTTAAGAAGCGGAAAAAATTACTGAGATCTCGAGTGGCATTCAGTAACCTGAGAAACCAAATTCTGGAAATAGATATAAGTGACAAGTCTAATTATGAATTTTACCCATGATATTCTGCCAAAAGTTAAGGAGCTATCACAAAAAGAAAGACTATTTTTTTAGTGGCCTTTTTTCAAATATTTCCTTTCAATAACTTTAGTGAGCTCTATGCATCTAGGTTGCGATGGAGACCAACTTGTATGGAAGCACTTAGTGGCCAGCACCTGCCCCTAGAGGTACAGAAGGATGGCATCATTTATCACAGGCTGTACCATGGGCCGTGGTTATATTACACAAAGTGATGACCTCCTGCCTTCTCTGGCTGAAGAATATAATTCCTCAAGTGCCTCTGCATGGGGCTATGGTCATCAACCTGTATGCAGTTGGATTTATTATTCTGTGCCTTGACTGCTTGGAAAACGTTGAAGTACTGGAGTTGAGTTGAACTACAAAAAGGAGATATTACTGCAAATGTTATAAATGACCTTGTTTATTTTATAGATGCTGCCAAATAGTAGAAACAGGTGGAAATAGGAATGTGAGTTTTAAGGCCTCTTGCATGCCTCTGCCAATCTGCATTTCTCTGCTGCTGTTACTTGTAGGCTGGTGCTAAAAAATGAGAGGAATAAAATTACTTCTCAGGCTAATTTTTTAAAAAACTTTTCGACCTGTACCAAATCCCAGATTTAGCTATTGATGTTTCAGAATAGTGGAAAGAAACTGCATTCTTAAACTGCATGGCAAATCTCTCAACCAACCACATGAAGATGAATTCTTCAAGCTTCAAGTTCCAAAGCTTGGTTTTAGGTCATGTCAGAGTAATTAGTGATATCTGTATGAATTTGTATCACTGATAAATTCAGCAGAAAAATTACAACTTATTTGCAGGTAAATGCATTGCAAAATTCTGTTGCCTTAGGTATTTGCTTGCTCTCTTTTCTTTCCTGTGCTTATGTGAAAATATAGTCATGATTGCATGGCAGATTTACTGTTGTTTACTTGGTTCTAAATAGAGAGGAGGAAAAAAAAGCATAGGCCTTCTACGGTGCTTTTTTCCTTGTGGAATGTGATTTTCTCACCATGCAGCTTGATTGTGCCAAAGGGATTCAGAAGTGTCCAGGGCAGCCCACAGGATGGTCTTGACAATGCTGCAGCTGAGCTGGGCCCTCTCAGCTGAGTGACACCCAGGGTCAGACTGGGTGGTTCCCTTTTCCAGTCACAATTAGAACTTGGAAATACAAGAAGAGACCTGTTCAGTTATGTCCATGTAGGATAAGTTCTCTCTTCCTGGGCACTGCAGTGTGTTCTCTTGAGAGCCCTACCAGCCTGTGGAGAGGCTGAGGACGCTGTTGGAGGTTTGCAGTGAGCTGCCCCCACTTCCATGGCCACCCAGCTCCCACGCATCCCCTGCCTGCAGCCTATTGCTGGATGTGCTCCACTGGGGCACGTTGGTGCAGGAAGATAATTTTAGAAGTCTGATGTAAACTGGAGACTGACAGATGACGTGTACCAAAGTACCTTCTCCAGCTGTTCCTTGGAAATGGAAGAGTTTTGCCCAAATAATGTGTTATTGTCTGTTCAAGGTCACCTGGAAAAGTGAAGGCTGTGAGTGTTCTCGAACTATGGTTTGAAGCAAGGTCATTGTGGTAAAGATTTACTCTCTTTTGATATTTTGGCTGTTTCCTGCCCCAACACCATCTCTGGGCAGCTGAGATTTCAGTAGTTTTTGAATACATTTAATCAAGATGCCTTTGGGATTCTTCCTGTAATATCTTGGTAATTTCATTAAATAACTGCCTTTAGTTATCCCCAAATTTCATTTTGATTGACTTTATTAAATGGGCTTTGACTTTCCTGACATTTGAGCAGGAAAAGCTTTTCCTGGCATTTGCAAATGTTCGGGGTTTGTTTGGATTACTTTCTTTCTTGTGGGGTTTTTTTTCCCCTTCTGTAATTAAGTTTTATGACAGCACTTCCAATTGTTTATGTGCTTATATAGGAGTGCCTAGACCTGCTATCACTGTTTCCCTTTTCATCTCCATTATGTTCTTTACTGTACTTAAAATTTTCAATTTAGCTGTTGTAAGAGACATTGGCAAAACTGGATTTTTTTTATAGGCATGTATAGATTCACATAATTAGATCTCTGCATCATGTCTAACCTAGTAGTGTAGTGTTGTTCATGAACAGCACTTCATAAATTTTGCCTTCTATTCTGATTTAGGGCTTTTAGACAAATAATTAAATGTCAGATTATTAGTTGTAGGTTTTATAAAAGTTAAAAAAAGAAGTGAATTTTATGTGCCTGATGATGAACCTGATGTTTTTAACTCTGTGTTCTTGGCAAATCCCAAATTTAGTGAGCAACCATGGTGAAAGTGACAAGCCATTGCTAATTAAGTTATGCTTTGGGCAAACTGATTATGTGGGCTATTTAAATGGCTGTTTTAGGGTAGATATGTATTTTATTTCCCTGGCAAAATTTTGCAGTTAATAATAAAGCCTGAAGTGCCTTGATCTTTAACCCAAAAAATTAACTTATGTAGAAAGAAATGAAGGTAAGTAAATACAAGTTCATTAAAAAGAGCTCAGAGGAAAAAAAATGAGTGTAGGGTAAAATACAAAAAGAAATTGGAGAACGTTAAGTAAAAGTGGTGGAGAAAAACAGTGATTTCTTTTTCCACTCAGTGCTAGATGGAATAAACTTATACATCACAGTAGCAAGGGAAATGCATATGGAGAAAAAAAGCATCTGGCTACAATAAGAGATGATTCTGGGAAAATGAAGCGAAACTAAGCACTATGTCATAGCTGCAGTTAGTGTGAAGATAAGAATTGTAGGCTACATCTTTTTAATAAAATAAGGCAAAGCAAATTATTTTTTCTTTCATTTGGTAATGTGTTTGAGGAAATGTCCATTAATTCATGTTCAATGTCATGGAACAGAATTAAGGGGGAAACAATGGCAAGCTTTCTGAAATGTCGATTTGTAGTTAGAAATTCAGCCAACAGACATTTACTTGAAGCAATAGGTATGTCTTTCCTTTTTTTTTTTTTTTTACTAGTTAATCTGTGATGAAAAATACTTTCACAGTGAAGAGGGATTAATGGGGAGAATTATAATTCTGGTTTATACTACCTTCTGACTCTTGGTTCATTCTGGAGAGTAAGAAGACTGAGAGTCAAGTTTATATCCCAGTAAAATGTGCTTAGCCATGTAGGTACTCTTGTAGTTGCTTGTCTTGAAAATTGTCTGCTCAATTTTTATTATTATTATTGCTATTTTATTGTAAAATTCTGTACCTTCCTGTGTTTTGTAACTCCAGTCTTGCAAATGTCTGTACAGGACTTTTGAGGTTTCCCACATTTTCAGAAGAGAAATGGCTTTTATTTAGTTTTGGCTTACATTTTTTCAGCTGTTCTGATTTTTTTTTTTTCTTGTAGAATAATAGTTCCTAAAGATGGACCCTCCTCAAAGCCTTGGCCTATGTGATACCTTTTGACAGGAATTCCAGAATTTTTTATCCCTCTCTCTCTCATATCTAAAATATATTCTGAAATTTTTGAAGTATTTCTGAAATTTTTAATTACGATAAATACTTGAGAAATCTATACATAAAATTCAAGGTAGACTTTTAATAATTTTTAACATTCTGTCAGATAGCAGAGAAATATTTTTGAAATGAATTAGATGGTTGTTAGTCAGGCCTTTTCATCTTGAGTCCTGCCTTTTGCTTGGGCAGCTAACAGAATGGTATATCTAATTTTTTTCCCTCCTCTTTTAGATATTACAATATAACCTACTTTCCCTTTTCCCCTATTCAACATATTTTTGTTATCTTTTTCAGTGCTACATTGAGGAAAAATGTTAAATATTAAATCAGATAAAAAGTGAGACAGTATGTTCTCTTTGTGTTTATTTATTAAGTGTAAATATTTTAATTCCATTAATAAAAGCTAGAATTGAGAATGATGCTGGAAATTTGGAGAAGGATAGCAATGATGACAATAGCTTGATAAGTCTAATAATAAAATTTATTTTAGGAAATAGGTTTGACTGTCCATATCATAGATCTGAGTCTATATTGATTATAGGAGCATAGCACTTTTGGATTCCTGGTGCCATCTTGGGATCCCTTAATTTCCTACCCGTTGTTTTGAAGTGCTCTTCAAGTTAAAACCTTACTCTGCTCTCATCCTTATTCCATTTTCCTATTCTTCATCCTTCTCCTGAAAACATCCCACTATATAGTACTAATTTCACTGCTGAGAATACACAGATACAGTAAGCTACAGTGCAATATTTTTAGTATTTCAGTAATATATTATTTATATATTACTGACACAAGTAGTGCCTGGAAATTCTCTACTGAGAGCTATGCAGCAGTACCCTTTCAGTCTTACATTCATGCTGCCAGGATATTGCATATTTATTTAGTGTCATTGGGATGTAAGTGAGAAATATGTTTATGTTGCAATGCATTGTCCCAGTATATTTTACCTGCATGCATTTTTTGAGTGTCTGCCTGCAAATGCCCCTCACCTTCCTTCAATTTGTGCAGAAAAAATTGTTTGTTTTCTCATAGAATCATTAACCATTGTATATTTCAAGAAAATATCTTTGATATATTCTTCTATTATCTTTGTGTCTTTGTACAAAACCTGTTCTTTGGGTGCGCTAACTGCATTATTCCATGAAACTCTGCCAATAAAAAGAAATAATGTATGTCTTGAAGATCAGGGTTCAAATTTATCAAATTAATTCAAGATTTTTCACATGGATGAGAAAAAGCAGTATTTGACCTGTGCTACTCCATAAGAAAGTGACAAGCTGTTGAATTTTCCTCCAGAAGGTTCGTTCCCTAGAGCTTACCAAGTGTCTTGTCATTTAGGATCTGACTGCCCAGCACTGTTTTCTGAAAAATCCAATACAAGGTTGGGAATTTTTAGGGAGAAGTAGAAAGCAGAGCATCATGGTGACACTGAATGATTCCATGGTGTGTTCAGTATTCGAATCCAGTCTCTGTCTCTCAAAAAACATGAAGTAGCGTTGGAGTGGGCTCTATAAAGAGCAGCAAGTATGATCAAGGGTAAGCAATGACTTCTGTCCAAGGAGGGTCTAAATTTGCTGGAACTCTTTATCCTGAAAAAGGGAGCCTATTTTAGAACTCTATAAAATCATAAGTGGCATCAAGAAAATTAATAGGGAAAACATGTTAGCTGTCTTATCCAAGAAAAGAACAAGAGTTTAGGGCATAAACCGAAATTGCTGCAGGAAGCTCCAAATAAAAGTTGACATGGATGTAAATTATGGTTGGAGAATTTAAAAGGAAAGAAATCTTTGAAGCACTATTTTAAAATAAAACCAAAGACCACCTTCCCTGCCCCCACCCCCCAAAAATGAAGCAAACAGTCTTTAAAGGAAACCTCAGTGTTCCAGTCTTTAAACCCCTCAAGCTGTTGGAGTCTGAGGATGTTCTAAGCATTCAAGATATATACTTATTCCATTTTGAAACTCTTGCATCCCTCCAATTGACTTTTGTTCTTGTAGACATCCAAAGAGGACTTGGGTTATCTTGGGTAGGCTAGGGTCTACCAGCAGATTAGCAGGTAGAATAAAATTATTTTAAAATATATTTTATTTTAAAATAATACTTGCTGAACTATTTCTGTACATACATATCTAGAGATACCCAAAGGCTTTATTCACTGTAGTTCAGTTTAAAGTAGTATGCTGGGGTAGGAAAGTGGTTTCCCAAATTCTGCACTTGTAACAGTGATAAAATTCTTGCTACTTGTATGAAAATATGCAGAAATCTGTTTTGAGCTTTATGGCATTTTTTAAAGGTTTTTTGGTTTACTTTTCTGTATATATATTTTAAAGTAAAAACTATAAATGTTGTAATGGTGCAAAGAAAATACATTATAAAGAGTATACATTTTTTTAAGAACACAAGTGGTCCCATATATTCCATTTGTATAATCCCTGCTTTTGAGTAACACTTGGTGAAGGAGTTTAATGGTGCCATTTTTCTTCCCCTTTTTCATGCACTGTCACTATATATAAAGAAATCTCTTCAATAGCACGTATATTGTTACTGGGAAAAAGAAAGATTTTGTTTCCTCCAGCAAAGTCATAGAGGCATTTAGCGAGGAAATCCTAAAGATCTCAAGGAGGTTTTTTAAGGGGGGTGGGCTGAAAATAATTTTGACAACATTACTAATGTCCAGGTGTGAATAACAGTACTCATGGCATTGTTGAAACCGTTCTCTTTGCAAAGCTCTGCTGCAAGGACTATTTGTTAAGAAGGCAACCCAGCAGATTGTGCAAAAGACACAATCTCCTGGTCATCTTCCAGTGATAAAAGGACCTAGAAGTATTCTGTACTTTGCCCAAGTATTTGGATCCTGCATGATTTATTGAAGCAGTTTATCTACAAAAACAGCATTGCAAGTTTTTAAAAAATAAAGGTATTTAGTTATATTTTAAGATAAAAATTGACAGTGGGTCCTGTTTTGTGTTTTAGTTATTTATAGGTTCCTACTGAGTGCCTTGAGCTATGCATATAGAAATCACCTATGCTATAAAAACGACCAACTGGTTCCTTCCCAAGAGGCTTTTTTCCTGGTACAAAGCAAAATAAAAAATTGCTTATAGAGCACATCTGTGATATTGTGTAACTTAAATTTCTCCTGCTGCTTGACATTTACTTACCCAGGGTGTAACTCAGAGACTGGTTTATCATTGTGGTGACTTTTTTTTCTTTAATGAACATGAGTGTGTTAAATTTAAATAACTACATTAATGTCACATTGTTGCTGAAATTTACACACATAGAGTGAGTAAATTTGGAATAATGATTCCCACAATGCTCATAACTTGTCCTTTTTCTCGTGTGAGCTGTACTGTTTTCTGTTACCTTCAGTAAGCCCTTGTGCCCTGTTAAAGACAGAATATTGCTTCTCTGGTTGAATCACTGCCTTTCTTAGATACGGCTTTGGATTTTACTAAGTTTGTAATCATGGTATAATTTCCTCAGCAGTAGTTTGATGTCAGTGAAATAAATACAGTGGGAAAATCCAGAAATATCTCTTTCCTCAAGCACGATTTTAGCTCAAATGAGGACAACGTCAGGGACTGAAATGATGCAGAAATTCTGGCCAAGGGAAGGTCAGTCATCAGGCTTGAATGCAGGCCAAACAGAATTTTTGGTTTTTTTTTCTGCCAGAGCTTGTTTTGACTTGACATTATAAAATATCTCTGCTATAGGTATTTTGCAGCTCCACAGTGTTAGGCTGTTTCAACATGTTCCAGTAATGGGATTTCTGCTGGCGCAGTGACATTCTTTTCTTAGGTGAGATCAATTAACACAACATGCAAATGCTCTAGATTTAATTTAGTTGACTCTAAATGAACAGTTACGCCAGATTATCTGTGTTGGCAGGAGGTATGAATCTTTTCCTGAGAAAGGCTCTATTGGAAATCTTTTCAGCCAGAGTTGTGATAAAATTTTTGGAATAAGAGTTTAGGTCTATAGCTTGCTTGAGACAAAACAACAGATTGGGGAAGATAGGTATTGGCATATCTGAAACTTATTCTCAGAACAATGTGAACTCATTGGAAATTTAATTTAATCAGAACAAAGCGAGTGACTGCAGGAACAGCAGCTTCTGTTGTTTCTGTGTAAGTGTAATATGTGCTTTTACTAACTTGTGAAAAATAAAGCAAAAAAATGTATTAACTTGAAGAAGGGTGGTTTATTATCACTCTTGGAAACTTTGCTTTTTCTCATAAACAAGCGTCTTCTAATTGGCAAATGATAGAGTGTGGCTCTGTAATAAGAAAGTTATTTTAAGGTCAGGCCCTACCGGACAAAAAATCCTTTAGTGCCATTATTAGCAAGTATTTTAGCCAGTGGCAAAGGGCAGGCTTGTCAGGCAGTCAGAAAATGTCGACAGAGGAATTATTACAGTGGATAACCACAAACCTGGTGTCAACTGTATAGTTTAGCCCTACGCCCTGCAGTATTTAGGCTTCTCTTCCCCTTCAAGGTGGCGTCTCCACAGGCTTCTTTGCAGATCAGAAAGCAATGAATTGGGGTTTTTTTCTGTTTAAACAAGGTAATTTTCACTGTTCTTTTTGCTTTTTGTTTTTTTTTAATCTCTATAGATGCTTGTATTTATGTACTTGAAGTGAAAGATTACTAAATTAATCATATGTTTTACTAATTGGTCTGGTATTCAACCTGGCTGAGATCTAGCAAAAACCATATTGCAGAATCACTAGTTTAGAAGATACCTTCAAGATCACTGAGTCCAACCCATGCCCCAACACCTCAACTAAGCCATGGCACCAAGTGCCACATCCAATCATTTTTTAAACACATCCAGGGATGGTGATTCCACCTCCATGGGCAGACAATTCCAGGACTTTGTCACTCTTCCCATAAAAAATTTTTTTCCCTGATAGCCAACCTTGCTTCTTGTTTCACAGTGTGTATTTTTAGCTATCTCTGTGCATAGAGTAATGAAAAATAATCTAATGCATAGGTGAATAATGTATTTCACATATGTAAAAAACAAACAAAAGGTGTTTATCCAGCACAAACAAACAAAAGGTGCTTCCTCCAAGTAAATTGTCAAGCTAAGACATTTTATCCTAAGAATAATTTTATTTTAATAATTTACAGAAGACTCATTTGAAAGTTCTTTCGCCTTAATGATTTCTGTTGGTAGCACAAAGCTCCATTGTCATCAGCATTCTGCACCTAAACCTGCCATCTGCTGGGGAGCTGCCAGATACATTAACTCTTATCAACTTAACAGAGATTTGTTTTAAGAGAGGCTGCCTTCTTCATAAGACGTTGAGATTGAGCCTTGACACTTAATCTAAATACTGGAGCTAGAGGGATTTTCCTGGAGGTAATGTTGAGTGATTATTAGTTGATTAAAGTAGTTCTCTGTGTCAGTTTCAGTCTTGAATTGGCCTCCTATGTGCCGGAGACAAGGGTTTATCATGCTGATGGACATTGGTGTGCAACTGAGTGCTTTTCACATAAATTGGAAAGAGCAGTTGGGTAATCCCCTTTTGCAAGCTGTAGCAAATCCCACAGAGTAGCTCTGCAAACATGTCCATCTAATGCTGTAGCACAAAGCAGCTAAAAGTTACATACCTTTTCCACCTCCTGTTTTCATAAGATAGATTTCCATGTGTGTCAAATTTGTTATGTATGACACAAGTTCATTTAAAAATAAATAGACATTCTCAGGTAATGAAATTTTAAATATGTCAAAAATGTAATGGGACTGAATTGGATATTCATCTTATTGACTATGAACAGAAGAGCTGATTGTATAAAATAATTATTTTGAGGGTTTTTTTTGTACTGAAATCAGAAGTAAATATAATTTTTAAGCCTATAATCGCAGCAATAGTGAGCTCTCATGCCATGTTCCAGGTGTATTGTGGTTGGACTTGTAGCAAAAGACAGGTCTGACTCTGGTCTTCTGCCAGCTTTGCAAGAAGGTGCTCAGTTCCAAGGTAAATATAATATTTTGTCCTCATTGTACCTTTGTAAAATTAGTAAGATTATGATGAAATAACTAATTCAAATAAAAGAAGAATCTAATTTACAAATCATGTATGAAAATTGTCTTTAGATTTCAGGTGTGGCATAAAGTAGGAGTTCTAATTTCCAGAAACTTATCTTCAGGATTTTTTTATGAGCAGTTGCTGTTAACTTAGAATATAGAAATGTGATCATGTAGTAATTGCATTTCCATCTGCATTAACTTCATCAAAACTCTTACCTGACAGCTCTTGTTTAGTTAGATGTATTGAGAGTCGCATATGATTTGGTAGGGCTAATTTGGATAATTTATGATTTTGCCTCCTTTTCATCATGAGGAGCTGATATTTGAAAAGGCGCGTGTCAGAAAAGATTTGTTTAGGATATAATGGCACAGATCTGCAGCTTGCAAAAACAGTAACTGAGGAGGCTGCTGGGGCTGTCACCTTACTCAGAGGAGATCTGGCACAGGAAGGGGTCTTGTCCAAGAATCCCTGTGTGAGGAAAGAGGGCCCACAGGGCTTCCTGAGCCCAACCATCTGCACGTTGACGTTGGACTTGACTGCATAGCCTGTCCCACGGTGTAGAGAAGGAAGTTTCTGGAAAACCAGTGCTGTCTACTGCCTTCTGGTGGAGTTTCCCGTTTTCTGCCTCATTTGGGGTTGCAGTGTATGTTTTTGTGTTTTCACAGATATGCACAAGGTCTGATGTACAGTGTATAGAATCAGGAAAGATAGCTACCTGAGCTACTCATAGCATCTTTCTTCAGTGACGCCTTGAATTTTTATTATTCAAGTTATCTTTAAATAGGTCAATATTAATGCAGTATTTCTAAGCCTATATTCTTCCCAATTTCTTGATTTTATCTTTCTTCAAATTCTTGTTTGGTAATTTTTGTCACAGGTTCTGTAAATTCCAGGTGACATTGATTACTCCAGAGATACATAATTAAGATTCTGCTTATCGTACAAGAGTGGAAAAGAAAATAATTTAGTTCTTCCACTTTTCTTCTTGACTAATGTAAAATTCATTTTTTTTCCCGTAGTATTAAAAGTTACATGATTTTTTTTAAATCTCTCTTCTTTGTATCTTATGTCATTTGTACTTACTGTGGCTCTGAAGATTTATTTACCGTGAAGTTCCTGTGAAAGTGAGTAGCAGGAATATGATTGAGATTTTTACATTTGTGTCAGACAAATATTGGATATTCAGTAAATTTTGGTTTTTAGATTTTCATATTTCCCATATAATGTATGATATTGGCCAGTTTTGATAGAAGGAAATTAAAGCCCAAAACACCTCTGCTGAAAGTTTCAGAAGTAACATTCCTGTTTGTATAATTTAACCTTTTTATGTGTTTCTGAGCTATTACCAAGTAGCAGCTGATATGGGGAGGGAGAGGCTTAAGTGGGTGTAAAGCTTTTTATCAGGCGCTTTAATTTTTGATAGATTGCTGTACATTACTCAGTAAAAACTGACAAACCAGATTAATGGTTTCATGAAGGTTCTCTATATGTGCTGAATTGTCCTCCAGCTCATATTGTAGACCTGAATCTTCTACTGACTAAAACTTTCAACTGAGTTCTGGCGAAACAGATATCCATACAGTGAAGTTAAAAATAATAATTTCTTTAAAAAAGATTTTTGTACTATCCTTTCTGAAATGAAGGTAATACTAGTTACCTTAGAAAAATTCTTTTGTTTATAATGAACTTTACATGTCTTAGACAACAGAAGGAAATTTGGAGCACAGAAATACTTCTAGAGTTTAAACCATAAATTTTTATATATATAAACTCCTCTTCTTCACCTCCTGTCCTCTGCATGATCCTTGCACTATGAGTTCAAATGCTGCGCTCGGAAGGAATAGTGTTGAATGACTATGGTTTTATTTTTAATTTTTGTTGTTCTTTTAGTTAAATAAATGGTGTCTGTTTATGAAGGGAGCGAGAATTGTTTTGCAAGAATTGGCCTACTTTGTTGGCAAATGGTGATGGACACACAGAGAGATGTATTTTAAATGAGCTGCCTTCTGCTGGAGTTTCCCGTTTTCTGCCTCATGGTGATGGACACACAGAGAGATGTATTTTAAATGAGACTGATCCAGGGAGGTGCCTTTGAAGCAGCTGTGCTGGTTCTGCTTCATGTCAGCTTTGTGGTTGCTGGCCACTGAAGGATGCCACAGTCATTCTGAACCTTTGAATTAATGATTATTTGAAAGACTGTTAGGAAGAGGAAGGGAAGGGTCAAATTGAAAACTGCATCAATTTATGTAGCTTTATTCTTAAAATAAGGCAAATGAAGCCTGAGGTTGTGTTGTGTGTGAGAGTAATATTTATCTGTTCCTGTTCTTCCATTCTGGTGGTGTTGCTTTTCCCTCAGAACAGTAATTTGTGGCTGCTGCATGACCACACTTGGCAGTGGCACATGGAGAGGAGAATTGGATACAGCTTTCTGGTCAGGCATGAAGGGGATTTCAAAATTGCCTTGAAAATTCAACAAAATTGAGTAAGTGGTTGTGTTGGTCAGACAACAGTAAAGATTTTAAAATAAGCCGGGTCTTTTTTATCTTGCCCACACTCCCATGACACCTTTTAGGATAAAGAGAGTAAGTGCTATTCACTTGGTCTGGAGTGGTTACAGTTGTGAGATAATACAGTTGGCTCTTCAGTTTGTTCTCTAAGTCAGTATTGTATTTGGAGATGTGCTTTATTGCTTGTATCACTCAAGTGGCGTGCAAGTGAAGAGGGATGTAATTGATTTAGCAAGGGTGCGCTTTCAAATACCGCTATATATTTTTCATTAACAATAAATGGAAAAGGAAATTACTTTTATTTTGCAATGCATCATCCTCTTTACCATTATAAGCTTACTTTCAGGTATTCTTCTGAATGTGCAGATTTTTTTCAGCAAAACAATCTACTGGGAATTCAGTCAATTCAAATAAATCTCTAGGCAGCAGATTTTTGAGACTTTATTTAAAATAAAACTTTAATGATTTTTCCCCCATGATCTTAGAAGGTTTGATATGATTCACTTTTATTTACTAGACTTATATTTAGATGTTTTCATTGATTGCATTCTGAGCTATAGTAGTTTATCACAAAAATATCTTGTTCTCAACAGAAGATAATCATTCAAATTGCTCTCCTGACTTGCCAATACGTGTGTATTTTGAGAATGTTTGCATACAGAATATGTCCTGATATTTATATGTTTTAAGATAGAAATCCTGAATTTTTGACCAGAGGAAGAGTAAATGCCTAACGTGTTCTGTTCTTGCAATCTGATGTTGTGGCCATCTTGCTGTACTTCTCCCCACACCCACCCTGGCTCTGAAGAAATGTGCAGAAATAATTACATAGATTAATCCTTCAAAGACTAAACCTCGTTTTTGGATATATTAATTGCACCTTGTTAGAATTTAGTTGGTTTATTTTTGCACTAACATAATATTAGAACAGTGTATCATGAGCATGGTATTGGGCAAATCTCTTGCATACCTTGGGACATTTGTGCACCATGCTGATGGGATTTGCTTTTTTCTTTTTTAAATAAAAACCCCCAGAAACCTCCAACTGACCCAAATTCAAAAGACAATATATTTTCTTGTATCTTTATATATAATGCTTAGACTTTTAGACCTCATGGAATTAATAAGTGATTTGTGCTTTTTTTCTTTACTCATTATTTTAGTTGAAGATACATAAAAGATGTATGGATACTAATTTTTTTTTTTTTAGGGTAAGAGGAAATGGAATGAAACAGTGCTGAGGCAGGTTCACATTGCACATTAGGTAAAAGCCCTTCACCCAGAGGTCACTGGAATGGAGTCCCCAGGGAAGTGGTTATGCCTTCAATCCTGTCAGAGCTCAAGCATATGGTAGTCATATGGTTTAGTTTTAGGTAGTCCTGTGAGGATCAAGGAGTTAGACTTCATGATTGTGATGGGTCCCTTTCAACCTCAGATATTCTACGATTCCAGTGTGCATAGGAATGGAGAGTGACAGTGGTCATTAACATTCTTCTAATGAGAAAATTGCAATACTTAGCATATTCTAATATAACGCTTGCAAGCTGAGAACCTAAGTACATGTGAAGCATCATATGTTTTTAATAAAAAAGGAACAAATGTACTGAAGGTTTGTAACAGAAAATAAATTATAGATGTCATATAGTAATTTTATTTAGCTGCAAACCAATGTTCCAGTCAACACAAACTGTTCAATATTAGCTCTTCTATAAGAAGACAAGTATAAAGTGCAAATGTAAAATAGCTAAATGAAATATTTTCAATGAATGCTTCTTATTTTCTTCATTTAATCTGAAGAGAATACTTTTAGGCATTTTAATTTAAACTGATCTAGCTGCTCAGAGAAATATTTTGACAGGAATCCTATTCATGGATGTTTATAATTTTCATTGTGGAACATCTGTCTGCCTTAAATCTACTGAATTTGCTGGTGAAAATGTAATTGCAAATGGATTCTTGTAAATGGCTGGGATACCTGTAATTACTGTATCCAGCTTTAATAGAAATGCTTTATACACTCCTTGTGTCTCCTGCACAGTAATGTGATTTAGTAAAATGAACCAGTGTCTAAAAGCAGGATTCAAAGTACATTTTACTCCATTTCCAAAATATTTTAGTAGCTGTCTTTAATGAGAATCATTTCCCAGTGGCAAGTCCTTCATGAAACCAGCATAGGAGCGGAATCAAAATAATTTTGAAACACAGTGTGAGTTTCAGTTATGTCAATTTTAAATTCTGAATATTGAACCTTCTGCTATATACATGAAATTTGTTCTGCAGCTCACAGGATACCTGATGTTGTAAGGCTCCTTCAACCGCACCCCAGTCAGGTATTAATACAGATTGATGAGACTCCCCTAAGCCTCCTCTTCTCAATTTCCTTTGTTCATTTGTGGCCACTTTTCTTGCAGTTAAATTTTGGTACCGTATGTATGATACCATACCTTTGATATGTGGAGATTTCAAGGGATAGTTTTGGAAACTTTTTTATGGCATATATAATGGAAATTTAAATCCTGGATTGACAGAGAACAGCATCTTCAGGTTCCTTTAAATATAGCTCAATGATTAGTAACAACATGGATAAAAATACTGAAATTGTTCTAACTGAAAAAAGAAAAAAAAAAATTGAAGGAGCTGTCTAGGTGTCAGAGGTTGAGCTTTAAGCCTGTAAGTTAATTCAAGAACACTGTATTTTTGTTGTATTTATATGAATGATGTTGAATGAACTAAGTGATGGGTTCCTTTTAAATTATCAAATCAGTGGCAGATTTTTACATTTCCTATTAAGGACCATTGGATCACTCTCTACGTGAGTTAAAAAGAGTTGAAGTGAAAAATTAGGATCAATGCCTAAGAGACAGATTCCCTAACAGTTATTTTTGAAATGATCAAATGCAATTCATATTTGAACTACCTCTTCATCAGAAGCCCACTCTTCCAAACTTAGAACTCATCCATACAGAAAGGAAAAGCTATAATAAAATGGGTGTTTGTTTCTTCCGTGCAAAAGGATGTGCATCCGCCTTCATTGCCAAGAGCTCCAGGAATAGTTTCAAGGTCTCATCTTTAAAAATACTGGCAAATGTTGGGGAGTGAAAGGGGAAAAAGAAAGCACATGATGTTGTTAAAAATTCTTGAAAAAGAAACTGCAAAGGCTAAGTAGGAACTCTGTAGTGCCTGAGAGGTTTTATTCTTGCTTCTGTTTTGGAATCACTGGAGTTTCATTGGAAGAGTCTTAAAACTTCATCTAGTGTGCTCAAGCATGATGAAGCCTCAGCCTTTTTGTAGGCATTGAAATTAGTCCTGCAGAAATGTATGAATATAGTTGTTGTCTTAGAGATTCTGTCAGCAAGAAAAATTGTAATAACTGTGTACTGTAGCAAGTATATTATGAATGTCTAGATAAAGCAAAATGCATGCTGGCTTGTATTTTAATTTTATGAACTTCTGTAGTACTGCTTCCTTGAACAGGTTGATAGGATATGTATACCTACTAACTGTAACAGTTTTTTCAGTAATTAGCATTTTGGGCTGTTTGCTTGGGTTTTTTATTTTTGTTTGTTTGTTTTGCAAATAAATTTTCACTCACTCATTTGATCATTTTCCCAGGGATGTTTGTACATCACACAACTGATGGGAGTTGTTGCTGTCTAGAAAAACTTATTATAAAATACCTCTGAGACCTGGCTTTACATGCCAAGTTGACTCTTAGTTGTATTGAATTCACTGCTTTGATGAGGAGTAGCTGATTTATTCATATGCTGCAGTGTGTTTCTCTGTCAGATTTCCTCTGCGCTCACTGTTCTGGTGGAACTTCAGACTAATGTAGCTCCGGTTCTTACTAATTAGTTTCTGTGAAAATGCATTTTATTTATTTCTTGCATAGCTCTCCTCAGATTCAGAATATGAAGCAATATTTTGAAATCTCAGGGTTTTATGTGTTGGAAAGAAATACCATTGAAATTTTGGTCTTGGGTAGCCCAAAGCAAACCATCTTTACTTTCCAAATGTTTTATCTTTGGTGTTAATTATATTTACAACATTAAAACTTTTGGGCAAGTATAGAGATAATCACCAACATATGACCCAGAAAATCTACAAGTAAGTACTAAAAACAAACAAACAAACAAACAAAAAAAACAAAAAAAAAAACCCTAAAACCCCCCCCCCCCCAACCAGTTATTATTAAATAATAATCCAGCTGTCAGTTTAAATTTAAACATAATACCTGGTTCTTACTATCATGTCCTTTTTTCTTGTTCGAGCATGGTGCTCCTTGCACAGAGTACTGTAACACACACTGGAGAAATGAAAAAGTCTCCAAGCCTGGTGTGCTGTAGCCGCATTACCTGTCACTCTCATGTCTTGTGGGTTTTTTTTGGTTGGTTTGTTTGTCTCCTGGTGCTGGAGCTGTCATGCTGAGACTTTATACTTTCCAAAACCTATATCACTGTTGAATGCCTGTGTATCATTTTTGTACCCAGCTGTGGTGAAAGCATGTCCTATTAAGATGCAGAAGAAAGATGAGACTTCCTTGCTGTGGCAAACCCTTAAAAAAACAGAAACATTATACAAAAGGAACTACCTTTTTGCAGACATTAAAAACATTTTAGGTGGGTGGAGGGTTTTGGTGTTTTGGTTTTTGTTGGACTTATTTGTGGTTTTTCTTTTAATTTTTTTTTTTTTTTTACTTGTCAAATTTATTTTAGTTCATGATTCTATTTCAGTGTAACAGCCCTAAATTAAATATAACTGTTGGGCAAAAGTTAACTTACATACATTCTGTGAATGAGATAATGTTTTCCAAATTCTTTCTGTTTTCAGTGCAAGGCTAGGCTCATTTTTCACAAAAACTTTACAAGGAAATATGAAGGATTTTTTTAATTGATGCTGTATATTTTTTGAGTGACTGACTGCCAAAGAGAAAAGGGAGGTAAACCTATTTTGGAAATCTCGAGCATGAACACATAGCCTTAATAGTAGGGTAGGAAGCATTTATAAAACTAGATGTATTCAAGATGTAACTCATAATACAGTCTAGTTCTAGTGATCTCTGATGCCAGTTTGAAGGAAGGAGACTTAAGTGACCTTGAGATGGAACAGAAATAGAAGGAAAAGTGCTTACACTATGAGGAATTCCTACAAATATAGTCTCTGTCCTCAGAGAAGGGCAAAATACTCTTTCTTAGCAACTAACCTCAGGAAAAGTTTTCTTCTTGACTGTGGTTTAACCTTTCATCTTTGGCATTGTCTGAAATACTGTCATTCTTTCATTTAATGTGCTGATTACATGTTCAGCTTGTGAACTATTCCAGCATTTATAGTTTTTGCCCTAAAAATTCAACCTACCTCGTTTTTCCTCATCTTGTATTTGTATGGGTGGTGATTAATATTCCTGTCTTATGGGATCTTCTTAATGGGACCTTTCTTCACTGTGTCAATTTAATTTTGAATTTAACCTTTTCCTCTGATGTGCTTTCTGTCCCTTCATTCTTAATTAATCTGTCAGTTTATGCTGCATTCTACCATCCAATTGTTAATGAAACTAATGAAAAATATTGGATAGAGGACACATCCCAATACAGCCTGTTAATACATATTTCTCATTTGCAGACATAATTGACAGTTACAGCTTGGTCAGTTTTCTCATAACTTAAGCATTATTCTCATAGAATTTTTGCTTAGAGCATTTTTTTACAAAATTGGCATGGGAAAAATAATGGAAAATTGTGTCAAGTGGCTTTCAGAGTTAGCGTATGGTTTTCTTCTCTCCATAAGGCCCTTTACATTGCCAAAAGAGGACTTGGGGAGTTTTTGCATGACTGTTTTTGACACTTCCATGTTGGGTCCAATTCATCATCTTTATGCATTTGAGGTACAAAGCTTAATTATTTAGTGTTTTTCCGCAAATTGAAATTGAACTAGATTGCTTGTAACTCCATAATTTCCCATATTTTGCTCAGTCCTAGCTTTTTTAGGCAAGGTTTGCATTTGCCCTCTCCTAGTTTTCTTACAATTTAGCTGCCCTCTTTGAATTCTCAAAGCAAACTGGCAACTCAGGCTGCTGGATTGTTTAGGGATTTTTTGTTCATTGGTTTTTTTTTTTTCTTTGTTTCGTCTGTTGTTTTGTTTGGTTGGGTTTTTTCCAGAGCTTTGTCGTCAGCAGACAGCAAATAATCTTGTATTTTTACCCTAAGAGTGTTGCATAAGGGTCAAATTGATCCTGACTCCCAATATTTTTCCCCACTGTTATTCATGGACATAATAGTGAAGAACTGAAATGAAACTGCAGACATTTGTTTCCTTGTTATATTTGGACAAAGAAGTTGTGATGATAAGGAGAGCTAATGGAATATGAGCAAGTTTGTTTAGTAGAAAAGCTCAGCTCAACTACTTCCATCGTTTTTCAGCAAGTGTAGGAGCATTTTGTTGTGCTCTTGCTAAGAAAGAGTTCTCAGATTAAGCCATAGACATGGGAATGTTGTAGTGTTATGAATATTACTAATATTTTCACCATATAAACCTTCTCTCTATATGGACTGAGGCTGATTAAAACTTATTTTTGCCTCCTATGTGATGGCAATGCAAATCACAATGGAAACTCCCCACAGGTTTATTTATTTCCTTTCAAGCTTGCTTTTGTTGTTGGTGCAGGGATGTGCTGAAGATCCTCCAGGGCCAAGGGCTGGCTTGGCTCAGATCCATAATCCTTTACAAGTATTGAGGGCTCAGAGAAGGGATATGAGTCTTATAAAGAGACCAGTACCAGTGTGTAAACTGCTCTAAATCCCCCTTCAATGCACACTTGTGCAGTTTTATCTGGACTGTCTTAGCTGGAGAAGATTCCTTGCTTCAGACAAGCACCTGTTTCAAAATGCCAGTCCTGTCAGAGTCTGCACTAAGTGCTTTGGGGAAAAGCTCTTGTGTTTTCAAAGCCCTCATTTGAATGTCCCACGGCATAAAGGACATGTGCAATTCAGGTTCCTTTCTCTCCAACTGTTAATTTTTCCCATGTGAATTAGGTCAATTATTGAAGCAAATAATGTTTGTTTAAATGGGGAGATGAATTCATTGTCTGATTCCCTAATTCTTTGCATTTTTCCTGGCTATTTCCCTTTTTCAAGCCTGGTTTTCTTAGTTTTTGTAAAAAAAAGAGTATACTTTGTGCTTAATATTTAACTTTTTCCTTGCTGAGCAAGTTTGCAAGAAGTAGTTGTTCAGTTTCTGGCAAGGTAAAGATGAGATTCTAAGGTGAGTCAAAACTCCATGACTGGTGCATTTTGTTATGTAAACTGCACAAATTGCATGAATACAGGAACATTCCATTGGATGAAGTCATGAAGAATGCGGGCAATTTCTGCAAGCTTCTGAGTATTTTTTACTCCAAATATTAGCTGAACTTATGAATTTTCTGCTGATACAGATGCAGTATACTGCTCCCTAAACATGTTGACAGGTTAAATGTTGTCTACACTGAAAGTGTCCTTAGAACACCTTGTTTGTATTCCAGAAAACATATGTGAATGCAGAAGACGTGCAAATTACTAAAAAATACTTCATAAGGTTCAAAAGGGGAAAAAAACAAAAAGAAGCATTACATTAAAATCTGCCTTGTTAGAAGTTTTGTACAAAATACTGATTTGGATGTAGTTCCTTCAAATAAAACAATAGACATTGAAACCACCATTATTAATCCTAAATATCCACTTTCTTTTATTAGATGTAATCTTGGTGACACATTTCTTCATAGCAGAAAATAGCAAACCTGAGTAATAACAAAACCTGGATTATGAATGTGCCTTTGATTTTCTTATGACAAGTGGCACACATGAGAATGTGTATGTGAACAAAAATTGTTTTGTGCAAAAGTATGAATGTAAGTGTTCTTTCTTTTAATGTCTTAAACTTTGCTAAGGTCAAAAAAAAAAAAGACTGAGACACTGCATGAAATGTGAGTAATAATCTGATTTGATTATAATATATTAAAAAATTCTAGAAAGCTTATCAATACCTACCTGTATTTTAGTACAGGGAACTCAATTTTGCCCATGTAATTTTTTCTTACAGTTCTCTTTAGAAAATTTCCACTTTCTTATTTGCATGTGTATGTTCTTAGCTTTCCCTTCTACATTGTAATGGGTGTGAACATTTCTCAGTGAGATGCTCTCCTCACAATTATGACTGTGCTGCGTGCTGCCCATTGAGAAATCCTCCTCCACACATTAAAATGAAGTAAACTAGGAAATTGTGGCAAATTATAATTACATTGTAATTATGAATAGGGCTGAAAAATAAGATTTTTTTTTCTGATGTAGGACCAACTAAGTATTCCTTAGAGGCACTAAGTTATTAACATGCTAATGATTTTTTTTTAAATTCTGACCAAGTTGTAGCCAGCATGAAAATTGCCAGCACTGACATTCAAAAGAGTTTTTGAATTGCTAAGTGGAAAATTGAAGAGAAATTGATGTTTTACAGTAGAGTGGATCTTTGATTAAATATTATATGCAATCACCAGTTTCCCAAAAAGTTGTGGGGTGTATCACACTTCAGGAAATACTGTGCTAGTACAAATTTTATACTGCTTATGTGAATGTGTTTTATGGGAACATGGGGAATATTGTACTCTGTGGATCACTATTCTCACTTTAATATCACTTAATGTTCTCTCAAAAAGAGGAAGAACTGTGTATAATTGCAAGAAAGAGGAACAATGCAACCCAGACTTATGTGTCAAGTAACCATATTATTTTCATTAAAATAGTCAGGAGCTTGAATGAAACAACCAAACAAACTCTTGGTTGCAGGAGAACTCATGTCCCATCTATAGGTGCAGGATTATAGTGTGATATACAGTTAAATATCCCAAATAACTTTAGTAACAGCTTGCTTTTGTCACAGATTTAATATTCTTTCATTTGAATTTATGATTTGGGAGAAGAACAGTTCTTGATTTTTTTGATTGGTTGGTAAATAATTACTGGAAATGCCTTCTAAAAGGGCAGAAAAGGGCCCCTTGCTTGTCATGATCCATAAAACCTACAATGCCTAGGCAGAGGATGAAATATCTGTCCTTGAAACTTCCTGCTAGAATACTTTTTGTCATCACGAAGATGCATAAAATGAGTGTTCTGATTGCTGCTGTTGACACAGAAGAATTGATGTTTACTAAGGTATGTTGGATGTCTTCAACATCTGAACAATATGACTTACATTTATTTTGTTTCTTTTTGGCAGGCAGTAGTGTGGATTTAATATGTTTTAAATCAAATTGCTGGTTTCAGGGCAAGTTCATTAAGGACTTTGATAATGAAATATTAGAACAAGCGAATTGCATTTCAACATGAATTAAGGCAAGCACAAGTTTAACAAGGTTCGTGAACTGGACTGAATTTATTAGGCTTTCCTTATCTTCTCTTTTGTGTTATTAATTGAAAGAATATGCAAATCAAATAACAACTCTGAGGATGTGAACCTGTAGAAATTAAAGATAAATACATGATGGACTGTGAAGTCCTGAGTTTCATTTTCTGAAGAGGATTGATGTTCACCAGTTCTGGGCTTTTCCCCTGTGATCTGGTTTGAGATTTTCACATATCTAGTAAAATTTGGTTACTGAATTCTAGGTGAAGAATTACATAAACTTTTGGAGATGGTGAGCTGTCGAAAAAGTGCCTCTGTTCCTCAGTCCTTGCCTATGAGCTATATTGCTGTTATAAAAAAAACAAGAGTTAGGAAGCTGGCATGTCAGACTGTCCACTTGCTGCTGTAAATCCATGTCCCTCTCTTCTCACCCTTTCCCAGGAGATTTGGTCTTTATGCCTGTGCTAGGAAACCTGCATGTCATCCTCTTCTGTCAAGTAACAGTATCTGAAACAGTTCCTCTAGAAGTGAGCAGAGATGCTATTTTTGTACAAGATCATGCTAAGTTCAGTGGTGGTATTGATTTATGCGGAGTTCAGACAACACACATTGGAAATACTGCATACAAATACAATTAAGATAAGCCTAATTCAACTTCTTTTCTAGAGTACAAAGAATAAGCATTCATTTATAAAAGTAACTTGATTTCTGTTGAAGGCCTAAGGTTATTCAAACTGGGGAAGCTCCTGATGGCGTTGTTATGGCCAGAATATACTCTGTACGTGTGTTGGAGTGCATGTTGGTGTCTGGTAGATGGCAGTGACAGCATTGGCAGCGGAGTTCAGTGCTCCGTGGAAATGATGGGGAGGTCAGGGAGTGATCCATCTGCAGCCAGCTCCTGCCTGGGGCGGCAGTGGTGTGTGGTGGGGAGGGACTGACGCACGGGCGCTGCGGATTGCTGTTCTCATCGTGCAGCCGGACACTGATTTGTTCCAGCAGGAGTTTTGGTTAGTCTCTCTAACTGCTTTTAGTTTTCAAATGTTAGGGTTGTCCTTTTAAAAGGGCTGCCTGAGCTAGCCAGTCCTGATTTTAACTTTGGTTCCTGTGCAGGCCACTCAGGTTTTCTACATTTTCTGCGCTTGCTGAGATGAATGCAGTTGTCCCTCAACTGGGTTAAGGAGCGTCACAAAAATTCAGTCCGCCCCAAACGTGAAACAATATGTTCCTGAATGTAACCAATGAAACAAAATCCAGGGAAAGAGTCTAGAAGGAATAAATAAACTAGTTTTAAAATTTTGAACCATAATTCTCACGGATAAACATTTCCTGCCAAATACCTCTTCTCAATCTATTGCTCAAATGCAACTAACTTCTCACTTGTTGGCTTTAAGTGTATAGAAAAATACATCTACTTGCAGCCTGCAAAATCTGTCCTACACTGTTTTGGTAATGGCATTCAGCTGCTCTGGAAAATATTACAAGTTCAAAGCATTAAACAAATATTGGCTAATTAAATGAATAATTTAAAAAACAAAGTATACTTCCAGCAATACAGAAGACTGTGCTTAGCACATAATAGAGTACCAATAGTCTATTATGATTTCAAGTGTCTTTAGCAAATTTAGAAGATGCATTGTATTGTGTGAATACATTTGGATAAATGTCTTAATCTGATAATATCACATTTATAATGACTGGACTTAAATGCCACAAAATGGCCAACAGTGCCATGAGTTTTTTTAAAAGTCCATGTGACTACTGAAAATACTTGCATGTTTCCCTTATCTAATGATGTTTTTATGAGGGAATAGTACTTGAATTATTATACAGTGATTGTTGATTTTAGAAATTGCAGAAATATTCATATAAGTTAGACTAAAACATTCAACAGATTATACTAATTGCATGTCTTTTGTATTTAGGCTCAGTTTGGGCATAATTTTAAATATCTTGTCCCTTTAGAAAAGACAGTACAAAAACAGTACAACTGAAACATCAAAGCTTTCTTAACGACCTAAAAAATTTCTCTTCAGCACATGCAGACACTCTACAGAATAATACTAGTTATAGCGATTATTCAGCAGTATCTTGGGAAAGATCACTGAAATTGAGGAGTAGATCACCTTTTCACAGGAGTTTCCTTTTGTGTCATACTTTCAATTTCGAAAATATTATATCCAAAATTCAAGCATTAGCCTTTATCTAAGCACTTGCCTTTGTGTTTGGGGCATTCCTATGATTTTTTGCTCTTTTTATATAGAAAAGCACTAGATTACAGTAATCATGAAATTATCTACCATTTCTCTGGGCTATTTGTGGTATTTTTTCCTGCTGAATTCTCAAATGGCAGAAAACCAAATAGTCTTCTAATGTATTTTCTCTTTAAATAGCAAACAAAAGGGAACAAGAGTGTATGAAAAATGCTGCTGAACCTCTCTTCATGCTAGTCATAATATGAAGCTAATAAACATCCCTCTGATATTCAAACAACAAAAGTTTTATTTTTCAGTTTTCTTTTAAACTACAATAACCTAGGAAAAATAAAGTTGCGTAGAAAAGGAAAAGAAGCAGTGAAGAGGAGGGTTGGAAAGAAAGCAGAGAAATTGCCCGTTACTTTTAGTGTTAGAACCTGTGCTAAGTTTGGAGACCCAAAAGCGTGAATTCAAGTTTCACTTGGCAACTGCATGACTGAATAAAGTTTTTTTGTCCTGATAAAGACAGGAATTGTACAAGATTTACAGATACAGTAAAAGGCTTTCAACAAGGTTGCTGCTGTCAGCACTGAGTGTTTTTCTGTAAGGTATTTTTTTCAAGCTCCTGCAGGTAATGAAGAAAATATAATAGTGCATGTTTCTAATTATCCCAACTTTACTGCTATTTCCAATGCTAAAATGTAGATGTTTTCTACATCTTGCTCTTATAATCTAATATTTAATTTAATTTAAAATATTTCTGCAGTGTTTGTAAGTTCAGTAAGATTTGGTTTTTTTTGTGTCTCTGCAGGCAGTCTTTCTAACCCATTTTCTTTTTTTATATGGTGCATGTTTCCTTCAGTTTATTTTAAGAAAATAATACCTTTTACAATGGCAATGAAAGATCTTTGGACTTCATAGTAATGCAATTTTAGCTGAATATTCTTTTGCTGCTGCTTCTTTTGTGTCTCTCTGGTGCTGATACAAAATTTAAGGTTATGAATATGTCTTAATAAGACTGTTCATCTTTAAAGAAGGAACCTTCTTTGTGACAAAGAGATTCTGTGGTGAATAGTTCTGTGTAATCAATGTGCTTCTAGAAGGGGGATTGTATCTCACAGTATGGAAGCAGTTGGGGGCTGTTGGAGTAATTGGAAGCATGATGGGACAGGACTGCTCTGCAGCTTAATGTAAATATTCACCTCCAAAAGAGGAACTGAGAGGAAGCATGAAGTAAGTTCTCCAGGAACAAAGCTGTCTTTGCAGTACTATATGGGGAAATTTATGTCAGTGATTAGCAGCACTGAGTTGGGACAAACAAATAATCCTAGTGGAAATCATGTCAAAGTGTTGTGAGGAAAAATGTGAAAGTGAGTGTGAAAACAAATATGAGATACTAATGATTGGTGCGTTGCATAGCTAAGGGCATTACTTTAGTTAAAAATTTGGACTGCATGTTGTGGTCAATATTAATGGAGAGCTGCTTAGAGAGAAGAAATCAGAATGTAAATGGGGATCTGCAAGGAGACAGACCACAAGACTATCAGGAAAATATGAGTTTTGACTTCATGAGTTTCTTGAAGGTCAGTCTTATGATGCTGTCCTTTCTGTTTGTTCACATTGCATAATCCTGCAATGTGGTTTAAAGTTCTCAATGTCCAACAATGTTCTCAGTTACTATTATTGAAATGGACACCAGAGCCCGTACCAAGCTAACATCTACAATATCAAAGTGGATTTCCTTTAGTTTCATTGCAAATATTTATATACTTATCTATCTTACTCTATTATCGCTGTATCTCCCTCCTTTTTAAATTTTTTTCTTTTCTTCACTGACGAACTACTGGTAGAGTAGGTTCTTGTTCCATATTGTAAAAACAGAAAGCTCTTGCACACATGCTCAGAAATGTGACTGTTTATGGAGGTAGGTAATGTTAGAAAATGGCTTCCTTCAGGTCGTCTGCTTCTTTCATTACTCTTGCAAATTAGTGGAGACCAAAACTTCATATCTGAAGGACGAAATCTGCAAAGTCAGCATGAGAGGAGAGCTCAGGGTTGGAATAGCTTGGTTTTGCTATGTTGCTTTATGCCAGAATTTACTGTGTTTGATTGTACATTTTGTCAAGGTTGCTGTTTTTTATCTCTGTGGTGAGCAGAAGGCTCCTGCAGGCAGAATAAAAGGCTCTTGGGGCATCATTTGTCAGCTAATCCCACTGTTAAAAAATGCTCTCTCAGGAGAAGAAAATCCTGTGCTTTCTTCACACCTGTGAGAAAATATTGTGCCACTATGAAACTTACTCATATCTTGGGTGTTCAAGGTGTTCTTTCATTTCATATTTTTCCACTGGGACACTTGTGCTTCTAGTCAGCTTGCCCTCAGAGGAGACCCATCCACATTCTGCTATCTCTTTTGATGGTTCAAGTGGTGACAGCAGGCAGAGTGGTAGCTGCTTTGTTCCCTACCCTAACACCTGTTAGTAGGTGATTGTGGTACTGGCTGTGATAATTGCCTGTAGTCAAGCATGCACAAGGTGGCCATCACAGCACGTGGCAAACATCTATCAGGCACGTGCCTGGCATGTGTCATTCACATGCCAATCATGTGCCCAGCACACGACATTCGCACATCTACATCTGGCAATCGTGAGCCTGACACTCTAGTACAGAACAAAATTTGAAATGTAGTGACTTAGTGTTGCTTGGGCTGTAGGGCTCAGGGGCTGTTGCTCATCTTTCTCATTAAGATTTAAGCTTGTGCAAGGATATTTGAAAAATTGTTATCAATTTGTGTTATTAATTCTTAAAGAAATGAAGACCCCTGCAGAAATGCTTGATATAAGAAGTATCCAGTATAGATGATCACTGTTTTGGTTTGTGTATGAATTCTCCTTGTGATGAATGTTTCAGAATTTGCTGAAGCAGCAAAAAATCGATAATGTGGAATGAAGTTCAGTCAATGAAGAGTGATAAGTGTAGTGATCAATAAGTGAGTGATTTGTGAAAAGCAGTTGATGACAGTGGGTGTGTGCTGGTTCCAGATGTGTTTGCTGTAGGAGCAAGGCATGCTGAAATGGGTAACACTGCTGTACTGCCAAGTAAGCCATTCCAGTTTTCTTCCTGACAGTTAAAGTTGATTACAAATGGCATTATTTGGCTCGATTTAAATAGTGCTGGGTGAAATAATGAGGATTTTGTCTAAACTAGGGAAATGAGGGATAGGACAGAGTAGTCTCTTGTGTACAGTGGCTTAGGGGAAGGTCACTTGTTCAGTTATTTGGTTTTAGGCTGTGGTTTTGATGGCTTTGCTTACATTCAGTGTTCTCTTTTCTTATGCCTCTGTGGCAAACAAAATGAAAATGTGACAAGGATTTCAAATGGATTACCATTAAAATGAAGCCAAAGTAAATGAATGTGTATTGGGAGATTAATTTTTTTAACTTGGTTGCCCATAATTCAATAGTTTTTTTTCTGTCAAATAAACTTCTCAGGGAAGAAACAATATGTAGGTTTATGATTGAAGTAGCAATTTGACATTGTTTGGATGTTATTACCTTATAGAGCTTCTCTGATTGGTCACATATATGTTGGCTATTAGTTTAATGAATTGTAGCTTTGTGAGTCGTGCACTCAAAAACGAAGTTCTAGCTATTGTAATCTTTGTACTTTTTAATCATTAAAGGTTTCCCTTTTCTGATTTTTGTCGTAGAAATTCTTACTCATGCAGGTAATCCCATTAAAATTCACTGAGGCTGATAGTGTGAGTAGTCTGGTAGTCTGGGTCTAAATTAATAAAGGAATCTCATTTCTATTCTTCTAGAGTACAGGTATATAAAACACTGAAAGTGCTTTAAGTGTTCTTTAACCCCAGCTGTAAAAGATACCATAAATTTAAAAAGTGACAGTTTCTATAATACATAGCAAGAACAGCAGAAGTTATGGTGACTGCTGAGATGCTGAAATTACTATGAATTTCCTTTAGTTAAAAGGAAAATGAGGATCTGATTCTGCTGTTCTTGCACGGTTTTCATGCCGGTGTAATGTCAAATGTATATATATCTATGTGTGTATGTATATACACGCATCTTGCCATTTGAGGAAAACTGATCCAGTTAGGTGTCTGGGCTTTTAGTGGGAAGAGCACCATCTTGTAAAAGCCTGTCAATAGCTAAAGGTCACTGCTACCATTGTATTTAACTTTTCTCTAACTTCCCTAAAATTTCATTTCGATCAAAGTTACGTACATGTCCAGTGACCTGCAGTGTTTTAGATTATGAGGTGAATTAGAGAAGGTAATTCTGAGGGAAAAAACCTTGAAATATCAGGCAGTGTAATATTTTGTCAAGAATTCTATCCTTTTGCCATAAAATTATTTTTCAAAATTTCATATATATTTTATCAATAGTCTTAAATGACTTTTACTGCTAACAAACATTTTAATGCAGAGTCATCATTCTTAAAAAATAAGTAGTTGAGCAAATCCCAGGGATTTTTATAAACTTGTTCTATGTATAATAGAGTTTATAAGCTGCTTCATCTGAATCAGCATGCCTGAAGGGACAAACTTCATAGGTCTTCCAGGGCTTTGAATTCTACCATGCTTGACTTCCCAGGGCTTTTCAGCATTTTCAGCCTACCCGACAGGTTGAGAGATGTTGCAGATAGCCAGCAGAGCTGGAAAGATTTTCCTCACTCAGCAGCAGTCGTTTTTGCAGATCACAGTGGCTGAGCAAAGTGCTCAGGCTTCCGAAAAGCATTGGCTCAGGGTCTGTGCTGTGAGCACTTGCTGCAGAGAAGTGCCGTGGTGAAGGTCTCCCAGAGAAAGCTGGAACACGTCAGCTATTTTACCTTCTGTGTGTGTATGTGTGTATGGTGTTGTTCCCGTGCTTTCCATGATTCTTTTTCAGAAATGCATCCAATCATGGGAGGATGCTTCAGAAAGAACCATTGATTTTTAATTATTAGCAGTGCATGCTATGTAAACCCCTACAAAAAAAATAACATGGTGGTGGAATACTGAAGGTGGTGCTCCAGCACAACTTTGCATGGAAAAGATGTATAAAAATACACAGATTTCTGCAAAACTGGGAAAAACTTTCCTATTTTAGAAGCTTTCTTTTGTATTTTAATATTAGTAAGGCACTGTCATTGATTCACGTGTTCAGTAAACTGCTAGACCTCTCTGATAGGCTTTGAGTTTTGGAAGATACTCCTGGACTATGCTGTACAATCAGTAATTTCAAACAGGGGCTGACTTTTAGAAGCAAAGTGGAGCAGCAGCTCCTGCTTTGAAGGGGAGATGTGGGCTTGTGTTCTTTAGTTTGTTCATGTTTTCCTGCATTTCCTTACTTTCATTGTGGAACTGTGAATGTCCAAATTCCAAATAGGTAATGTATTTCAGAGATCACACTTACAGAAACAATTTCAAACCCTCCTCTTACACTTAGCCTTAAAAGATATTATTTGCCTTATAAAAAATATAAGCAAATTTTCCCTAATATGCCCTGCCTTCATTTTCCACAATTCAACAGAGAAGTGAATTACACTCATGGGAAAGTAATGCAAGGAAAAAGCTAGTGCAATAAATTGCCCAGGACATCCTCTTAGGTCCTGATATTTCATGATGCATTTTCCTGAACATGCACTGGCGCACACACACTCACCCTATGGGATTATAGCAGTCATGCCTTGAAAATATATTTATATTCACTAATAGTGAATCACCCAAATTTATCCCAAACAAAAAATAAATCATCCCACTTTCTGTGTTCAGTAATTAGATTCCTTTTGCACATTTTTATTTTTGATGCCTAAGCGTTTCTATAAATGGATTACATCTGGGTACTGTGATGAAAAGGTTATTAGAAATGTGACACAGACAGATAGTCCTTGTGTTAAAATAAGTCCCCAGTGGCAAAAGCAAAGCTCTACATTGGCCTTGTGTGACTGTAACAAAAGATTTTAGCTGCTGCTCTGGGACACTGTGTCATCCCACGGAAACAAAAATAGGTCCAGGTCCCACAATTTGTCTTTCAGATTTTTTTACCAATACATGTCCAGTGTACTCTGATTTGCTAGAAATTATTTTTAGACCCCCTAATACTGATGAAGAGATTCAGATAAATGTATAGTTGACAAGCAGAAACATTATATCAGCTGTGGAGACAATAGCAAAGGCATTGTCTGTCAAGCCATGATAGAGAATATGCTTTTTAAGTTCTACACAATATGTACCTCTCAGCTAAAATTGCAACAGCTACCCAAAAAGCCACATGCTGTAAAGTAGCAGAAATTATGTTCATATTACCATGAATGCAGGGCTGAATGCAGTATTTAAAGAAAATGCAATCCAAAGGTTTGAGAGTAAGATAAACAACAATAACTTTCACAAGCACTTGCAGAAACATCTGGTAGCCTTTCCAAACACAACAGACTTTCACCTTGATGTGTTTGCATTGCTTGGAAAATGATCTGGTCTCCATTAAATCCAACACTAAATGGCCCAGTGGGTGTAATGAAGCAATAACATAATAAAAAAAAAAACCCCTATCCTTCTAAATGTTGCCAGAGCTATCTGAATGTTTTATAATGAGCAGATAATCTGAAAAAAAAATATTCCTGCTGTGCAAGCATAAATGATAATATTCAAACATAAGACTTTTTCCTCAAGGTTTTATTTTTTTTTTAACAGAGGTGTTTTTAGAAATGCATTTAGAGAAAGGCAAAAGTAGAACTTTTTGTTTGATTTAGAAATACATTCCAAAGGGTAACTGATTGAAGCACTGAAATTGCTCTGTTTTGTTCTTCTATGGCTCCTGTGTTTTCTAGATATTTTGTTTAAAAATATCCACACAGCAATTCCCTAAAACAAAATTACGACAAAATGGATGGTGAGATTATCTTTTTGATGTTTTTATATGTGGTAAATATTGCTATTTACTAGGACCTTAGAAGGTTTGAAAATTCAAACTATAAAAGTCTGAAAATATTTGGAAAATTATCTTTCAAATACAAAAAATAATAATTTCTAAAATTTCTTAGATTAAAAAAAATAAAAAAGGAAGACCCCACATATTTCTGGCATTTCTTTTGAAATGAAAACAAAAAAGCTTTTTTTTGGTTATCTCTTGCTTGTAGCCTTTAATTTCCTCTTCCTCACTGTTACTACCCTTATTGCCACTTTATTTCATTTCATGTCCAATGGCTGCATTTTTTTGTGCATACCAAAGATTTTAGGGGTTGAACTCTCTTTCTAAGAATTATTATTCTTTATTCTGCAATGTTTGGGTTTCTTAGTGGGAAGTGGTGGTTGTTTATTTTTTTAAACAGAATTCCCACAGAGCTTATTCATGTGGCTTGCCTTTTTAATTCTTTTCCTGTTTCATTTTCTAGATGTATTTTCATCAGCATATTGCCAAAATACTTATTTCTGAAATACTTAATCACAAAAGAAAATAAAGGTGCCTGTGTATCCAAAGAGATAACCTATCAGCAAACTTGTCACAGACACTAACTGAAAATTAATTTTAAAAATTGCCTACTTGGATACAGTGGTAGTGATTGTATCGGAGTGTTAAAAATGGAACTTTCTTGTCTGCAAAAATGAGTGGCTCGTTATGCCCAAACAGCTGTTCATGCTCTTGCTTTCTGCTGAGATAAAGTTTTGATTGGATATTTAGGTACTGGGAAAATCAAAGATATTTGAGGTGGAAAATGGCACTTACAGGATATCTGAATGACAGGTTGTAGGCTGATTTTACATATGGGAGTTGATCCAGAGAGTCTGTAAAAATGATTTTTATCTGTGAAATCAAAAGTAATATTCTTGTATCAGCAATAGTGTGGCCAGCAGGACCAGGGCAGTGCTTGTCACCCTGTACTGGGCACTGGTGAGGCAACACCTCAAATCCTGTGTTCAGTTCTGGGCCCCTCCCTACAAGAGGAACACTGAGCTGCTGGAATGTCTCCAGAGAATGGCAATCAAGCTGGTGAATGGTCTGGAGCACAAATTTGATGAGGAGCAGCTGAGGGAGCTGGGATTATTTTAGTCTAGAGAAAAGGAGGCTCAGGACTCTACCATTCTCTGCAGATACCTGATAGGAGGGTATGGACAGGTAGGGGTCAGTCTCTTCTCCCTGGTAACAAGTGATAGGACATGTTCTCAAGTTGTGTTAGCAGAGGATTGGACTGGATATTTGGAAAAATTTCTTCAACAAAAGGGTTATCAAGCAGTTACACATGCTGCCTAGGAAACTGATACATTTGCCATTCCTGGGGGTATTTAGACAGACATGTGGATGTGGCTCTTGAGAACACGGTTTAGTGGTGGACTTGGCAGTGCTGGGTTAACAGCTGGACTTGAAGATCTTAAAGATCTGTATAAACCTAAAAGATTCTATTATTATAATTCCCTATTCTATTTTTTTCCCTTTCCTTCCCTTTAAAAGCTGTTCTGACTGCTTACCTTCTCAGAAGTATTGCTAAACCCAAGGTGTTGTCCAGCAGAGGCAGCCAGAATTGCAGCTGGATGTTTCTGTCCCTTTTTTGTCTCTGACTACCATTGACAGGAGTTTTGAGTTTCAAGGCTGTGAGTACAGTTTCGTATGTGAAAATCAAGAATATAGAATAGAAATAATGCACTTCAGGTTGCTTGACAGCAACAAATTTTCTTTGTTGGCAAAACCTGCTAGCTCTACCATTTGTCATGCTAATTACTGCCTCAGGTACAAGGTCTGTACCAAGATCTACTGCTGGTGGAGAGGGAAGTGACAAAACAGGAGCTGCTCACTTTACCTGGATGGGAGGAGCATCCCTCTGGACCTGGGTAACACACACATAGCTGAACCCATGTCTTTTTCTGGCCCTATTTTATTCAGAAATCTTTGTTTTCACAAGGAGTGTTTCTGAAAACAGACTGAATAGAAAGAAAATGAGGGAGTTTTCATGGCTTGTAAGTCATCACAGTAGTGCTTCTCAGATTTTAGAAGCTGATGTTTGCAAATTAATTACTTGGCCTTTAAATAGTTCCAAACCACCCAAAGTGCTCCATTATGTTAGCACAGGCTTGAGAAATAGATATGTATTACTAGCTAATTGAATAACATATGGTGTTGATTAGTGCTTAGCTCTTTTTATAGAACTCAATTAAAAAACTGACTGCAGTATATTTTGAGACTATGAGATGTCTGTTAGTTGCTTCTGGCATGAGTGAGCTGCTGAACCAAGAAACGATGAACTTTTTCTGTTTAGTCCATCTGTAAGTTCCTTTAGGATCTCTTGGTGCATGTGGCTGTGATGGGAGATAGGCTGGGGTTTGTTCATTTGCTGCAGCATTGAAATGCAGCCTTTCCTGAAAGATTTAAATGCTCTCCTGGCAAAGCAAACAAAAGCCCAGGCTTTTATTTTCTGTGCTATTGCTTAAGGTATACAAATATACAATGAGCCGGTTTCAAATGGATAAATATCTATTCTTATAGGGTTCAGTTTGCAGAGAACCATTTCTTGTGAGGAGTCCTAGGACAGAGACATAAAATTATAAAGCACTCTAACCCCAAATAATGTCAATCTCAATTTTACCTAATTCCACCTCAGCAATAAACACATGTGGAAAACATGCTTTTTTTCCTTTTGCTTGATGTGGTTTTTGTTTCAGAGATTATTTTCCTCTTAGACTTCACAAAAACACCTGAGATGATGATGATTATGATCTTATTATTATTCCCATGGATGATTGAAGTGCTGTAGCAGCTAGTAGCAGTGATCAGACTGGTTGGAGCTGGTAGCATACAGAGAAACAATAAACAAGAAAATAAGATGTTTCCCTCCCTGACTTTTCTTGCCCCCCCTGCCAAGATGCCTCTTTTACTCTATTTTGAGTATTTTTAAAGAGAAAACTTGATAAATATAGACTTCAAATGTGATTTGATCTGAACCTGTATTAGGCACATGGCAAGAAGAGATACTGAGTTTTATCCACGGTTTTATCACTGGCTATTAATTTAGCTCTTGGGTGTATGACCTGACAAAATCTTCCTTGATTTCTAGAAGCAAGTGATTATTCTTGCTACAAAAACTCATAGTAGAAAAGCCTTCCTACAGTGTAAAATTACTTAATGCATATATTTTCCAGATTTTCACATCAAATTTTATTGTATTATGTGCTATTTGGTATTTAAACTTAATCAGAAAGGCTCAGAAAGAAGGAGACCCTGAAAAATTGATTGGTTTCTAAAAAGCATTTCAGAACCCAGTAGATTCCCATTCCACAGTAGCTCTTCCACTGAAATGGCATTTTCATCCATCCATCCATCCATAGAAAACAGATGAGTCCTGCAGCATATCCTGAAGGTTACTGAGGTCATTTGGGAGGGATCTGTGTTGCACAGATGCAGTGCTTTCACCGTGAGTGACCTTTCACCACTTGCTGCTTTTTGTTGTGCGTTTGTTCTGCCACAGCCGTGATGTGCAGCACAGGCTGTTCGTGACCTAAATTGCTCTGGGCTCTGAACCAGGAGCAGGTGCAGCCACGACCAAAACCGGAAAGCTGCAGTGTTGGGATCATCCAGTGATAATGGGGGGTGGAAGAAGCCAAGGATATTTTGTTTTATTATTCCTGATCCTTCCCCCAGGCTACCCTGTCCCCACCATCCATGTTTAAAATAGATGGCAGTATGATGATTTTAGGCTTCTCCCAGGAATACATTTCTAGAGCTAGCATTTTATTCAGTAAGCTCAATTAAAGGTTGCAAATGCAAGTTAGCACTCATGGGCTTTTTGGTCAAGGCATCACAAGTATCCAATGCACCAGGAAGCTTCAACGAGCATAACATAAATAGGAAAACTTCAGCACAGAGATACCAGTTTTGAGGGTCCTGGCACATAGTGCCTCACACTCACAGTGTGAAGACGATTCTTAAAAGCTTCATGCAAAAGTCGCTGTGCTACAGTGACTTACGTCAACTGGTGATGTCCTATCACCTGAAAGATAGAGCAACGTATTTATGAAGTTTGAAAAGATAAGATTCCAGTTATTACCAGAGGGTGTAGCATGCCAGTAACATCCCTTAAATATGTGAAAGCTGACAAGGTGAGGCTATTGATAAGTGATCAATCTCGATTTTTTTTTTCTCTTTTCTTTTTTCTTTTTCTTTTCTTTTTTAAACATTGCATTAACAACAGTTTCTTGAAAGCAGATGGTATCTCTCCATATTGTTATTTGTTGATATCTCAGAAAAGGAGTATTATTATTATTATTACCTGCAAAAGTTCAGTCCTTTTAATGTTTGGAGAGACATTATCACAGGCAGAGCAACATTCATCCCATCTAATTTGAGATGTACAGCATAGACATCTGCAAATGAAGAGGAGTATGTTTTTCTGACCACAAAACACCTGAGTTTATGCTTTAGTCTAGCTCATTGTGAGATGACTCTGCATAGCACTTCTTGGTGAAATTTAGTGTCTAGAAATAGAGTCTGGGAATGAGTAACTCAGATGCAAACATCTGCATCTTTGATGATTGTTACTTGAATGTTGTTCACAGTTTTGAAAAGAAATACTAGAAATCCCTTAATATTGTAATTAGTGGACTTTGTCCTTAATGCCCTGTCCATCTTTTCTATCCTGCAGCTATTACAAGAATGTATTTATTGTAGCAACCTGTTGGGAAGGAGATATGCTTTAAGATGTATAGAATCATAGGATGGTTTGGGTTGGAAGGGACCTTAAAAATCACCTAGTTCCAGCTGTCCTGCCGGAGAAAGGCAACCTTCCTCAGCCAAATTATGCAAAGCTCCACCCAACTTGGACTTAAACCTGTCCGGGGATGGAGAGTCCACTTCTCTGGGTAACCTGTTTCAGTGCCTCACCACACTTAAAATGAGGTATTTTTTTCCCCTAATACCTAATCTAAACACATCCTCCTTCACCCTGAGGCCATTCCCCCTCAGGTTCTATCACCACAGGCCCTTGTGAAAAGTCCCTCTTCAGCATTCTTGTAAGCCCCTTCAGGTACTGGAAGGTATCTCTAAGGTCATCCTGAAGCCTTCTCTTCTCCAAGCTGAACTGGGTCATTGATCAGTGGCAGAATGTCTGCATTAAATACAACAGACTTAGGTACACAGTGGTCTCTGGGACTCCTGTACTCTGTTGGCCTCTTGAATGTACACAACATATTTAAGTATTATGTACAAGAGCTAAAGTCACAGTGATTGATGCAGTTCTATGCTGATAAGACTGTCTGGAAATAAAGCAATTTTAGTACAAATGAGTAATATTTCCTTTCAATTTTCTTGAATAGAAAGTATGCAATTGGCTTGCAGCTAAGAAGGTAGGGATTGTTTCAGGAAATAATGTGATTTCTAATCCCCTACTTTCAAGCACATTTTAGAAGAGAAATCCCCACAAAGTAGCTATGTTATCTAAGCCAGCAAACGCCACAAATTGTAGTGAGCTGGTTTTCCATATGGGACAGTTTTCTACTTCACAAAGCTATAATGTCGTGCAAAGTTCATTTTACTGGTAAGCATCATTGAGCCAAAATTGAGTTCAGAGCCCCAGGGTAAATAAATGTAAGCATTTATCCAGAGTGCTATTTAAATTGGCATGAAGTTTTGGGACCTTGGTTGCCTAGTTCACTCATTTCTAGTGCTCTGAAGGCTTCATTAGGGCCCCTAAAATTGAGAAACTAGCTTTCTTTTATGGGGAAAAAATAGTTCTCTGCAAAACTGATGACTCTAAAAGATATGTAGCCAGTACAGTCAACATGACCTCTATAATATGATGGCTGTGAAACAGGGTTGTCGTTTAAAGCTTATCCACATATTATCAAGGCAATAAGACATTGATAAAATTAAAAATTTCTTTTAAAGTTTTTAAAATCCTGTTCCATGTAATTTTCCAACAGGATGAACTATGCTTTCTTTTGCTTGCCAATCAAAATTGCTGGCTAAACATTTTTACTCCAGAAAATGGAAGTATATAATGATGCATGCATGAGCTGAAGGCCTGTTGCTTTCATGAGTGAGACTGCATGTGTGTTGGTTTAAACACTGGTGGATCTTTACAAGATTTTAAGAATTTTTTTTTCCTGTTTCTTTAAAAGTGCTACTTGGAGTGGTAAATTGTATTTTAAAAGTATGTCAGCATATTATACTCACATATCTCCCACTTCTTCATCACTTGCTATCTTTATTTACGTGTTCCTTAAGAAATATTGAATAAGAATGACTTGGAATGTTTTAATCAGAAACTGTTTCTGTTTTTAAAAAATATTTTCTTCACATTTTCAATTTTTTCTTAAATGGATCTTTTTTAGCACTGCCATGTAATCACTGGCTTTACAGGTGTAAAGGTTTGTAATATGTCACTTTAGTCCTTTAGCAGTGCCATTATATATTCAGAAATCGCTGTGTATCTGTAAAGAAAATGGTGATGTACTGTAGTGTAATATATATTTCTAAAACTTCTGTTTGCCTAGTTGTTACCTAAACTCCAATTATAAATTATCCCCTTCCTCCAGATTTGAGAGTGATATGGACATATGCAAAAATGTATTACAGCTCTAATGATGTCACATGGTTTTTTGAGGAAAGCACATGGTAGCATACAAATCACTTATTTCCAAGGTGGAATTTCTCTTATTAGTTTATTGTGCCGTTATTGAGTGTGCATTTTGTAATTTTGTTTTCTGGAATGAGATTGTAATGCAAGACAAATTCTATATGCCAAAAATAAGACTTTAATGGATTAGACTGTTTTGACTGAAACATTAGAAGGATGTAATAACATGCTAATACATTTTATTAGGCTGCCAGCTTGTGTGTAAATGTTTCAAAAGGAATGAGACATGCATACACATAGAATACAATGTTTAATTTACTAGATTATGTTTGCATATGAAGTTGTACATCTTGGTTGAAAAATCTTTTTTTTTTATAGTAATCTTATGCCTATATTGTTAGCACTATAGGTCTAGAGATATATTGTTGTAATTTTAAATTCACACTGCTCTCTAGTGGGGAATACTTTCAATGCAATAGATTATATATATATATATATATATATTCATGTACAACATGTATATGAAATGGGATTACCAAACTGTTACTGGAATATAGACCAATTTGATAAAACTAGTTCTATTGTGATATATTATTGTTATACTGCTTTGATTAAAGACTGAATTTACTAATTAAAAAATATTTTAGACTGATGAATCTTTGGAGTGAACAGTATCTCCAGCAAACTCCAGAAGGGCTGAGAGGTTGATAGATTTATGCTTCTTCCTCAGGAGAAACCTCCTCCTTATGTTAGGAGAAAAATGCTATAGGTCTGCTATTTAAAAACATCAGGTTTTCTTCTAAGCTTCTACAGTCTCGCAATGTCTTTTGCTTTGGAACGAGTTATTTAGCCTGCTTTCTCATCTCTTGCTTTCAACAGCTATAATCCTAAATAAGAACTGACTGTGCACAGAAGCTGAAATAATACTGACAAATCTAGTTGAGTGAGGTTTAAATCTACAGCAAGTCCAGAGGTCCTCTCAGACTTGAGTCTGTACTTTCTTAAATGAAATGGGGTTTAGTTAGAATAGAACACAATGATAATTAGATATCAAGCAGAACTGAAAACTGAGATGGAAACTGATTTGAATATTGATAGGCTTTAGATTTGCTTATTTGGATAAATTTGTCTTTGTGATTTGATTTGAAAGCAATAATTGTCTTTAAATCCTTGGGAGAGCTGTCAAAAAAGTTAAGCTGATGAAATTTAAGTCATTTGAAGCTATCTCAAGAATGATTTGCAGCATTTTGTTGTAATCAGACCCAAATCTGGAGGCTTGTTTTAGACACTGAAACTCTTCTGGATCTCGCATTAAAGACCCATTTTCTTGTGTAGCTGCAATAATCTTTTTTTGTCTCTAGGTTGATTGATTTGTCAATTAGAGACCAAATAATATCATTGTATTTAAGGCTGCAGTAATTTTGTCACTCAAAGTATAGATTAGATTCTTTGTCTAGACCTTCATTTATTCACTAAGTCTGGGTGAACAAGCACTTTAAAGATTTATATGGTACATAAAGGTCTCATCAAAATGCTAAGTTGGTATAACATTTTGCATTCCTTGAATAGTGAATTAGGTTTGCAGTGCTCAGAGCGTTTCTTTACCTGTGCCATTTCTGCTCACTTTTAATCATGGAAGCTCACAGTTACATTTGTTTCACTTGAAGTTCTGCAGATGGGATTATCTGCTCATTTCTGTAGTTGTTGCTGTCTGGTATTAGCTGAATCTAAGCTAACTATCCTTCATTTATAATCCTGGGTGGTTAAGATAAGAAACTAATAACATATTTATTTGTCTTTGAACTACTTTACATGAGAAAGTTATGAAGTTATTAGATGTGGGCTTGAAAGCAATCACAGGAAGTGGGGAGAGGATGACTGGGGTTGTGAAATATTTAATAAACTCAAGGGTGAGGTCTGTGCATTTAAGCTTATGGAACTAATATACAAGCAGGCGGAGGTTCTGTTAATTATACCTTCTATCCCTTTTCTTCCATTCACTGAAGGGTTGTTTTGTCTCACATTTTTTTCTCAACTCCTGCAGTGTTTTTACCCTTTCTTAGATAAGTTATCACCACATACACATCTGGTGGTAGCTCAGCTTTGGGCTTCACTTGGCTGTGAAGTTAGTCAAGTTACATAGAAGAACTGAAAAAGTTGAACAGAAAGCAAAATATATGAATGGAAATATAATGTCAAAATATAAAATGCAAAAAAGTATCATCTGCCTTTTAGTGCTTTGCAGAGGTTGCTATCTTTTCTACATTATTTTGTGTTCTCAACAATTTTCTCTCATGTGTTTTTTCTTCTCAGAAAATATGAAGAAGCCCTGGAGCCCCGATTTACCAGTTGATAACCAGGCATACAATTCAGATTTCACATCTCTCCCAGACCGGGAAGGTGAGAAAGAATTAGCACCTGATGGCTCTGAAGAAAAGAAGGAGAGAGAAAAGAAACACACCAATTTCACTTTGTGTAATGTCTGTAACATTCAGCTAAACTCTGCTGCTCAGGCACAAATCCACTACAACGGCAAATCCCATCAGAAGAGGTTGAAACAGCTCAGCAATGGAAATCTCAAAAGTGATAATGGTAAGCATTATAATATATATATCTTTGCCATGTTTTGATCTGAGAATTGCAGCAATGTGCACTATGTTGATATATAGGAGTATAAACTTTGCTTTATTCCAACAACAAATACTTTGAAGTTAAAGCAAAGGCTTTTGGTGACTTCGGAGTGCTGGAGGTCATCCCTGCATCTGGCAAATAGCTTAACATATACCATCTGTGTTATTGCAAGAGTTTTCAGTTTATATTTTGTTTACATAATTATTTTGATTCAGATTCTTTCTCATTTCATTTGCATTTTGATGGTTTTCAGCATAATCAGTGGTATTCCATATTTCACAGTCTACTGGAAAGGTTATCCTTGTTAGGGGCGTGCTTGCCTTTAATGAATGTAAGGTTGTTGTGAAATAAATTGAAACCAGTACATTACACAGAAATACATTCCCAAACTCTTTTAACTTTAGCTTGCTTATTCTGGGTTCAACCCACAGCTAACATAAGTTGGTTTCAAGATCATGGCTGAATTGAAACAGAGATAGAACAAATCTTATTTTGACTGTGATTGATTTCATTGACAGCTTTGAGGAAAGCATTTCATAGTAGGTGACATACTCTTCAATCATCAGAGTGAGTTGTGATCCCCAAAGAAAAACACATGTTGCTTTTTGTACTAAGGCAGATTAGATAATAGAGGCAAATGATGGTCCCTGACAAGAAAAACCAAAGTACCATATTGCAATTTTTTCAGTTTAATAGCAGGTAGTACTCACATTTGCTGTGCCATATATAGGGTTGTACTGCATTGTTCTATTACTTCTGTGTACTATGTCAGAGAAACAAGTGCCTTAATATGTTGTACTTAGGACTTTCAGACTTTCTTTCTCCATATCACACGTTGCTTACAATTTTATGCCTTGAGTTACTTCCTGCCCCACCTGCAGAAGGATATGCAAAGCAACAATCCATAGATAGAACTTCATATTATTATTTTAATAACCTCTGCTTTGTTTCCACACTAAGAGTGGGGAATAACACTTTTTATTTTGCCTAAGTATGTTGGATGAGAGTGCTTTACTGTGTATGAGGTGTTGCTCATTTCTGTAAAACACAACAATAAAACAAATAACACCACTATAATATTCAACAATACAATTAAATTTGTCTTTAAGTGGCCAGTGGGACTGCAGCATTTGACAATGTTTGGAGTTCAAGCTTAGAAAAAAATGCTACTACCATTAGTAGGACCTGTGGAAATTCATAAAGAAAGATTGATTTCCCAATTGATTAAAGGTGCAATGTGATTATCCACAAATGCATTCTCTATTAAACCAAATAAACACAGTCTAATTTATTGCTATCTTTGGTTAAGGAGGAATTGTTATTGTTATTATTAGCACTACAATTTTGCTAATGATAGAAAGATTTTTTTCTGCAGTTCATTTTTCCACTTTAATCCATGATAATGAAAGAATTAGCAATTAAGCAATGCTGAAATTAGCTCAAAGAGCTTCAATCATGGTTCAACATTTATATTCTGGAGAGGCTCAAACTAGCAGTATAGCAGCATATTTCTTATTTCCTCCTTAAGAATATTCTATGTTGTGTGTAGCTGCATCAATTTGTAGTCAGAAAATAGCTGATTGACTATCTAGCTCTTGGTTTCAAAGTGCAATTATTTTGGGAGTTTATGTGAAAATTGAGGATTTTCAAATTTGGTAGGTCCTTGAATCAATATTCAAAAGTAGCGCTCCAATGGGAAAATAATGTAGGGTAGAGTATAACGAAGGGATTTTTCATGTCACCAAGTTCAGTTCTCTTCAACTGAGTGTTATAAATTAGAGAGACCAGTATAAAATATTTCTTGCTATAAATTAGAACTGAATTAGAACTGAATATTTGAGTAACCATCCTCCCTGTACTTTGAATAGAGGCACTGTTTGAGATGCCTTTTTGGAGACGAGTATAAATCAGAACATGAGTCCTTTTACCATTATAAGTTCTGTCATAACTAGTATTTCTGAAATATAGGCCGTATTTTTCTGACAAATGATTGTTTTGTTGATGAGACCCCAGCATGCCCAACTGACATATGACCATGACTATACAAATTATGACTCGAGCATTGCAATTTATCATGTACATGCAAATGGCGCTTTTTGAAGGTCATTGTTGCACAGGCATATTGTTTTCTCAATGTGTGTCAGAAGGATACTTTATTTAAGAGAATGGTGTTTCTTATGTGGAAATCCAATTGCCACAAAAGACAGCTGTTATGCTTGATGTCCACATTAGTGACATAATAATTCTAGAGACAAAATTCTGCTGTAAATTAAAAGTATGTAAATATTCTGCTTTATGCAATGTCTTCTAAGGTTTTGTCATTATGGTTACTCATTATGTCTCGACATATGAATAAAGTATCTGTACTATGCACAAGCAAACTTAATTTCTAACTACAGTGTCTCAAAAACCCTACTCTGTTTGCCTCTGTATATGCCTTTGCACTGCTGGATGCTCGCTTGGAACTAACATACATGGAAAGGCTGAGAAAAATATTGGAGTTGTGATTTCTCATTTTGTTTCATCTCCGAATTATTCCCATGAAGCAGGATAGGTTTGTGTGTTCTGTATCATGAGGATATAATAGAAAGGGAGGATTGATTCATGTGAAACAAAAGCCCATGTCTTGTTCCAAAATAATTTGCAATGGACTGCTGAACAGAGGTAGGGTTCAGCTGTATTAGCATTTGACTGTGTAATTAGAGTTGTCATGCTACAGTCACCAACTTCTAGCTTGTGAAGTAGCTTCTGTCTGTTGGACATGAATAACAGAACATTTTCTTTACTGGAATATCTCTGCCTAATTTCATCAGGAAAGTTGCTTGTGCACAAAGTCTGTTAATATCTGCAAATCTATAATCAGTAAATAAATGTGCATTGGGGGGTTAAAAGCAGTGTTTCTTTGCTGCTCTGTTGGTATCTGGACTGTATTTGAATAACCAGATATACTCTGAAAAGTTTTGCTAGTTGCTTACATGTCTGTTTGGCAGATTTACTGTACCCCTGTGGTTCCTTCTTGAGGCAGAGCAAGCTCAGAACAGCACACTGTGCAGCCACAAAAAGGGATGTGAACCCAATGTTTCTTGTGTCATTACTTGGTACAGTGGTTTGTGATGACTTCACAGGATATAGTGAGACATCAGCACTTCTGTAACTGAAATGTGCTTGGGAGCAGCACAATTTTCTGTGTACCTTCCTCCTAATAATTGCCTTTGATGTCTCTTAAAAAGACTTCTCACACTTTCCTCTTTACACCCTAGAAAATATTCTTACTGGTGATGTTTTTGCTTTTCTACTCTCATGCGTGCAGTGCAAAGGTGACAAGAAAGTCAGTGGAGATTTTGAGTATGTTTTGGAATTAAGAGGAGGGCAAGATGCAGTTCCTATCTGGTCTGCTGACATTGCACCACTTCTCATAAAACCTGCCTGGACACTGTGGGAAGAGGTGACCTCTTGTGGGAAATTGTTTATTCTAACCAGCAGGAGCAAAACTCACTGACAGAATAGAAAAATAACTGTGGATGCAAATGTATAGTAGCACCAGTAAGAAAGCTGATGTTTCTAAAATTTTATTTAAACCAGAATTTCCTCTGTGCATTCTTTTGTGTAAATTGCTGAATCATCATGAGTGAATGAGGCATGGTTAGGACAAAACCTAAAACTGCTTTCCTCTGCAATACTTTTTACAATACATTAGAGAACAAGTTAGAAAATAATGAAGGAGGTGAGCAAAGTCAAAATTAATAGAAATCCTTATGCTTTAAAAACTGATTTCTGAACCATTATTCTTTTGAAACATAGAAGGATGTGAAGCATTTGGTGGTGGTTTATTTATCTAGCTCTCTAAATTCATAACCCAGACCAAAGTCTATCCAATTTAGTATGTTTTATTTACTATCTTTTAAAATAAATGCAACTACAACTTTTTTTTTTTCACTAAAATTTCATTAAAACAAAATTTTATTGTAGAGCCAACAAGGAAATTGAGTACATGGAAAACAGGAGCAAAGTATCAGAATTTAGTATATTTTTTCCCCCTTGCTAATTTCAAAAAACAAATCCCTTAATTCAACACTTAATATTACTTCAGAATGAATAATGACTGTTATGGTAATGACTATTATGAAATGTGCACCAAAAAGGAATATTTATTTCCCACATTTTATTCTTTCTTCAACCTCATTCAGTAGTTGAATGTAGTTTCCTACAACAACATTTGAGATGGCAGTTTCCTTAAATCTACACAATACATTCTTTGCACACTGGTCAGAGAAAATGTTTAATCTTTTACAAGTTTTCTTTTGCATCTAAATCCTTACTTTTTACTAACCTGCAGGTAGGAAATCCAGGTGATTTATCTGCTTGCAGAGTTTCCATCCTTGCACTTTTGTGTTGCAGTTTATTTTCTGTCTCTATGCTGCCATTGCATTTTGCTCCTCTGCTGTCATGTTTTATGATCATGAAAACTGATAGCTTTGGGGTAGACACATTCTTACTTTTAGGTGGTAAACACCATCAGGTTAGGGCTTCCAGGGAAGTGGTGTCATCTTCTCTTTCATTGTTAGCCCTCCTTTCAGATGAATAGGATTGGATGGGACATTGGAGAAAAGAGGAAGTCTTCAGGCAAAGTATATTTTCCTTCAGAATAGGTGATTTTCCATTAATTTTCTGTCAAGTAATTGTCAGATCAGCTTGAGATGTCCCTGGAAGTCACATATCAACATTTTTTTTTTAATGTCCTATTATGTTTCAGAGCTTCATGGCCAGTTAACAGTGAATCAAATATGTATTTTCCTCTGGTTTTAAGCTTCTAGTTTGTGGGTCGTACATGCCAGTATCTTGTAAAGCATCACAGCAGGTTCCTTTTGGGTATTTGTAATATCTCCCAAATGTCAAAGCTTGAGATTTCTGGACAAGTAGGACTGGCTAAGGGCAGTGTGTTGTCACTTCCATTGCTTCCAAATGTAAATCCTACTCCTTATTTCAAAGCACTTGTCTCTTTTCATCATGTTCCTATTTCAGTTAGTGAACTATTAACGCTTTCTGATTTCAAGAGCACTTTTGCAAGCAATGCTTTTAAACCCCCACTTGTATTTGCAGAATCTTTTTTATTTTATTCAGAAAGGTAATATCACCATATAGGACGTCATAGTTCAACACAAAGTTTTACCACAAGGTGAATGAAAGAATCTTAAGAGCCACCTCAGGCTAGCCTCGTGCATGGTGTTGCTATTTCTTCTAATAAGCATCATAGGATCTACTTGGCTTTGTGAGTATACAAAAAGGATAAATGGACGGTAAATGTGGACATTTACAAATGTGTGCAAATATCCATATGGACTTGCTGTAGTTAGCTGTCTGCTATTGTAAATAAATGGAAATGGACATTGCTAAATTTTAATACAGATCAGGTATAATACAGGTAAGGTAACATGTTGTGGGAACTTGGGGAAAGTTTGAGTGCACCTGGAATAAGTTCAATAACAGCATGCAGTCACATAGATAAAATATATTTTAGAAATTCTTAAAACATTCTTTTGGATTTGAGGGGAAAAATCCACAGGAGTTACATAATTTTTCATATGGTGTATCTGGCAATCGGTCCACTGAATAGCACAATAAAATTTTAAAATAATGTATAGAAGCTTGTATAACTGTGATTTATAATCATGGATAATTTTTCATGGAGTTGGGGGATAAGTAGAAATTTATGTCTAAATATACTTAATGTAGTTTTGAAGTTTCTAATTGTTTGTCAAGCGCACTTAAGGATGCGCTTATGTTTTTTTGTTGAAGTCTAGCTCTGGTCTCAGCTAGGAAATTCCTTTCTTTTTGACTGTCTTAAGTGGCAAATGAATAAAATGTACTGTAGCAGCTTATTATCAATAAAACTGTTTAAGGCATGTGGAGAATCTCAACCACAAAGAACATCTGTCCAAGGTCAAAATGAGCCTCTAACTGCAGATTCAAAAAGTTACAAAGAATTCAGTTTTCTACCTGAGTGTAAGACTGCACAGATTCTCTTTTAATACCCCCTGCTATATAGAGTGCCCTCCTTTTTACCATCTTGAAGCAAGATGCTTAGTAAATTGCCTTCATCCAAACCACATTGGATGTTTGCCCAAGAGAAGTTCAACAGTGGCAGCTAAAACAAGTTTAGAAGTGGGTCCTGCTTTGCTGCCTTTTAGCACACCTGGAGAGGGTTTTTGAGAGCTATGTGAAGACCTGGAGGATGGAGTGCTTAGAGGTGTCCTCAACAGCACACAAACACTGCTGTTTTGTGCAGATTAGAGGGTAAAAATCTTCAACCACCGTGTGCCTGTTTGCTACATTTAATTTTCCATACTCACAGATCTTCCTCTGAATATTCCAAATATTTTCCTGTCACAGTTTGCTTGTCCTTTTTAGACATTTATAACCTCAGGCCTTTATGTTGCTCCTAGGTGTGCAACTCTTTCTATCATATTGAAAAATAACTACCCTTTATGTCCTCAAATTTATGTTTAAAATACATTTTAAAAAGTGGGACATCCTTCTTTTTGAACTTCTACTTAGCATCCACATAGACTATTTCTAATTACTTTTTTTCCCCTGTTTTTGGGATTTTGGGTTTTTTTTTGAGGCTGGCTAAGACATGCCATACAAATTATTCATCTGAACCAGTTTTTCTCTCCACTTAAAAGATAATACTGTTTTAGGCATGCAATATCTTCATGTTTTAACTGTAGCAGGAATATTGATAATCAATGCTAAATTAACTGGATAAAGCTCAGTTACTCTGAGAGCAGTGTATGTCCATCTGTGTTGTTTCTGAACCGTGTGAGGTGTTGGTCTGCCATTCTTTGCTTCTCCCTGAGTGTGGCACCATTCCCATTTCTGAGAACACTGGCATTTGATCTTGTACGTACAGATAACAAACTGTTGAAACCTGTTTTGCAGGCTCTCCATTTAGTTCTGCTTATATCACTAGGTCCAATATAGATTATGATGACCATGGCTTCCATCCAGACCTTCTCAGTAACTTGTCTTCTTTAAATATGGTGGGTTTTTTTTCCCCCGGCACTGGCATCTGGTAGGCAACAGATCTTCTACGCGTCATGACAACGCACAAAGTTTATCAGCGTTTCCTGGTATTAATTTCCTAAGAGCTAGCTTTTCCCATATTCAGTTGTTTTCTGACTTCAAATATAGATCTGTACTCTTCAGTGAAGCTATAAAATAATAATTTTGTATGTCTCTTGTAGCATAAATTTTTTATTTTTTAGGATATCACAGAATTCATACAGAATATATCTGAGTAGAAGAAAAAAACCAGCAAATATCAAATGAGAGACAAATTTCACTACTGCTGATTTTTACTTATTCATGGCTTTTTTTTTCTCTCTGATTCAAAATTTACTGTCTTCCTGATAGTTATGTCACTGAAACCTAACTTCTTATCCTCTGACATATTTTTCAGTAGGGGACATATATCTCAAGATTGAAGATTTAAGACCAGTGCCAGTGAAATTAAACATTTTGATTTCAAGAGAAGGGGGCAAGTTCTTCCCTCTGTTCAGGAAATTAATTAATGATAGCTATGGTGGCTCAGTACAAATCATTGAGGAAGCTCTAATTCTAATCTACAGTTCTGATACTGTGGGAGCAAGTTAATCTGTATTATGTCTTTTCTTTGTTTCTCACATTGATGCTTATAGGTTAGCCTGGCTGGAATCCCCATGCAGACAGTATTATACCTATATAAACATAATTAAGATTTCCCCCCAGTTGTTCCACAAATATGAAATTAGAGAGCTGGAAAGATACACTAATTGTAAGCAAAGTAGCTCACTTGATATTTGGTAATACTTTGTTAGTATTACTCTTTAGTAACACTTTGCTCTGTAATAAAATTCAGATTTTCAAAATACTCATCTAGAAACTTTGTCAGGATAGCATGTTTTTAAATGCAAGCCCTTCCTAGTGGGGATGATATGTAATTTATCATACAGAATATACCAACTTTTTGGTTATAAAAGCAATATTGACTGTTTCTTTTTTATAGGCTTTAAGAGCAAAATGACTATTAAATTAGAACCAAAACCCAGACAGAGTTTCTCTCTCTGCTCAATTCTAAAATGTCGTAGAAGAAAAAAAGAAATTTAATGAAGAAGAATTTTGAAAGATCAAACATTTTGTGATCTTTAAACAGTATCATTCATAGTAAAGAACAGTGAAAGGAAAACTAGAAATGTAAAAATTATTCACTTTGGTATTTTCATTCCAATTGGTTAGTAATTTTGTTAAAGATTATTCAGAAATGGAGTTTTCTTCTGTTGGACATGTCCCATTTGGGAACACTTAACAACTCATCTGTCCCTTTTTGGCCAGGAAAACTCCATTCCTACCTTTGATTAATTCTCATTCTATCCCAAAAGAAGTAACAATAATATTTAAAAGTGAGTAAACATTTCCTCCTTCCACTTTCATTCCTGTTCTCAAACTCAATGGAGATTTGAACCTTGACAAGTTGCATTGTGAATGGACATTTTTTCCACTTGGCAAACACAATAGAATTTTGGGGTTTTTTTGTCCATGGTCTTACCTGTTCTGATAACGTCCTAGGTTTCTTTGTAGGATATTGTTTTTATTTGCACCTTATTTTAAAGTTATTATCATGGCACGTTTTTTAAAAAAAGTAAAAAACCTTTTTTTTCTTTATTTGTTTTAATTTGGTCATCAAACTGATGAAAACCTCTGATTACATGACCATAGTTTTCACTTAGCTCTTGTTTGCCTCAGCCATGTTTAATGCCACAGCTTTGTGAAAAAAAAAAAAAAAAGAGTTGGATGTCCTTGTGGACAAAAGGTTGAATGGGATTCATGAACTACACACTGGGACAGTACCATGCCCAGTTTTGGGCCCCCAGTGCTGCAGGAGAGACGTCGTGGTTAGGCAGTGGGTGTGGAAGAGCATCACCAGGATGGTCAGGTTACCTGAGCATGTGGCTCACAAATAGAGGTTGACAAGGCTGGTTTTATTTCCTGCGAAGAAAAGAAGGGCTTGTGGGTGATCTTATTGCAGTCTTCAACTTCCTTGAGGGGTTTTTAGGTAGAAGATGGATATATACAAAAGGGCAAGAGGGGAGCATCACAAATTGCAGCAAGGAAAGTTCTGGTTGTATGTATGGATACAAGCATTCAGTGTAAAAGTGGGTAAGCACAGGAATAAGTTGACCAAAGAGGCTGTGGAAATTATTCTCTGGAGACTTTTAGAACTCGACCAGATCTAACCTTGAGATTATTTCTGCTTTGGGTAAGAAGTTAAGCAAATTTCAGAGATACCTTTCCACCTGAATTTCTCTAAGGTTCTGTAGAAAATACTGCAAAACTTCACTTTTAAAGGTTCAGAGGCCTACTTTCTTGATTTACGTCAGGCAGGACCTAGATATATATAGCCAAAGGCTTAGATTTTTTTTCATAGTTGTGTGTTTAAAAAGGAAAAAATAACCAAGAAAATTCCACTCAGAATGTCAGGGTGCTGATGGTATTTGGCAGAAGCAAAACAAATACAGTAAATTCTGTATTCTGTGAAAGGCTCTGAAATGTAAAATGAGCTGTTGAAACCTTTTTTACCACCTTTATTTTTTCATCAAATTGCCTGTAGCATATACTCAGAACTGCTGTTGATCCATGTTACAATGTGTCTAGTTAGAGATTATAAAAGTAAAATTCTTGTCCTTTAAAAGAGAAAATGTAGGAACAAAGCTGCTAGCATACATGGGTCTTGTTTTTAGACCTTTATTTCTGTCACTAGTGGTGTCAGAGGGAAGAATAGATGCTGCAGGATGCAGAAAAGAACATCAGATACCATCTTGTTCAGTGATGGTTTAAGATAGATGTGATCTTCATAGCAGGGCAAAATAAATAACCTTTCAAACTTTCTTTTTCTTGAAATAAATTAGCTTTTAACCTAAACCATTGAGGATTTCAACACTAGACTCTGTCATGTAAACAGTGAAGTTATCAAACAGCTCCTTAGAAAAATTATCGAGTAATTGATATTAAATTTGTTTATTGGTTTCATTTTTTGGTTTTGTGTGGTGTTTTATTTTTTGACCAATCACATCTCATCATGCAATTAAATTATTCTTAATTGAATACCAATTTTTGTATATGAGGGGAAACATGGTTTTCTATTTATACATCTCTAAAAGAGTATTCCCAATGTTTTAAAATCTTGAAATTTTAAAGAAAAATCACTGCCACAGTAATTCACTGTATTGTATTTGATTTTATCACTGACTCTTTTCATGCCAGTGACCCTTGTCAAAACCAGATGAAATATACTTTAGAAAGCCAAAGAGAAGGTCCTGGAACTGTCAGGCTTTAAGAAATATATATTATTTAGAATTCAGTGTTGTCATTTTACTGTGAAATAAATTCTTTCAACAACAGTGGCAAGCCTCTCTGTTCTTAGGAGCACTCCAAATGAAAAGATTATGGAAACAAATAATATTACAGCTAAAGAAAAAACAACTAAATTAGATTATAGTTGGCAGTTTCACCAATATTCAAGAAAGAAACATTTTAGTTTTACCACCATTTTCATTTCTTTGCAAGCCAGAAGAGTTTATTTCAACAGATCCACTCTTAATTTTATCTCTGTGGGGCTGTATGTATATTTTAATTTTCTTTTTCTCTTGGTACAGGCTAAATTGTGTAGTGTAGATTAGTTTAATCTGTTATATACCTGCAAAATTTGTTGTAAGGGAAATAATCTGCTTTTTTTTTGTTTTTCCTTTGATATTGCATACAGCCCATCCTGTAAAACCCTTTGAGCACATTAATGAGAGCACTAGAGGGTCTGACTAATTTTGAATATGTGTGCTTCTGAGTACAGTAATTATATATTGATAGACACACAGGCACATCCATAATGCCCACTTTATTCTTAGTCTACATAGGAATTTTTTTAGCTCTTGGCTACTTTGGCAGAAAATTCCAGTACTGTGCTTTATAGGGGGTGCATTTGTGCACCATCTGCTGATTAGCCCAGAATCCTGTATGGTAGTCAGCTGTCAGTTTTTAATCTTTGAAAAGTGTAGTCACTGGTGGGGTTTTTTGTTTGGTTGTTTTATATGGTCTCTTTTTTATTTTGTTTTTTTCATTGTTGACTTTTTTTTTTCTGAAGTGTTGCAGTAATTTATTTTTTAAAGGAATTTTCCAAATAGTATGTGTTTGTTTTGTCAAATCAGATATTATATTCATGATGATTTTGAGTGAACCTCAACAGGAATAGAATTTTTCCAGAAAGATGAGTTACATTTCTTCTAACTCAGTTTTTATTATTTTTATTCACATGCAAATTTTATAGTCCAGAAAACCTGCTCTTTCACAGTGTGATGTAAGGTTTTTCCTTTCTCAAATGTTTATATTCTTCTGTTCCGTAAAGTCAAAAAAGCTCCTCACACATTAGTATTCATATTATGATACAGCTGATATAAATCAACAATTAGCAAGAATAGGTATTATTACTTCTGACAAATCTCTAGAATTATGTTAGTTGTTGATAGGGTTAATGAAACCTCAGATCTATGTGCAAGACTTTTTTTTCCTCATGGAATATGGAGTGGTATAGTTACTATGCAATGCTATTAAGATATCCCTGTTACATTGTAGTCAAAACTTGTCTTATTTTCTGTAATCACTCTTAATTTTTTTGGAGCATGATCTTCATAATATTGCTTTCTTCTTTTGCTAATTGTGGATATTTTATGAAGTGCCATCACAGAAAGCTTGAGTATTCAATCTTATCTGATCCCCAAAGTTACTGAGAAAAAGACTTGTCACCCTGACTTACTGTTAGTGCATATCCAGAGGATTTCTGGTTAATGTGTTCTGACAGAACTCCCCATGCTCCACAGTTCACCTGCTGTAGATGTTATGTTCAAATGTGCTGGCTGAAGCAGCATGTGCAAACAGAAAATGGCAGAGCTGGTGAGTTAATAGAACAGTTTCTTCAGAAAGACAAGGAGAGGATGAAAATAAATGATATCTGCTTCATCCTTTGTATTTGATGATAAAGCATTTCACAACATTCTTGAAATCAATGCAGACAGAAATATATACACAAAGCACAGCAGGATTTTGAAATGTGCTCAGTTTGTTTATTTTGTGTAAAAATGAGCCTAAGTCTCCTTTTCTCTTGATATTGTGCAAGGGTGAAAAACACCCACTGTGACCCAAAGGAGCCCCATGGGAAAGACAGCATATTACCCATACTGAGGGCACTAATCGGGCCACCAGCAGCTTCCTACTAGACCATTTTGCTGTAACAATGTGTGAGGTTAGGATTATACTGTTTAATCTCACAGAAAACTTTGGGAGGCCTTGGCTTCTGTGGAGAACTGCTCTCTTTGGTAGTAAAATGCCCTTCACAACACCCTGTGAACTGTGACATGAGCACCTGAACAAACTTACATTTATGTAGAATGAAATGGAATCAATGCGGCGACATGAGGAGACTGGCTAATGAGGGGATAGTAGGATTTGATTGGGATTGGCCAGTGCTTTTTTCCTGATTTGATCAGAGAATTATAATGAAAATTCATTTTTATAGGATAGGATTGACTAGCAGAGGTGAAAACAAACACAGGAAATCATTACAATGAGTAAATGAAAAACTGTGGGGATGACTACGGAATAGGGGAGGGAACTGTTTGTCTTGCATGTTGAAGTAATTGAAAACCTGACAAAACATAGAATATATTTTGTTTCCTGACCATCTTGAAGCCATTAGGGAAATTAGCATAAATTTCCATAGAATTCGTATGTCACATTAATTTGAGTGCCTGGTGCATACATTTCCTACTCAGATGGTGGGCTCCTTCTGCCAGACACCAGCAGGTTGGTGCAAATTATCCAGCAGAAGTTGGAATGCTCTTTCATTGCAAGCTGACAAAGCAAAAGACATATGCACAAACCCAATACTTTCCCCAGATCTGCTATTCTCTCCTTTCTTCCTTCTTCTTCAAAGAGCCTTGGGAAAAGAACTCATTGTCCTTATCTGAGGAAAGCTTCAGTGACACGCTTATCTGAGGACTGCTTGATTTTGAGCAGATTAAAGACTTCAAAGTTCAACTGTGACATTTCTCAACTTTCTGCATTCAATGATACTTTAATTTTCTGCTTTGTTTTTTTTTAAATCCAGGTTTTGAAAATAATGCTTCCATGCTACAGAAGTTAAAAAAAAATTTAGTAACTGGCACTATGTTTTAAGAAAAGACACTTCTGCATTGTGTTTTTTACCGCCTATATATATAGTAGCAAGACAACACAATGCAAAACCAACCTTCACACCTGACTCAGCACAAGAAAGATTTATCCCAGTTTATTTGCACTTAAGTGTTGAGCAATGAATCACATATTTCCTCTAAGGAATCCATGTCTCCTTGCACAGAAACACTTGGATGAGCCTTGGATTTTTCTTATAGAAACATATCTCACTCTGTACCTTACTAGAAGAAAAAAATCTCTTAGAGCATAAACAGACCCATAGCATGTTTTTTGTGTTGCAGTATCATCGGTTGTTCTTCTGTCACTAGTTTAATTAGATCCTGATGTGTATGGAATTTTTTAATACCATATGGTAATATTATATTTGCTGTGTTGGCCATCCTTGAGGTAGGGATTCTGTTACCCTTATCACTGTTTAAGGTAGAAGGAATGTGAAGACACTAGAATAATACTATGAATAGCACAAAGTAACTGTAGCATCAAAAATTAAAATTATGGTTTATTGCTTTGGGGTTGTTGGTTTTTTTGGTTGGTTGTTTGGTTTTTTGTGGTTTTTACCTGGTAATATGCAGCCATTTTTCCTCTTTGCTTTTCTTTGTTGATGAACCTTGGCATTCAGACATAACTTTCTATCAAATTAAATGGCAAAGAAGTAATTCCCTCAGAAGCTCCCTTTCAGCTTCATTACAAACTCCTTGTATGAATACTGAAAGTGTTGGCAGCTGTATTTTCATGATGTTTATAGAGTTGCTAAGAAGTTTACAGCATTTTTTTATTAATTTTCTTCTTTGTAGAGATCAAAGTAACAAGTTTTTATTGTTCAGTGGTTGTTAACATACAAGACCTAATATTCCCACAGGTATGGTATATTCTAACATCCTTGGCTTTTTGCAATTAGTGAAAAAAGCCCTGGTGGGTATTTAATTTACCTGGCAGTGCGCTGGTGTCTGAAGCTGCTGCTGGCAAATTCTGGAAGGTTTTTTTTCTGAGTAAATGCTTGGGGCCTTGATCTGTGATTTTTTAAATGCCTTTGGGAGGTGAGATCAGATGCATAAGAATGTGATTGTGTTTATTTTTTACATGAATCTCACTGCTAGAATCCTTAGGGATTTGCTGTATCAAAGATATTTATGAGAATATTGCCCTTGGCTACAGTTTGAAAGGGAGCAATGTAGGACAGGGACAGTTGAAGGGTAGGCAGGCTGGTGACTCTGGTCATAGAGAATGTTGAGAGTCTCCTAGATCTGGATACCCTTTCTGATGCATAGCACTCAAGCAAAATAGGAGAGTGAGCAATATTCAGCAGTCACATTTCCACTTCAGGGGTTTATTTGTGTATTACAGTTCCTGAATGTTCATAATTTCAGAAACAGCAAAGCATGACCAGGATTATTCATTCAGTATATGCTGCTGTCCATGCATGGCCTCATCTTATTTGAAGAGCAGGACTTTCAGGCACGTGACTTGTTTTATTTAAACTTTGGTGTGAAGCAAATCTTTGTTATTTGGGCACTTGAACTTCTGTGTTCTTTCATTTTTTTCTGCTTTAAATAGGGAAGAATAGGGCAAGAAAATGGCAGTAATATCTGGCAGGCTTTTCATAGCAGTTCCTCAGCATGTCTACATTTAGGCTTCCCATGAGTAATAGGTAATAAAAATGATCAAGCAGGCATAAAGAGGGGAAAATTGTAAAACCAAATTGTAGCTGATATTTTTCTTTTTACTGAGGATGTATTGTTCTAGTAGTAAGAAGAAATTATTTGCCTTCAATTCAGCAGGGGATCTTGATCAATTACATAGAATTGTTGGATTCAAGGACCTTAAAGGCTTTTACCAACTGAAATAATATTATGAACTAGCCAAAGTGCCATTTAAACAAATTAAGAAAGCTAACATTAATATAAATGTTGCTGACCAGAATAGTCCCATAATCTGTTAGCAATATACATCTGCTGATTTATAAAAGTATGTATAGGAATGCACATGTGCACACAGACACAGGGTTTTAATTAGTAGCTGAGATAATATATAAATCTCTGCCCCTTTAAATTTGTTGATTGAAAAATGAAGAATTCCTGCCCTTTAAATGTTCAGCTTTCACAGAGGTTACAGTAAATCTCTTAATCTCCCAAGCACTTATTCTCCTCTGTGTTTTTCACAGACATTTATCCACAGGACATTCATTTCCAATCTGTATTTAAATCCAGGAATAACTATGTGGGCTTTGAGCTATCTGCTTTCATGCACTGCTTATGGGCTCTACCACAGGAACTCTGGATGAGCTGGGGGGGGAGAAAAAAAGCGATTCAAGCCATGTTCGCCTTCTATTTCAGCTTAAGCTGTGTCTCTATTTATTTTTGGAGAAGAGAGCATTAAAGAAAGCAATTATTTGGGGTGAAGGAAGGGCAGAAAAGATCCACAATAAAGGATTTATTTATTCTGGCTTTATGGAGAAGGCCAGTGTATCACATTTTCAGGCTTATAATGGAACATAGTTGAATTTATCTGCTGAATGGGGTGGAAGGATTTGAAATATATCCTGGATTTTTGTCAAATACTCTCAGCACTTTTTTTCCTGTTTCTTACAGAATTTGTAGTCCAGAATCGTGAATGTAAATGGTCATAGATTCATACTGTTTTGTAAATACACAGGAACTCAGAGTAGCATGTTTTCCCATTACTCAGTAGGTACTTTGCAGCCGCTATGCTGAATGGCCCATTTCTGAAAGGGAAATGTAGTATTAAATTAATATTGTGTTGTAAAAGAAAACACAGAAACATAGTGTTTTTTGAAGTAGTTACAATGAAGCTCCCTCTTGACCTTTTGGCATTTTCTCTCCTACACATCAAAGAATTCATTTCAGTTTTATTCAGAGCATAGTTGGGGAGGCAAAGTACTTAAAGAGTGGGATTGAAAGGAAATGTGCTGAGAAGAACTTCAATTCTGCATTTCCAGCCTATGTAAATTAGCCAAAATTTGAAGATTATGCTAAGAGATATTCAGAAAAATGTGTGGTATTAGTCTTGAATGTAAACCCTTTCAACAACGTTTTTTCTTCTTCTGTTTTCTTCCCATCCTATTTTCCTCTCCATCATAATTCTCTTCATTGTTTCTCACCTCTGTCTTCATTCTGTGAGCATTTCTCCAGAGTACAAATCTTTTCCCTATCTGTGTAATGTATTTTCTGACTGTTCTTTGCTAAACCAACTTTATTTTGGTATTATAATAGACATGCTATTTTATCAAAGACAACTGAATAGCTTTTTGTCAACAAGACCTAGATGCATTTCTTCTTTTCTGCTTATAATATTAAATATACTTCCAGTATTAATAGTATAAAGATTTGGAGAAATGATCATTATGTTTTGATAAATGTGCTTAACTTTTGAAAAGTTACCTTTTAAAATCTTCTCATTAAAGAGTGATGATGAACCATTTAGTAGATTTTTGTATAGCTTTTTTACTTGTGTGTTTTGGTCTCATGTGGAGCTATAAGTGAAAATAAACAGGCTAATTAAACTGTAATGCTTATTAAAATTCTTGCCAAATTTGGTTAGACTCTCCTTCTTGGTGCTGGAAAAGTCTAACTCAAATCAGCATTCATATCATGAGTAAACATCCTGGATAGATGGAGATTAGGAAAACATTTAGGGTCAGATCTTGTGAAATGCTGCTTACCTCTTTCAGTTCAGATTAAAGTGCTGATCAAAGAGTACAGGGAAAGGAAACAATGGACTTGCACCAGTACCTTGGCCTCTCACAAGAGCACAAAGGAACATTTGAAAGAACTGCTGATTTGTACCAGTTTGAGGCCGAACTTGTTAATTTACTGGTATGCATAACCTAAGAAAAAGGTAATGATATGGTCTAATTAAGTGATATCCAGCTACTTAGCAAATTCTTGAGCAAATTTATTCTAAAAACACTCTGGTGCCAGCAAAAAGATAGTAATGAGTCTGAAACTTGCTTTTTATTATGCTTTTTATTTATGTATTTATTTTCCCCTTCTTAAGCGACCAAATCTCTGTCCAGCAGTTCTAAGTATGTCTCTGCCTCAGTAAATTTATAAATTATAGGTTCTCTAACTCTGTTTTTGTGCTGAGTTAAGAGAATAAACAGTGGTTTTTGTAACCAGGAAAGTATTGCTTAGGATCACTATGCTGTTTAGGGTATTTAAGCATGAAGCTGACATATCAACCTGCAAAATGACCTCTGCTCTCACTGCAAATTTGCTAAAGCTGAAAACAAACAAATAAAAAAATGTTCAAGGTAGAATAAAGATAAAACCTGAAAAAAAAATGTGATTTAAAATTTGCATAACTTCGAAGTAGGAGTTTTCTAAATCTGGAAATCTGCTCTTTCATAAAGTGTTCAATGGCTTCTTTTCAAACACAGTCACAATGTGAGTTTTCGTTCACATCAAGTTCTTGTTTGCTGTATAATGGTGCATGTTGCTGATGAATGTCTGCTTCTTAGCAATAACATTTCTTAATAGAATTGATCATAGCAGCAAATAGAAATTGCTTGTGGAAGAAACTTGTTTAAACTAGCATTTATTTTCCAAGTCATAGAGGTTTATGCTGATGAATGGCCCATTTAAAAATCAGGTGGACTAGAGCCCAGATAATTCTCCTTTGCAGCTTACTGAATTTAGTCTTAATATCTTATGACTCTGGATATTACAGCCATTCCTTTATTTATTTTTTTTTCTTCAAAGTAATTTCAAAGAAGCAAGATAGAGCCATGCTCTTCAGGAATTGAAACTTTCACAAAACCTGATTTCTGTATCTCTTATTGCAAAGCTTAAAGACTGAAGCCCAAATTTCTGTTTCTAGATTAGAGACCTAGGTTTTAATATTTAACATTTAAGTTTAATTAATTTTCCCAACATTTAATAACTGCATTTAAATTAGCCATGGTTTTCATGCTAATTATCCTGAATTTGTGGCTGCCTTGACATTTCTAATACACCAATGATTACAGTGAAGCCACTTAAAAACTTTAGTCCATTTTAAATTGTTTACTTATTCATCTGCTTTATGGGAGAGCACTGTGGCAGTAGGAACTGCAGGTACTCAGTGTTCTGCTATAAGAAATAGTTTATATCAGCCTCTCATCTGGCAAATTATCCAGTAGTCCAGCAGACATTTTCACCTACTTGTAATACCAATGGGGAAATTAGTAACTAAATAAAATTTCTCAGCCAGCCCAAATGCAGGTGTTGATTATGAAACATTCACGTGTCCTGACTCGCTCAAAATCTTGCAATGAGTTTCTGGCAAACAGAACTCGAGTGAAGGATCTATGACTCAGATTTCAGTTGTCGTGGCTTGCCTCTCTGACATTTACACTCCAAATTTGACAGGTAATTCACTTTTTCATTTTCAGCAGTCTAAGTATTTTCATCAAAAACGGTGGTACTTCTTTTCCTTTATCCACAGCTCCCTAATTAGAATCAATTATATATTCAATTAAGACTTTTGAAAAGGAGCGGTGTAAAGTTGGTTTTGTTCAGGGACTTTTATCCTTTTATAAGTTTCATCTGGTAATAATTTCTTCTTTGGTTTGTAATATATATTAAGCTTTGTCTTCTTAGCAGATCTTCTGTCATAAAATTCTGAAGAGAACTGTGGTTATATGGATGTTTTTCTAGGACTGCAAATGCAATAGTCATCTATTTTTCCTTCCCCAAACCCTGACACAGGAATGGTTTTTTAGAATACCTGCATGTTTGCTTAAGTTAATTTTTCTGTGAATTTTAGTTTGAGGATTTTCTTATTCTTCAAACTATGACAAAACCAACAGCAACAAAAACTCAAACAAAGAAAACCAAATCACAACCAAAAAGACAAACACATGTACCTCTTCCAGTCCCAAACTATAGGAACTTTTCTTTTTATGTGGTAAAATTTAAAAGTTTTACTCCTCTTAGGACATCAGAACAACTTATGGCATAAATGTTATTTTATGCTATGTACACTGTGATAAGGATAATAACATAAAATTACAGGTAATTCCACAGAGAACAAGACTGGAAATTTGTTGCTGTATCATTTCTTATAATGCTTAATTTATGAGATGTAAAGACAGGGTTATGAACTGGTTGCTGCACAAGTTTTCAATACCAGCCATACACATAAATTATTTTACTCCTCTGAAATGTAGCTGAACTCATCTGAGGCTGAAATGTCCATGCCAAAGAGTCATGGTCAAACACTCAGGCTCATGCCAACGAGCTGAGGTTCCACTCATTTCCACCAGCCACCCAGAGTTTGTTCACTGAGGAGCTGCTGCTGCTGTACACAGGCTTCTGTCACTGTAGTGACTTTTTGCTGTTTGTTGTCACCGTCAGTTTTACATAGCCCATTTAGCTGTAATGGATGGATGGATTTTAAAACCATCTGCAGCTGCTATTAATATAATTTTTCAGTGTGTGTATTTCCACAAGCTTTTGGTAACAGCTGTTTGAGCAGAACTCTTCTGGATTTACTTCCTTTCTATTTATTTTACAGTAACATTTCCTTTTTTCTTCTTTTAGGTAGTATTTGGCTATCAGAAAATGTCAGTCATATATTTAAATAAAGTCCTTTGTAAATGTCCAGTGAAGTATTTATATTTTACGAGCAAGTACTTAGTGTACATTCTATGTCAGCAATTTAAAATCAACACAGCTTATTTTAGTGGTATTTTTGTCAAGGGCTTACCAGAAGTTTGAATGTTACTATAAAAGCTCCCTATTTTTACTTTCATTTTATATGTGTGTTTTTCTGGCAAATAAAGGAAATTATTAACTGTAAAAGTTGTACTCAATCTATATTTATTGGGAGATTTAAAAATACTCTTGCATTTTAGCAACTTCCTCAACAGTCATATAGTGTGCTTTCTCCTTGATTACTGTTGGATGTATGATGTGTATATCTAGGTAATAGAAATACTTAATGAAAACATTAAACAAACTTTAGAGGTATATAGGTTCTAATGATTAGAGATTATTGCTACATTTGCACATCCATAGAGAAATATTTTTCCTGATGTGCATTTATCTTCTGTTCTGCAGGAAATACCTTCAGTTAATGTTAAAACTTGAGATATGCAGGAAAAAACAATGACAACTTTAAAAACAGTGGACTGAAAATAAAGGTGCTACGTATGTTTGGAATAGAAAAATATATGCCCGTTTTTCATTCTAGAATGACTTTTGGTAGTTTTCTTTGAAGTGATTGGTTTTCTAGACATTTTTGGTACAGTGATTTCAATTTCAACTCTTTTAATTAGAGGTAGGAGACCCCAAGAGAAAAAATAGGTTTCATTGTAGTCTTCATAGTGACATTATATAAGAAAAGGAGAAGTCTGGAAGTTTTAATCTTTTCAGCAGCAACTTTTCTTCCACAACAGTCATTGCTCTTGTACTGAAGCAGGATTCCCATGCTCTAGTAGATGTATAAGTGCTTAGTTAAGATTATGAGCAAGTGACAAAAATGTTTTTAATTATTTTTTTCATCTAATATTATTAGGTAGTTTAATCAATCTATTTCCCATTTATACTGTGGTGAGGAATAATATAACATTTTCAATTAAAAACCTTCATAATTTAGTTATGATTGTGCCAGTTAAATTAGTTCTTGATGTTACGAGCTAAATTGATTGTAATTAAAGCACTTAGTAATAAGAAATAAATTGAAATCCATCATTTCTTGTCTCTGTAAGGAGGTTTTGCATTTCTGCCAATAGGGTTGTACTGATCCTTCTTCCTTTGTGTCTCACCGCTGTGTCAGGCTATTGATAACATATTCTTTGATGTTCTAGTATTTTTCTTTTGGCATTAGGAATTTCCAAATAGTTCACTGTTTTGTAAAGTCTTCTTCTGGAAAGGCAAGAAATGTGGAAAAATAACTTCACCAACAGGTTTTACATCTTATGTGTTTGAGCAGGACTGTGTGTCTTCTAGACTGATCTAAGAAAAAAATCGTGTTTGGAGACAAACTCTCTTTAGAGCATATGATGCTTTAAATGGAGATTCTGTTTTGAGACCAGAATATAGGTTTTTCTTCCACTAACTTCAGTGTGCTTACTGGTAAAATTAATTATACCAGTCAATCTTAGGGATGTGGCTTTACAAAAGTAAAAAACCCGGACATTTCTGTGATATTTCTGAGTTCAAAAATTAATCCTCTGACTGCAGTCTGGTTAAGTAGCTGGTTTAAATGGCAGCACTACAGACAGAGTATGGGGAAGAAGATAATGCTGTTTTATAGCCCAACTTTTTAGGTTACAGCCATGATTCTGATAGGTATTGTATTGCTTCAGCTGAGGAAACTCCCCTGGTTCCTTTCTCAATTTTATTGGTAATAAAGCCTCTGGATGTAGTACTTTCTATTTTATTTTTACTGATAGCCAAAAGACAAAAGAATGCAAATTCTTCCTTTCAAGTCATATTTTCTGTTTTCACCACAGGAGATCTTGTATCTCTCTGAAAGCCAAACACGTATTGTGGCAGGATACCTTGTTGAATATACCATCAGATGTTTCCACTTTTCTTGCCATAATATTCCCAGCTATTGCTAGTGAACATCAGCACTGAAGCAAGGGATGATGGTTCTTCTCAGCATTACTTTGCAGCATTGCTTATGTTAGATGCTAACTTGTAGGGCTTCTTCTAGTCTGACCTGAATTTCTTGGGGATTTACAGATACATTATATTAAGGTATCAGCCAAACTACATTAAAATGAAATACAAGTCTTTTTTTGGCAGGTGGAGTGCTTAACAGTTCTACTTGCTAGTCCAATTGTTTGAAAAGATCAAAAGAAGCTTGATAGTCTAAAACATAGCATTATTTTGCTTTGAGGAGAAAGCTGTCTGTTTTCACATCATCTAAAGCCAAATAATCCATGACAAAACCAGAGAGAATAAATCTTTCTTGCTGAAAAATTATTTGAAAGGCTAATAGTAGAACAGGAGATGCATTTCTGGAATAGAAGATAATAGCTTGAAAATGCTGTCTTGGCTGGCTTTGGCTTATGTGGAAGAAATGTTAAGGACCTCCAAAGACAACCTTTGATGAACCCATATGCTAATACTTCCTGGCCAGCATTACTCCTGATTAGAGAGGAATCTAATAACCTTCCTTGGCAGAGATTGCCATCTTCTCCTGCCACCAGTGATCTCTAACAGCAGCACTGAGTGGTTGGGTTCATGGGAGTCCTGCCCATTTTGCACTGTTCCACAAAGATCTGCCCTCTGTGGTTTCATTCAAAGAGTGCTTTTTTGGAATATGGCATTAATATTTGCTTTTCCAAGTTTCAAATATGATCTCAGAATAAGTATTGCAGTTTAAGAGATTTATTTTGGTTACTAAGAGAGACCTCTGCTCTGTGGGTTGTAGAAATGGATGCATAGATGCATGAGATGATTTCTGTCTTGAACCATACTTTAATCTTGTAACAGGATCCATTCACATTTTATTGTTTGTTATTCCTGCTTAATTCCTATGCTCTATTTTAATATTATTTTATTGTTGCTGTTTTAGGAAAAGGCTTTTCTGAAATAAAGCCTATACTTATTTTTTTTGCCAAGCTGTGTTTTCCCCATTTATTACATTTGGAAGCTGCCTTCTTAAAAGTATGCACTTAAGAAATAGTTTTTTGTGTATAGCTAACAGAATTGTGAATGTCAAAATTCCCAGAGACAGCACATAATTTAAAAAATAGACACCCAAGAAACCCCCCCCAACCAACCAAAAAAACCCCAACACTCAAACCCCCTTATTTGGTAATTACCTGCAACATTTCCAGAATATTTCTTCATCTATTGCAGTGATTCTTATATGATACAATACAGAAATGGGATCAGGCTAAAGAATTGATCTCTGATTTTGAAAGGTAAGAGGAACTCCATGCTGAACTGCCTTGCCTGGTTTGTTTTGCAGAACATCTTCAGTATGAGGAGCATGTGAAGGCTAGGTCATGGTTTATGAGGAGTCACTTGATACTGTCTTTCCATGGAATACTTGAAAGGTTTTGCTGGAGTATCACTTGTTCTATATACTTGAAGGTGTTTTCAAAGTTATTTTTTATGCCACAGCATAATATTTACCTTGTTTGCTTCCAGTAGGGGATGGAAATGTTAATCTAGTGAGAATATGTTCTTCTGAGAAATACAGTTTTAAGTAATGTCATGGGGACATTAGGGGAGCCTGCTAAATCTGAGGAGTCTTACAAATTGTTTGCAGTCTCCTGATCAGTCTACTGGATATAATTTTTTCGTGACCTAAAATCCAAGTCCATTTCTATTTCTCAACTAAATTTCATGTTTAATAAGTTCAGACTGACCAGCATTTAACATAAATGTTGCTGTTCTCTTTAACTTCAAATCCAAATATAATTAGATGCAGATGCTAGAGTGAGTAATATCTTTAGTGCTCTGTTCCCACACAATGAACCCCCGTGTCACTTATAATACATTTGATGTCTGATGTGGTTTCCTGTCTGCTTGTGGGAAATGTTTTCCTTAGAAATTAATGTCTTACGGAGAACCAGATGAGCTCCAATATGTGCCACAGGTTTCCATCTCTTGTCCTGTGCCAAAAATCTCATTTTTTTTGTAAGTTCCAGCTCTGAGTAAATGCTCTAAGTGGAAGATACTTAAAGAGCAGAATCAATGCCTCCTTGGGCTGTAAAACATTCTTTGCTCTTTCTCTTTCATAATTTTCTAGCTGTTTCCCCATAATTTGTAATCTTTCAAATCTAATAAGGTTCCCATTGCAATTCATTGGGACTTCCTTAAAGTGGTTTGAAGAACCTCAAATCACAAGAATGTAAACTCATGTAGATAATGCATGTTTAGGTTTTATGCATGTGCAAATTAGTTAAACCTACAGTGCTTTCCATAATTTCATATGAACTTCTTATAGTTTTGATAGATGAAAAGGAAAACTGTGTTGTGTTTTGCCTTTCAAGTGTGTGTATGGGAGAGAATCGTCTTATTATTATTTCCCAATTAATTAGATATATTTCTACTCAACTTGGCTACTCTAAGTATACTTTTCTTATCTGAACTTTTGCCACCTTCCGTGAGTCTGTTTCCAAGAATGGTTCATTTTCATGCAAAGGAGAGAGAGAGATCTTTTAATTGCAATTAGTGAATCTGGTTTTGGCTCCTGAATATAGAATTAAATGAAAATATTAATTTTAACTTCTTTACTACATTTTACTTATTTTTATAATTAACACCTGTTGTAGACATTTTACATTTTAATGTAGAAAACAGAATCAGTGCATAAAAAGAAAATAATGATGCCTGAACATTAGTTGTAATTTTCCCACACTGAGACAGTAAATTTGTTATTAGAATTAAAGCTCTTTTCCTTAGAATAGTAGTGCTTCAGACTGTTACAGTTTTTAATGTGAACTTTTTATTGGAAAGTCATAGCTGAGTTTCCCTATGTCTGATTAGTTTGGAAAATATATGTTGAAAGGAAACATAAAATCAGTGTCCATAAATAAACAAGTTTAAGGGTGAGATTTACTTGCCCTGGTTTTGATTGAGTCTGGAAGTGAAGACAATTGACTTTTCTGATTCAAACTGCGAGTGTTGTGCTCCTTGTTCTGAAAAATTTTGCTAGATGTTGCCATATTTCACATATTATATGCATGTGAACACACACACACGCCCACATAGGTATAAATGGAATACCTCTGTATATATGTGTTGCTCTATGCCAAAACACAAAATGGAAATTAGCACATTGAATAACTGTACCTGAATTTGCATGTGCTACTCCCCAAGAGCAGCCTGTGCTGTGATCAAAATATCCTGTACCTTTGCAGCTGTTCGTCCTTTTAAAGGCTGCTCAAATGGCTTAAATTTAGTCAGCCAAGTCCCAGAAGCTCTCTTTAACCAGCTGAGTAATTAGATGTATTTCCATTATCATATCAGAAACTTTCAGTTTCCAAAAAAATTCTTAAAAATATTTCCAGTTCTGAGTATAATGAGAGGTGCTTCAAATGTACTACAGTGAAAATATTATCCCAATAATTGTCTTGCTATTGAACAGCAGATCACCTTTTTTGTACCTGCAGGAATGCCCAGTTGTTCATGTTTTTATAATAATATAGATCACAGGAAAAATTATAAATTACAGAAAACTTTTATAATTTGCACTTCTACTGAGGGTTCATTACTTATTTCAAGAACTTTAATAGCTGGTTCATAAAGCATTTTGTTTGATTTTCAATTAATTACAATTATGTTAGTGCTCTCCCTTTGTTTTGTTAAATGCTTTGATATCTTTAAACCTTTTGTAACTAACTTTAGTTTTTTGTAGAAAATGATTACTTTCAAATTCTGAACTCCTACACGACTGTTATTGCATTATTGCCATACTGCAATGAAACACTTTAATGTTTATAAAAGGTGACCCTGTTCTGTTGATATCCTGGTGCTTTGTGACAGGTGCAACACATGCAGTTTAGGGAAGAGGCCAAACCAGTCTTTGTCTTCTACTTTAAGTTTGCAAGTTTTTATTAAATTACAACTTTGTTATGCTCTAGGCTTACTATTAAACTTTACATTTTCTTTGGAGGCATTAGCCTGACTGAAATTTCTGAGAAGAAGCTTTGGCCATGAATCACTACCTCAGAACAGTTTTTGAAACATTGCCCTTATCTAAAATTCTGTGATTTCAGTAATGACTGTGGATAGGGAGTTGAACATTTACAGTGATGAGTGATGTCAGGTAGCAGTCAGCTGCGTTTATGAGATCTTCCCTTGTCGTGGCTTTCTACCTGACCTGATGGGTCCTGGGGGCAGTGATGAGCACCCAGGTTTGGGTGGTTTCACTCTTTCCCCTGTTAAGTGTTTCGTGTCCATGTGAGGGCACTGCAGCTTGTGGCACAGATGTGGAGAAGGCTGAGAGAAGCAACATAGCTTTACAGACATAGCTGAAGATAAATCTACTAAGTATCCTATGTTATTAAACTCCAAAACAAGGGAAGTGACTTTTATTTCGTGAGAAATAGGAAAAAGTGAAAGTATGCAGAGACTTCACAGAAATTTTATGCTAAGACACACTTTGCAAAATTTAAAACCAGATTATACAGGTTTATTATTGCTTTTTTTGTATTGCTAGACACTGAATATATTTAGGAACATATATATATATATATATAATGTTTATCTTACCATGTCAAATTTGGGGTGGTATACCTTTATGGGAGTGAAAGTGAAATGAATACATTAAATGCTCCCCATCCACCCACCTCATTGACAGGCAGAATAAAATAGTGATTTCCACTTTTCTTTATTCTTTCTGAATCAAAGCAGTCTTAAAGTCAAAATCTAAAATTCAGACACTAAGTTTTAAATTATAGCAGCACCTGTAGAGCTAGTTTCTGGGCAAATTAAACATAATATTATGTCCCAAACCCCCAAGGGTCTGCCAGAGCAGCACCGAGCACAATTAGCTTCCATACTGTGGAGCCTTAAAATGTTCTGCTGGGGTGCAATTGAAGCCAATACCCAGATATTTTTTTTCCTGGTGATTTACTGTATTAACTCTCCAGAGAATATCTTGAAGTACTGAAGCTAAAAGGGCTTCCATGTTTTCAAGAGCAGGGAGGTTATCTAACATCAGAGTGTTATTTACACACCAACCCAACTGTTTCAATAAGCACTTTATCGCTGGGGAGCAGAAATGGCTTTTTAAAATTTTGGCACTCTTACTGTCTGAAAGAAAATTCATGATTCCATTAGGAAGGTGGTGCAGATACTGAATGGTTGCAGAATTTAATCCTACTGTTTTGGCTAACATTTATTAATACGATTTTATGAATCCTGTTAGAGCTGTAGTATTACCTGTTCTGCTGTACTCTGTAGTATGAAACAGAGATCTGTGTAAAAACACTGGAAATTGTGTTATTACTCCTATTAGCTTAATGTTATAAAATTGTCTGATTCCTATCCTCAGACTCTCAGTCCTTGGGCAGACATAGTAAACTGCCACAAAAGCCCAATAATCACATTATTATCTCTCAAGAGGTGAAACAATGTCTGTGTTTGTTGTGCATGGTGCCACTTTTGCTCTGTTCCAGACAGTTAATTTTCTCCATGTGTTTATATTAATTTGGGCAAAGCAGGAAGTATTTAAGGTAATTGTCTGAAAAATCTGAAATATTATGTTACTGCCTATCATTGTAATGTGCTATTATTTTGGTATTTCTTTTGGTAAAATAGCTAATTTGTATTAACTGCAAGAAGGAAATGTATTCTTCTAAAGCTGTTTTTCTCACCCTAAGAACTAAGAATATGCAGTCTCTTTAAAAGGTATGCAAAATATGCCCATCAGAGGAGTTTCAGGCATTGTTTTGAAAATTAAATTCTATAATCCCATGTGGAGTGATCAGGGCAAGACGGCTGCATTGAAAAGCAGCACAGTTTGTGTCTCTCAGCGGCAACCATCCCCACCAGGAGGATATGAGGCTGCTTCCAGGTTTCCCCCACACAGCTTCAGTCACCTTCTTGTAGTTTTGAACTTCTTTCTGTTTCTTCTTTCTTAGTTCTAGGTATTGATTGGTGAGGGTTGGAGACGTGGGTTTTCTCTTATTTTGTGTTTTTTTTTTTTTTTTTAAATTCTTGTTTTTGTTCCCTCCAAACAGATTCCACATGTCCATTTTTCTTTTGATTTCTGTGGACTGTTATTACATTGGGAATATGGAGGAACAGCTGACCATGACTATCTTGCTGTAAGAGCTAGATTTCTGTATAACCTGTCATATAGCTCAATTGAGGAGGGATACGTACCCTAGAGGTGTTTTGTTAGTGCTGCTGCAGGGCTTTTTAAATTAAACTACAGTGTTCTCTAGAATGCTGATGAGTTTCAGTGACAACGTCAGTAAATCAGACAAGACATTTTCGGCTGTTCTTCTAAATTTGATGCCTTATTCTTTGTGAGATTTGGGTATACAAAGCACTCTCTTAAAAGGAAAGAACTGGCTGCAATTCCACAATTTACAACAGGAAAAAAAAAAAAAAAGAAAAAAAAAAGAAAATTTTGTATCTCTTCCTTAACACATTTCAAGAAAGTAGATTAGAAGGGTATAAGAAGCTGTCAGTTCCAGCATGTCAGTAATTATGGGAAGGGAAGGGAAGTAGGGTGAGCTCTTCAATGTGTGTCTCTAATACTTATAATGGATTGCTTTATTGAGTGCACCATCCAGAATGTCATCTTCAAAGCAGCCTATTGACAATGGTTCATATGCAGAGCCATGTGCCTAAGGAGTAGTTGCCAGAGAGGAAAAAATAAAAGGGGAAGGATATTTCGTGTTTATTTTAATTTTAAACGTGAAAGGATTTAATGTCATAACTGCTTCATTCTGGTTAAAAGAAAGCAGAGTGAGTGTCCCTAATGGGACATGGGGAATTTATGGCATGGTGTTGAAACCAAGATCGTGACAAGCAGCACTTCACACTATGTCTGTGGAAGCAGTTATGTTTTCAAAAAGGATGTTATGCGGAAGGTCACGTCTTTGCCTTCCATCAAGATCCTTCTACAATCCAGAATGCATTTTGTATTTTTAAAATTAGTATCAAATGCTGACAGTCCTTACAGTGGGATAGCTGCTATAAAAATTAGTACTTCAGTTCCTGTTTTAGAAACAATTTTTTCCCTAGTTGCAAAGTCCCTGAATGATGTTGCCTAGATATCAAGGAGTTTATGCTTATAATTCCAGCTCTTTAAACTGGAAATATTTCATATTACTATGCAACAGTTTTATCCCACAAAAATGATCTTGTTTACCTGTCATGGTCTGTTTTGTACACCCTCATTGCAACCTACCTACAGTTATGAGTTAGAGGTAAAATAATTTATGGATTCATTTATCGCATCCAATCGCATCCAGTTATTCTATGTAATGAAATCACTAATTTCCTCTAGCTAAATGATGGTCATGGTTTAAACCTAGCCAGCAGCCCAATACCATGCAGCAGCTCACTCTCTCCCCCACAACCTGTGGGTTCTGGGAGAGAATTGGAAAGGTAAAAGCTAGGAAACTCATGCGTTGAGATAAAGGCATTTTAATAGAGAAAACAACAACTGTATATTAAGCAAAGCAAGGAATTAATTCACTGATTCCCATGGGAAAGCTATCTCCAGGAGAGCAGGGTCCCATCACACGTAATGGTGGCCTGGGGAGACAAACGTCATCATGCCAAACGTCCCCTCGCTTCCTCCTCCTTGCCCCCACTTTACAGACTAAGCATGATGCTGTATGGTTGGAAATATCCCTTTGGTCAGTTGGGATCACCTGTCCCAGGTGTTTCCTCTTATAAGTTCACTCCCAGTTTCCTTCCCAGCATGACAGTACAAAAAGCAGAAAAGGCCTCGGCTCGAGCCCAGCTCAACAATAACAAAAAACATCTCTACCTTGTCAACCCTGTGTTCAGCGCAAATCCAAAACACAGCCTCACCGTGAAGAAAATTAACCCTATCTCAGGCAAAACCAGCACAAGGGAGTGATAAAAGTTTTGATGAAAGTGAAAACAAGACAAACAATACCCTAGGGATGCAATCATGTCCCCATCAAGCAAAATTTCACTTTAGTTATTCATGTTTGAGTTTCTACACTCATATCTAGACCGGATAGGTATGTTATTTTACCTATTCCAGTTCTTTTGCTCTCACTGGGTTTTGGAGGAGATGTATGAATTCTTTGCATCTTTGAAAAATAGTTCAATTTCATTTCTTGACTTTCAATATTAACACCAGATTCTGACCACTTTTGAGTGTCTGACAAAGAGGCTTTGATTAAATGGGTAAGTTTCTTTCTGTCACAAGACTTGAAATCTTTCAGTTCCCTACTCTGAATTCAGAAGATGCTTGCCTAGTGTAATATAATTTAGACCTTATACCACTGATAGTGACTATATAATGGACTCTTTTTACTGGAAAATTAAATTAGCATGCAATAATTCTTCAACTTATTTGCTCTTTCCTGTCCTACATGACACTCCTAATTTCTGCTTTAATATTCAGAAATGTATTTACGTGCAGTAACAGCTCCATTTCTACGTTAAACAAGTAGACTCTATATTTAGAGGGGTCTTTAAGGGTGCTTTCTGCACATCTACAGTTGACATGTAGTATTAGAGCTTATCTGAGTTAACCATTTAATTAAGCTTAGGGATTTCTTAGTGCAACTGACAGATATGTGGAACTTTCCCTTCCTTTGTATTCTTGTAAAATGATTGAGAGAATATTTTCCCACAAAAATGCTGTAAAACAGTTTGATATGGGGTTTTCCATTCTCCCCCTGTTAAATTTCTTAAATTCAAGGAATCATTACATGTTTATGCTAAGCATAAAAGGCCCTATGTATTCAGGTAAAATAACTTTGCATTTCCCTTCTGCTGGAAAGTGAAAGTCAGGTTGTCAGTGGTCACAAAGCACTCTGAGTTTACCTGTAGTCCTGTATTATGATTTATGCTATTGCCATCTTAATTCAGCATGATTATGGAATGCTGTAGGTCCCTCTTGAATTTGTCTATTCCTGTATTTGCCATGAATTTAATTTATTGTTTGATCCAGTTCTAGTCTATTTGGTATCATTAGATCTCTTGTTCAATACTTTGTTGTGTCTGTGGTTTGCTTTTTGCTCTACCACCTGATTTTACTCTGCATCCATTGCAGTGGTACTGTTGTGCTCCTGTTCTGTGGTGTTTGAAGTGCTGGGATGCTTATCTGAGATCACTGGAGGGTATTAGCTTTGGGAAAACACCATTTTTTCTCTTAAAAAAACCCGCCAAAAACAAACTAAAAACCAATAAACATATTTGGGAGAATTTTTCTGAAGTGTTCCCAGGTTTCCTCATTAGTGTAGGTGGTCCTGCAGAGCCTTTGGATTTCATGGCAACAGCAAGAAAACTGCTCTACTGGCTGGCAGAAATAAAGCCATGAGTCTGCCAGTGAAGCGCAATGTGCTGTGAGTTCAGAGCTCCTGCCATCACCCAGTGGTGAGTCCAACAGCTGAAGTGATAAAGAGGACAAAAGCATTGCATCTTACTGTAATAGGATAGTGGAATTGATTTAGGCATGTCCCCAGCAGTTTAGTCTTTCAGGAATACTCCAGAGAATGGACATAACATCCCCTAAATCTCAAGCTAACCTGGATACAGGAGAAGAGTTTGCTGTTTATTGCAACTTTTTTCTTTTTTTCTTAGAGAAGAGGATGAAAGCAAAATATTAACTGACTGTAATTTATATTTTTATAAACCATATACTGTCATTTATATAGTTGCTGGTGCACTTTTTTATTATACTTTGTTCTCTCTGATTTATTTGAATCTGTTTCATGGTCTTTGCATTAACTTTTGCCAAGGAGAATATATCTAGAAAGAACAGTTGTAACCAAATATTTGATATATGACAATCATTTAGAGTTGAACAAATCCCTCTGTTTTTGTTGTAGACAGAAACTGTTCATCTCCTTTAATCTTGACATAAGGTAATCTACTCTTAAATGGATAGCATAATACCCTAAAAGGTGTCTCAGTGTTTGCTCCTCATATTGACTTGCACGAATTATGAATTGATATTTTTTTTCTAGTTGACTCTTATACAGATTTTAGATTTGAAGATTTTTAACTTGAAGCTGCTTTCATTGCTTATAATAACATGTCAAGTGTAACTGGCTCTCCACTTAATTGTAATACCAGAAATAATTATCAGTTTAAGTCAGACATAAATTCTGCAAAATCTAATTTTTCATTTGATTCTAGTGTTCCTTTTTAACTTAATGCATGCCTGTCCATAAACACTAATTTCAGTTTACTAATGGTATAAAAACTTCTTAGTCAATCAGTAAACACAGAGTTAATCAATACAAAATCATGACAATTGATCTCTTCCAAAAATACCCTCAAAATTATGAGTTATATATACCACAATTTGCATGAGTTTTGGGGATTTTTTAGAAGGGGAAGCTGCTAGTAATAAAGCAGAGAAAATGGTAACTTAGAACCAGTGCTGTGACAGTAGTAATAGCTCATTTTTATAACAATTTTGGGTATGAAAAAGTAAACAGGTTTAATAAAAAAACCCAAATGCAAGTGTATACATGATGTGCAGGAAGCAAGTTAATGCAGCCATTTGACAAGTAGTAAAAATGTAAATTTGTAGTAAGTATGAGCTCCTAGGTCAACCTTAGAAGTTCATAAAACCCAGCCTGTAACTTGTGTCTCATTGAAATGAATTATGTTAACTCTTAATTTCATGAGCCTGTATTTTGTTCTCTTTTTCCACAGGGCCTTTGCCTCCTTCAGAGTAGCAGGATAAGCAGTGCTTATATTTAAAAAGGGACTAATTTAAAAATGTTTTTCTCATTTGACTAGGTAGTATCTTAAATTAACATGCTTAGGAATATAGTTCAGGCACTTCTAAATTCTGAATTTGTTGACAACACCAAGATCAAATAACATCTAGTTCTTACCTTTAACGGATATGAACGTGTATCATAGTATATTTTGTTGTGTCTGTGAGCTTACAGTAGAAATTAAATTTATTATTTATGGGCTCAATTCATTGTGTTGGCTTCTGAGAAACAAATTACATTTCACTGTGGTCAATTTGCGGTGTAAATATATTAAGTAGGTTGTTGATGCCAAAGGTTTCCAGCTGTTATGACAACAAAAGGAATTAAAGATGTAATGAGGAAGACATAATGGGCTTCACTGGGCACCAGATACCCTTCTGCTGACCTCTGTAATTTTTGTTGCAATTTCTGCTTGAAGTTGATAAGGTGGGGGGTAATTTACAGCGGGTTTTACTTGAGGAGCAGCTGGAAGGTACCAGTAGTAATCAGAACAGGTTGAGCAGAGAACGTTTCCATGTTTACAGCACCTTCTGCTGCATTTCTGTGTGTCTGTGGAAGTGGCCAAAAGTCCTGGATGCTTCTCCTTCTCACGTTAAGGGTGAAGAAAATCACAGGAAGTAGCTGGGAGCTGCTGCTCTTCCATGGGGAGATGGGTACAGCTGGGGAGGCTTCAGGCACAGTTGGGTTCATTACTGGTCTCCACTGATCTCCAGCTTGGATGCCACTTTTGGTCTCCAATCCCAGCTTCTATTACCCATGCTATTAATAGGATGTCAGTCTCTATTAGTAAATTTCAATAATAAAAAAAAAGGGGGCATAATATTTTGGAGTTGGTAACTTGTTTCATTTTTGGTTCTCAATGTTCTTCTCTGTCTTACATCCCTGCATTTTCTTTAAAGCATGCCACTTCTGCTTTTTGATGTAGAAATAAGAGAAACAGGTAGGAAGGGGATAAAAAAAAATTGAGATCCAATGCAAAATAGTTGAGAGGCTTTTAAAAAAATAGAATTTTGAAAGGAAGTTGATGTTTAAGTTATTTCCCCATGGGTAACATTTTCCACTTGGCAAGAAACATGATAAATAAATGTAATTTGTAGAATTAGACTGGCAGTATAGCATAAGACACTGTACTTCAGGCCTGATAATTCATGTCTATTTTGTTGGTCTCATTTGGAGTTTAAGGGTTAAAATTGTAGTTATATAACCAGCTATCTTATAACAGCTTAGCATGTGAACAACAGGAGCCAAAAATATGGATGATTGATTTAGTACCTTATTACATTACATTTGTTACAACTGTCCTAAAAAATAAACTCCATGCTGGCAAGAGGTGCCAGATTGACTCTGGAATCTTATTTTTCCATCAAAAGAGAATGTTTCTGACAGCAGGAGTTTGAAATCTCTCTTACTTCCTCACAACCCAGCCTAGCAGGACTCAGTGCAGAATATAAGGAAGCAATTTTGTCCTCAAACCTTTTACACCCTGTTTCTCTGCAGAAGCTGGAATGTATTTGCCCTGCATAGGGAAGGCACAGCTGCATGAAAGGTGCTGCAGTTGTGAGATGGAAGAACACAGGATTATTATTGTGTGTGTGATTGCTGGCTGTGGATCAGAATAAGAGGGTTTCCAGAGCTGCATCCCAGCCCATGGCGCCTTCCACACTCCATGCAGAGAGTGGATTGTTCACTTGCAAAGGGACTCCCCGCGCAATGCCATCAGGCTTTGGGGAGGGTGAGGGAGAGCAGTAGGGGAACAGAATAAAGGTGAGGGGTCTCCTATTATTTTCCTGTGTATGTTGATGCTCTTGTGCTCCTAGTACTGTAGAGAAGAGGGAAAAACCTTTCTGCATAGCTCACTGCAACCAAACTGGACCTGTCTTAAGAACAAGCATTTGTATTCTTATGTGTAAGACAGTGTATGTAACCACTTCCTTAAGCTTGTATATTTCTTACGTCATAGTTTCTTTAGTGGGAGAAAAATGTTACCAATTTTGGCCTAGAATCTTCGGCTTATTTTTATGTCTTCTAGGGGCTTACTTCAGAGGTGCTTTTTCTGTTCAGACTCTTCTACTTCAGTTTTGTGTGCACCTTTTTCACAGTACTTTCATCCTGCACAACACAGCAGTGTGGTACACCGTGATTATGAATTGCAACAGTGCAGTCTTTGATATAGGTCCCTTCTGATCAATCAGCATTCTTGTAGAATGAAAACTGTTCCCAAAAAGTGTTGAGAGATTGCCTTGACTCAGTCAGTGTCTGTGGAGCATGCAGGAGTTGTGCTTTGAGTAGTCTGTGTTTCTGCATAGCCTGCTGCTGTACTTGTGGAATTGACTACAGACTTTGAGTTTTGTATCCTCTTCAAGCAGAATAATACAAAAAAGTGAAGGAAGGAAATAAAATTCTATCAATGATTTTATCTGAGCAGCTAAAATTTGAAAAAGGTTCAGAAAAGCCTTTAAGATAAAATTTTCAGACATGAATGTTTGAGATGTGCAGATAACGCGGACTTCAGATAAAGCTTAGATGGACTGAAATATATTTAATTCTGTGACAGTACTAGAGGAAATTGATGGAAAATATTTAGATTAAATAAGGATTAGATAAAACTGCAAAATATATTAAAGCACAAATCTTAAATTGGCAGAATGGAATAGATGACTGCTGCCGATAAGTTATTATTGATTGGATCTACATATCAAAAATGTGCAGATATTTTCATAAAATTTAACTTTGCATTTTTCCAACAGGATTTTAAGTGAGTGCTCATTTCTACTGGAACAGAATCTTATCCAAGAATCCTTGAAATTTCAACTTAAGCTTTACTAGCACTGCAGTAGTGCCCAGGGTTGTCTGTAATAAAAACTTGGTGTTTGAGGTACTGGAGAATAACCAGCAGATTTAAATCAGGAATTTGTTTTGTAATTTGGATCCAATCAGGAAAAACTTTTTTTTTTTTTTTTTTTTTTTTCCCTGAGTGCTGGCATTTTCATAAAGACCGTCTGTCTCTCCCAGAGCTGTAGTAACTTCAAAGGGTTTGTCATCATTAGCAAAGCTTGGATAGAAACAGCCAACAGGATGTGGAATGTTTGTTCAGCCTCTCCAATTCCTCAAGGGACTAAACACATTTGCTATTTTGTATTGAAATACAAGAGATGATGGTATAAGATGAAAAGAGAGGATAACACAAACTATATTCCTCACATGTTTTGCACTGAATATGTCAAAGCATTGCTAGTCATAATTGCATGTAAGTGTAAGACTGACTTCAAGATTATTGGTTAAATTCAAAGTTGAATAGAAACCAATTAGACAGATTTTTTTCAACATTTATTAATAGGTTTTTTGCTTTCTTTGCATTAAAATGCAGCATGCTGTATTGTTGTAATATAATACCAAGATTATTGAAGATGAGTATTGGTTTTAATATATTAGAATGATATGCACATAAATTTCAGGTTGAAATTTCTTTTGTTCACTGTCCTCCTGAGGAAGAATTTTGGAACAATTTTAGGAACAGACCTGTAGAAAAAAATGACTGTTGAGACTTTAATTGCTTAGTGGTAAGAGTGTCCCTGAGAAGAAAAGTAATTTTTTTCTGAGAAAATTCCCTTGCTGAGAAGTAGCAATCTGCAGGGGCTCAATGAACAGTTTTTTCATCATATTCCACTGTTTGATTGGGTCAATTATCCCTCAGAGTTAAAATGGTGCAGCTCCCAGTGCAGCACTAGCTTTTGCAGCTTCACTTTTTTACATGTAAGCACAATGGCAATGGAAAATGCTTTCAACTACCGGTGTAATCTCTAGAGTTATTTTGGAGCTGTACTTGTTTGCCTGCTCACTTTTCTATGGTTGTGCCAAGGGATTATATGCTAGTTTGAGTCTATTTGAAGAGGAACTCACTGCTCCAGGAAAAGAGAAATAAAGCTGTGGGCATCTCTAGATACTCAGACTGTTAACATCTATGAAGGCTGGTGGACTGGAGAAGCCAGACATTACTCTTTTGCTTGGAGAAGAAAATCCAAGCTCCACAGGAACCTGGAATATTAATAAACAAAATAGGTTTCAAAAAACTTATTTTTCTCTCTGTCAGAAAAAGGTGAAGAAAATTTAGTTTGCTTAGCATGGGGTCAAGAGGAAGATTATTCAGTATGTGAAAAAAATCCCCAGTGTAGCCTTAGAAATTAGGTTTTTGAAAGGAGAGATACCATAACAAGAGTTTGTATATATTTTTTACTCTGTTCTGCTAAAGCTCATTATTTTTGGCTTTTTCAAATTTATGAAGAGGGGAAAAAAAGAATCACTTTTTCAAATCAAAGGAAACCCAAGGATTTTATACCTTCACTGTTTCTCTGTGTTCTAATCTCGCTCTTCCTCCAAGTCTTTGGCTCCTGCCCCCTCCACGTCCATCCACCTCGCTGGTGTCACTGGTCTTCACCCACTTTGTTCTTCAAAAGATCCACAATTTCCAGCTTTTGCTGGATCCCACAGTGTCCATTCACCTGGTTAAATGTATCTTCATTCCCTTTGTTATTCCAAAGGGTTTGCAGTTCATGGCCTCCTGTCTCAGGCTCCTACCCAGAGCTCAATCTGCATTTCAATCTGCAGTTTGTGAGCCCAGCTACCTGCACCAGGTGTATCCTCAACATAGCTCCTCAAAGGGATCCTGCTATCTGAATCCCATCGATTTCACAGGGAGATAGGCACTCAAATATCCTTTTGAAAATGGCCATCTGATGTATTGAGAGGAACTCACAAGAGGTCCGTGGTAGACTACTGAGTTACAAACCTCAGTCTTCTAAATCTTGCCCTATTCTCCTGACTGCTGCCTTGCCTTTCTTCTAGGGATGTTTTAATGTTTTTTCTTTTGTCTCCTGTTCTCAAAGACAAAAGAAAGTCTTTAGTAGTGTCTCTGGCAGAAATAGTTGGAAGTAGGGAGAGATATGGGGAAGCAGGGAGAAAGACATTCTTTCATATTCCCCTTTTAAGTTTATTTTAATTCTGACACACTAATCAAACTGGTAGTGTTCTGCAGAAATGTAAGCCTGAGTACTTCCGTCTTTGTCAGAGTTCATTTGGCTTAAGTGTCAGGGCAATGCTTTGCCAATGGTAAGTATACTTAGTATTTCTGTGACCATGAAGCAACCTTCTATAAATAAGTTACAGCAGTTGTACGTGGCTGTCTGAAGAAGTCTGTCTATGAAGATTTATTTGCAAATGTCCTTTCACCCTTTTCTTAACAAGCGGCTTTCAAAGTCTGTTTGTATTTTTGGCAGAGCTGTGAGCTTTCTCTCGGGGCTGCTCACATTTCAGAGAACAGGTGACTTGCATACTTTTTCTTCATAAATTATGAGTAAATTACATTGTGAGTCCAATATAGAGCAATCATACTTGACCATGATATTAAACATGCTTTGAATTTCTTGTTGTTGTTTATGGGGCTTTTTTAGGTTTTTTTTTTTTTTTGTTTTTTTTTTTTTTTTTTTTTTTTTTTTTTTTTTTTTTTTTTTTTTTGTTTGTTTGTTTGAGGGTTGGGATTTTGTGATTTGGGTATTTTAAAATTTATTTTGTTGCTTGAGTTTGTAATTTTTTTTCACTTGAAGACCTCAAGAGTAAATTTAGCATGTTTAAAATGATGTTTTCAAACACAGCTTCTCTCTTCATGTTTTTTGTTGTATTTCATATGTATTTTCTGAAGGGGATAATTCTCATTTTTTTAAAATAGTTTTCAGTATTTATTCCTTGTTGCTAAAGGAGAACACACAATGTTCGCTAACAAATGATATGTACAGGAACACACAGGAAATCACAGAGCATCTTATCAGTCCAAGAAAATGAGCTGCTTATTTCTCAACCGATTAAATGCTGTGGAACTGATTATTTTAGGATAGTTTTTGGTATTTATTAAGTCCTGAATTATTTGGATAGAACTCTGGGGAAGCAGTGTTAACAATCCTCTCTGTTTTGTGGCTCAGTGATGGAAAGAATTTGCCTTGTGGTGCCCATGGCTTAATTCCCCATTGGAATAATCTGCTTGACTTTGTTGAAATCATGCCAGTGGATAATTTGCCCACCTGATATTCCAGGAAAAAGAAAAATGGCTGCTGAAACCTGCTAATATCACTGGACTTTAACCAAATGTCTCTTAATGTGGGAGTGTGGAATGATGATATTTTTGAAGGATATTTTTTAAAGGAGTCTAACTCCAAGGTCAAGCAGTGTCCTTTTATATTTGTGTGCCAGTCAAAACTTTTTTCATAAAAGAATTAAGGCACTGTGTAATTTCTTTAACAGTAAGTTTTAGAAATCAGAAGGATGAACAACACAACTAAGTAGAAATAAAAGGTGATAACACTGGAGCAAACTTGAAAAATGACAGTGTCACAGTCACTTTAGAATTCAGATGCTTGCTGCAGGCTCCTCCAGCTCCAGAACCTCTGCATTTCCCTTTCACTGTCCAGGTATAATCTTTTTTCTTCCTTGCTCAGCCTCTGGCTTCTCTCAAAAGGTATTATCTCCTTTTCTTACTGTGGTTAACTGCACTATTTCTGATTGTGCCCATGTCATATTCTACCCAGGAAATGTGGCAATGTCTGTGGTGAAAATAGCATCTTTGTGCAGAGCATGAGTCCAGGAGAAAGCCCTTGACAGTCCCTTCTTTCCTGTTTTCGGGGTGCTTGGGTCTGGTGTGATGGATCCCTTGTCTCCCTTTCCCTTTATTGTGATTGTAGCAACAGAAGCCAAAATAGGCAGCAGCTAGTCCAGAGCAGACCAGGCAGTTTGCTCTCTAGATGGCAGTAATCCTTCTCAGCAGATTCCTCTGCCCGAGAGGTTTCAGTCAGCTCTCAAACCTGTTTTACAGCTCTTCTCCCTTTCTACAGTTTCAGAGGATGAGAGGCTGTGAGAACACAAACTGCATCTGCAAGTGTCAGAAGGGCATAGGGTGCTCAGGCCATGTGACAGCATTGAAGAATATAATCATAAAGAAGGAGCACACATTGGTTCTATTTATACAGATACTAGCTGTGGTGTAGTTGTGAGAGATCAGTATCACAGAGATCCCCAGACTAGCAGTTTGCACAGAATTGCTTTTGTTTCCTGTTCAGAGCTAGACTTCCTTATAACATGAAGATAATAGCTGTTATCCTGCTATTTATACTGTAGCTCAGATACCAATGCTTAATGAAAAACAGTCAGCATACTGGCAACACAGATTTTAAAGATGACTGTAATGGAAGTTATCAGTGTCTTCAGAAGATTGGAATGAAAAACCCAAAATTATTTCTACAAAGAAAACTTTTCATTTGTAGACTATCAAAATGATCAGAATAACATAAACATTTTCAATATTCAAGTTTAGACTATGTATAGCAAAAGTATTGATGAGTCTGTTGGTAACACATAAAAAGTCCCAAAGCAGCCACTGACAGCGTATGTCAGTTTGGGCATTTAATAATGACATGTCTTGATAGCACACAAACACATATCGCAGAAAGAAATGGCTCTCAAGCTCTTTATGTACAAAAGCATGAATAAGTTGAGTTTTTAGAAGTGTGCAAATAGCATATGGCCTGAAAATAAAATTTAAAGTAATTTTCAAATATCTCTGGGCACAGTCTGCTCACAATGAATAAATAAATGTATTAAACTGTTTAATAGGTACCAAATCCTAGTGCTGGAAGGCAAATCCAGGTGTCACTGAATTCTGCTTTAGACTTTTTTTTTTTTTTATGTTTGTGTGTTGGAGACTTTTTCATTAACAGCTGCATGAAGAGGTTTAGAACAAATCAGTAAGGTTAATGTTGTGTTCTGTCTCCCTGGGCTCAAATGCGCCTGGTTACTTCTGTAAATTAGCCTTGGAATAAGCTGTCCAACACCACGTGCAAATGCTTTGCCTTTGACTCACAGAATCCAATACTTGATTGGTGAGCAAGAGCAAAACATCTCTTCCTGACATCATAAGCAAACCTTGTATTTCTTTCATCCATATACAGTGACAGAACTGTGGGGTCCCTCATATTATCTTGAACCTTTACCATATCTCATGATTTTTTCCTTCTGTTTGTCCCATGTTTACCTATATTTTAGGTCAGTCATTTAGACTGTCAGTTCCTTGAAGTGTCCACCACCATGTTTTGTTGTATGTGTATATATTTTTCATTCCAAGGCACCTTGAACCAACTGGGTCTGTAGTCTAAGTAGCTATTATGCAAATTTTAGCCTTTAATATCCTTGAATAATTGCTTTTTAGCAATATTGATTGGCAGCAGTTATCTCTGGCATAGTAGGTTTATATCCCATGAAAAAGAGGGAAGTAATATTTGAGATAAATCTTTGAAAGCACCCATTTATTTTCTGGAATACATACAAGCAGCAAATCCAATATATTTTTGCTGAAATTCAGCCTGCTATTTGCTTGGCCAGGGCAGGCGCTCTGAAGTGCTCCCAAATTTGTATGATTAATATAGTAGGCCTTATTTTCACCTGCAGTATACTTATAACTTAAATGTAAGTAAAATTTTGTTGAAGTTCTGGTATAGATTTTAAAATTTAGAGAAAAAGGCCTGAATGTAACTGGAGCTTAAATATCTCCTAATTTACTTCATTCACATCAAATCCTACAAAAGTATTCTTTCCCCAGGTACCTGCCTGGGTCATCTTGCCCTGGCCTGTGCTGAGCTGTGTTACACTGCTGCATAGCTTTGTGGTTCAGTTTTTATTTCAAAGCTTACGTGCTATGTGACTGAGCTGTTGAAAAGAACAGAAGGGTTCTGAAACTGTTCAGGAGGTGAGTCCAGACTGTGCCTCTTTCTGGCGACTACTTAATTCAGCAGAGTGTTTAACCCAGCCTCCAAGTGTTCCCCTGGGCCTCAAATCAGCATCAAACTGAAAAGCAGCATGGGCAGGGTAACACTTTGTTTCCCACAGCTTCCGAATACTTATCTTCTTTTCAACTTGTCCTCCAAGCAATTGAGCCTCTAAATTGGCTTCATGCTAGGTGACATGCTTAGGAGGGTACATCACTAATAGCATTAAATTGCTGATTTCTCTTAAAAGATATACAAAATAAAAAGGGACTAGACAAAAATTCAAAAGCTGTCTGACGTTAATGGAGCCTACAGATGAGATGTGTGGAGATAACTGCTTGTACCATCATCATTAGCTGTGAGTCTTTCACCTACCACCATTCTTTGGAAGCAGTTAGAACTTGTGGTTTCTTGAGAAGTTTTTTATATATTGTGGAAGCAAAAGGATAGAAATGGTCTGCGTGAAAATCCTTTAATGCATTAATTATATGGATCCAATTTGATTTTCTTTGTCCAGTAGTTTAAGATCAGGATGTGATACTTTCTTATTTCCTGACCTGAAACCACTATGTTTACCTCAAGGCATCGTTTCCCAGTTTGCTTTGCCCTTCTTGTCTTCCCATAGGAAATAAATGGAAAATTGATTTCAGCACCACTTCAGCCATAACAAGGATAATCTGGCTGAAATGAAGTCGTCTTCTATGACAATTTTGCAGTCAAAATGTTGGAAGAGGAATTGTAACCCACTGGAGATGGATTAAACTTGTTTGAGATAGTCTTCTTTAAAAATAATTTTTGTCTGAAAGACAGACTACAAGAAATTTTTTTAAAAAATAACTTAGAAAAATGGTGACTTAGTAATGATTAAAAAAATCTTTCTAAAACAATTTTTTCCCCGTGAGTTTTAGTGGGCTGTGGAAAAGTACCCGTATGAATTAGGACCTCAGAAATTCTGGGTTCTCCTACACATTTGCATCTCATACCTCTGAATCTTAACTCTTAAGAATACTCCCACTAAACCAGATATAAAATATATTTGTATGTTGTCATTGTGTACTTCTGTATTGTTTTTGTAATTTTGTTCATACTTTCCTCGAGGGTCAGAGAACTCAAGGCCTATCTGTTCAGCCTCCCATTGTGCTTTTCCATTATATGTATGCATTTTTTCTATACAGTACAATATTTCCCAGGTATATTTTGCTATTTTACCAATGTTACTATTTGCACTAGTCACAACACTCATACAAACTACAGTTTTGGTTTGTATCCCTAGAGTTTAGATATACAAGTAGCATTCATGGAGCAAAATATGAGGAGCAGTTTCATGTGGAAGCTCCTCCAAAAGGACTAAAGTAATTCTATCTGATGTTTGCAAGCTGAAAAATCTATGACTTTTCTGCTAATGTACATGTATCTGAATAATTAAATTCAAACTAAAGCCATCAAAGTAAGTAATCTAAATTATGTTTTAGTATCCTTTCCTTGATTTCATTAAAGTTTTTTTCAGTTTCGTCTTTCATGGCTTTGACAAATGGTGGTACAAAGGGTTTTCTAATGATATGGGTAGATGTGATTCTGCAACATTTTCCTAATATTCCTTTTTATTTTCCCCCTAATATTTCTCTTTTTGTCTGTTGCTTTACTTTTTTTTGTACTGCCACTATAGAGGTACTCTGCTTCTTATAGTTAGAGACACAACAGAAGATACTCTGCATGTGGACAGCTGCTTGTACTTTTGTGAACTCAATTGCAAGCATTTCACACTGTTTTTTCCTGCTGTGTCCATTGCTGGCAATGAATTTGGTGCTGAGATAATCCAACTTCAATTGCCAAAGTGCTTAATTTTATCTTGTATCCTAATTTTAGTGTGCTTATTGCAACCATGGCGAGAAATGGATGTGGCAGCACTTGGGTTTGTCCAAATAATAAAAAAGCCCATAAGTGTTCTTATTTGGCACGTTGAAGTAGAACTTTAAAATGGAAGTTGAATTAGCCCAAGCAGAAAAGATTCATAATTCATGTTATTTTGTTAATGATTCTGTGCAGATGTATGGGAGTTGGTACTGTACATGGGACTGAAGTATTGTTTGATTGAATGAAAACAAATGCTTCAGAAAACACAGCAAGCACACGTATCTTTCATCCTCTGACACTTTGCAGCTCGGGGACTGTCAGAGCCAGAGTTGTTTTCTGGGTGTATAGCACCTTTCAGAGGATTTTTTCTTCTTCCCTGTTGGTCTGTTCAGTCCCCCTTTGAACCTAGGAAATCCTTAAGCAGCCACAACACTTTTAAGCCAAGAATTTCATCTGCTTAACTCCATGTTGTATAAGGAGCCATTTTCTTTCATTCAGTCTTGCTGCTTGCTTCATTTGAAGTGTCTTAATATTTGTGTTGGAAGATGTTGTTAAACTTCTAGCACAGTTTATAGGAAACAAAAGCTTTCCTTATTGTGCTCATAAGTTGTACCTTGGATACCTGGGATAGGAAGAAGGATAAATACTCTAATCCTATATAAATACAGATGTCCTTGCAACATGTCTATGAATTAGGGTTTTATTAAGTAGAAGTCGAGAAAGGCTGTTTCACAGCTTTTAAGATGCCTGGAGACCCAGATAATAAGAATTATAATTATTCTAATAATGAAAATTATTCAATTCACTTTCCAAAAGCACACAATTGTCTAATTCTCTAGTATTATCATTTTGGTTTTCTAAATACTGATGTCATATTTGGCCATCGAGTATCTTGCTGAAAGTTAACAGGTATTCAGTACTGCAAAAGAAAGTTAACACCCAGCTCGAGGATGTCAGAGCAGCATCTGCAGTAGTGGATCATCCTTTGTCTTGGGACAGAGGCAGGCTTTTTGACTTCTAGGAGATACATTTCCATTTGGAAGCAGAGTCCTGCAGTGGTCCTCAAACCATTGCTTTCTCAGGGTACCCCCAGCATAACTGTAGCAACGTCTCTATCCTGCAATAGGTAAGGAACACTCAGAAACAATAACTTCTTTTGAATAGGAAAAGAAAAAAAAGCTGATATTCTTTTAATAAGAAACTTGTTCTATGAATAACTCATCTCTTCCACTGGTCTAATTTTTTTAAATACTTTTAAAATGTCCATGTATCTAGCCAGTTTCTGAGGTAATCTGATCATTAAATGCTTGAAGATCTTTTTTCTAAGTTCATAAGGACTTAGATTCTTGAATTACTTGGGGCATAGATGATTTAATCATATATTCGGCTTTTCTTATTCAAAATCACGTTTTAGTAGAAGTAACGGTAGCTGCTATACTTTAACATTGCAAGGTAGTTTTAGTTGGTTTACAGCTGTAGTTATTTGTTCCCTGTTCAGCATGTGCAGCTCTGAGTTTTGTTTCTGAAGAAACATCAATAGGTGGTTTTAAAAAACCTTGCACAGATATGCAAGTCCCAGAAGAAGCCGTATGTTTTTGACATATAAAGTTGTTATGAGATTAAAATAGAGCTTGTTGAGAACTTTGTGTTATAGTGGCCTTGCCTGAATATTGATTGTTGTACAAATATTTGGAAAATAGTTTTATACTAAAGAAATTGCATGTGTAGGATCACAAAAAAAAGTTGTTTGCAATTATGTAAGTAGATGGCTGCTCAAGGTAGAATGAATGCAGGCTTAACTTACTCATGGGTGCAAGGACACGCATGACATAAAACGGAGGAGGGTACATTAAATATTCACAGGAAAATAATAATTAGGAAATTATTAAGTAGGATAGTGAGTTATACAGCAGGTCTAAATTTCTTATGTATTTAATTTTTCTACTTTAGTAAAATGCTAAATTATATCTTTTGGTTAGGTGCTAGCTGCAGGTGGGTTGATTCAGATTATCCTATCCAATAGAGCAGAAACTAAGAGATTTCATGGGCTAGTATGGAAAGAAGTGCTTGCAAAGTTCTCAGTGTTCCTAAGCAGTACAGGCCAGAGAAAGACAGTGAACTTGTACCCAAGATTAAGAAAGGAGCTTTCCTTTTCTGTTCTAGTCAACATTCTGCAGACGTTGTCAAATGACAAAATGAGGGTTGTACTGGATTAAAGAGCAGTTTCAAAAGGAATTGCTGGAAGAAAGAATAATGAAAGACTTAAAGAAGGAATAGTGTTTGGGCCTGTTAGAATTATTAGCTAGAGTAGGTTCATCTAAAAGTTTCATTAATAAAAACATACAATTTTCTATAGATCTACCATTATTTGATCAGTATTTTTAAATGGTACGGAAGTAGCAGAATTTTGTTCTGTGCCACTGCTGGCTATGGATGCTTTATGAAAAACTGCAAATACATTTCCATTTCAGTCTGTCCTGAAAGGACACTGCAGTCTACTTACTGGAAGCTGAAGTCTCAAAGTAAAGGAATTTGATTATTTATCTCCCAAAGGCTGACGCTGTAGTTTTGAGGATCGGTGAAGAGCACAAATTTTCTAAGATTAGAAAAAACGTCTCTGAGAGATTAGAGGAAAAATATAGTAACCAGCCCTGCAGCTACAGACTGCAGCAATTTAAATTTGTAGAACAAGCAATTCCTCATGTATGCAAGGGTACTTTTGACAGAGAAATAAAAATGTTCATGAAATATTCCAGAGAAGTGAATAAAGTAGTCTGAGTTGATTCCTAGTACATATTTTTTTGTGAAGGGAACAGTCACAGTTTCTAATAAATGCTAAATGAAACAGAGAGACATTATTTGGCAAGCTTTAATTTTTAAAAATTTTCTTTGTGTGTGGGTAGTAATTAGGTTTTTGATCATGTCCTTGATCTTGGGCATTTTAAAGCCTTAACAATCAGAAGATATTTTTCTCTAACAATTTTACCATGACTGCTTTTCTCCTCTCCCTCCAAGGCATTTCAGCCTCAGTGGCTGGTCCTTCAAACTGAGTTTCTGTAATTTTTCAGAGTATGCTGCTGAAAGGAAATGTCAACCACATTCTCTGTTGAAGTTCATGGCTGTCATATAATATTAACTTTTCAGCAGTACATAAGGACACTACAGTTGAATTTAAAGGATAATCATTTTGATATAACATCCTTCTGTCATAGCCAAGAAGTCTTAACCTATAGAAGGTCTTTTATCTTTTTATGAGAAGAAGAAAGTCTTGGGCTTTCTCCGGTGAACCACCACATTAACGCAGTATTGCCATGGGGCACTATATTGTCTTTTAAAAGCAAAGTTTTGCTTTTCATAGAATCACGTAAGTTGGAAAAGACCTTTGAGATAATTGAGTCTGATCAGACATCCAATACTGTGAAGTCCACCACTAAACCATGTTCCTAAGGGCCACATTCTATTAGGTTTGCGTGACAAGGTTATGGTAGTAGGGGGGCTAGAGGGGTGGCTTCCAGGAGGATTTGCTAGAAGCTTCCCCATATCTGACAGAACCATTTGTTGTATTTTCTCTCCCCTATCCAGCTCAGTAGGAGAATGGTAGAGAAGCTTTGGTGAGTGCCTGATATCCAGACAAGGTTAACCCACAATGCACATTTACATTATTTCAAAATTTATTTGTAGCATTTACAGTGCATTCCATACTAGTTTTTAGAAAATATTTACAAAGTCAAGCTTCAAACTTCACTCACCTATCTGAAGAGTTTCCCATCAAAAATATTGACCAAGCTGTATTGGAAAATATTTAATTTAACTTAATTTCAGCTGCTCACGTTGAAGATTGTAAAAAACTTGTCTTTAGATCACAAAAGAATCTTAAAATGAATTTGAAACTTTGTGGGTTTTATTAGTCTTATGTTAACATTTTCCTTGAACAGAGAACAATTCTGTAGCCTGATGGTGAGGTTGCTCACTCCTATCTTTCAGTCACTAAATGTCAAAACCATTTTAACCAGCTCATTCTAGTGGTCTGGGCTGAAAGGAGTGCCTGTCTCACAATGGGCTGTAGGTAGTCCAGTGGTTGTAGAACTCTTCCTTCAGCCTTGACAACCCAACATCAGGATTTCTCTAAATGAATGTTTCTGACATCCCCAAGTACTGCCATAAGTGCTTTGGAGATATGTCTGAGCACCAGCTACCAGGTGTGGGCATTATTTCTATTTCCTTATTTTGTGGTCATTGCCTGCTAAGCCTATGAAGCCATTGCCAAAACATGGGAATGCCATGTTTCTGATAAAGTGTAAGGAATCTTGCACTTCAGATATTAATTTTTATTTTTGTATCCATCTGAATTATTTAAAAATATTTAGTAAATATTATTATATGTAAATTGTTCATTAAAGAAAAATCATCTAGCTGTGAACTTGTGTTCCAAACTTTTCTAAGACCTAATTTCTTTCTAGCTAACACATGCAGAGCTCCTAGAAACTGAGGTACCCAAATCAAGAATAGGTCTTGAAAATTGTTTCTTTCATGCTTAGGATATCTTGGAATTCTTCATGGTGTTGGTGGTGTATTAATACTTATTTATTTATCTGTGCAGAACTACGTGACACATTACTTTGAGGGTCAAATCCTTCAGTTCAACCCTTAGTTCATTCCTTGAATGAGAGCTTTCAGAAGATTTGCTAAAGTTCTGTTCAGCTGATTTTTTTCCCTTAGTTCTAAGATACAGCAAGCTTCCAGAGAGGACTGCAGAATGTAGCACAGAGTTGGCTCTTCAAGGAAAATATTTCTCCTGTGAAACCTGTGACATACTTTCAAATTCCCTAGAAAATATCTAAATCATGTTTATTGTTTTCTGTGGATGACACTGTAAAGGCTCAGGCAATTTGGACATCCACTGAGCAGTTCTTCAGCCTATCAAAACTAGTTTTGAAGGATATTTTTTCTTGACTGTGTAATACAACCCACTACATGCTTTTGTATTCAATCAAATCATCATGAATCTTAGTTGTACAGAGATGTTTTTGATGGCAAACATGTTGATTATTTATTATTTCACTGTCTTTGCTAGTTAAGTCTTCTGGCTATGGGATATGTGCAATTCAGGCAAAATGAATTGGAGATGCTTAAGCCCTGTGATGTTTCTCATTTTCCTATGCATAGCACTAGCATGCAGTGTTATAGAATTATAGAGTCATTTAGGCTGAAAAGACTTATAAGATCTTAGAGTCCAACTGTCAACCCACTACTAAACCACGTCCCTAAGTACCACATCCACATACCTTTTACATGCCTTGAGGGACTGGCACTCCATCACTTCCCTGGACAGCCTGCTCCAATGTTTGGCAACACCTTCTGTGAAGAAATTTGTCCTAACATCCAATCTAAACTTTCCCTGGTGCAATGGGAGGTTGTTTCATTTTATTTATTGCTTTTTACCTGGGAGAAGTGTCTGACTCCCACCTCACTCTAGCCTTCCTTCAGGCAGCTGTAGAGAGCATTTGGGTCCTCCTCAACATCCTTTTTCTCCAGGCTAAACAGTCCCAGCTCCCACCACCGATCCTCACATGATCTGTGCCCCAGAGCCTTTGCCTGCCTAATTGCCCTTCTTTGGCAATTCTTCCAGCACCTCAAAGTCTTTCTAGTGACAGGCCAAAAACTGAACAGAGGATTTGAATTCAACAGTGCTGAGTACAGGACAATGATCACTGCCCTGGTGATGCTGGCCACTCGATTTCTGATAAAAGCTAGGCTGCTTCTGGCTTTCTTGGCTACCTGGGCACACTGCTGGCTTGTGTTCAGCCAACTGTTGACCAACACCCCCAGAGAGAGAGAGAGACAGAGAGTCTTTGAAGGCTTTTGAAAAAATGAAATACATATTCATGATGAAGTCTGATTTCTAATTTAAAACAAATTTGTAAACCTATAATGCTTGTTTGAATGTATATGCTTAAAAGGAGAAGGAAAGGCAGCTTGCTCTTGTGAAGTCTTAGAAGAGAATACTAAAACCAACTTTGATAGTGTTACAAATTCTAAAACTATTACTAAGAACATGGAGAATTGTATTAGCTCTGCCACGTCATTGCTTAGATGATCTAAAATAAACTGTCGTCTTGTGTGAACTATAAGTGATATTAGATATTTTATTATCTCCTTGCTATCCACTTGAGTTTTAGATCTTTATTAAAGATTGTTTACAGATGTTATTGAGTGCCACTAGGTTAATTTTTAAATCACTGACAGGGTGGCATTAATACCCCTAAACATAAAAGAAAGAGAGAAAATTTAAAAATCATTATCTAAATGCAGGAAGAAGCAAGATAAATACAAAACAATCCTGTACATTCTTCCTTGCCAAGAATCATTCTATATGCCAACACGTTTGCCATTACTTTAACAGGTTCTATCAGAGTAAATTGGAAAGAAAACACATAAAAAGAGTAATTCGATGCACAAAATGATTCTTAAGAGTCACGTTAGGCACTGCCTCTGAATACGATCTTTGCTTTCATAGTGGGCTTAGTGCTTTGATGTATATAAAGGTTATAAGGATGCTGAATGGGGATGGAACATTTGTGGATATCATTGCTCTTGAAATACTGTAGGTATGACTTGAACATAGTGGTGCAGCCAGTGTTTGTGATTTCCTTGCATTCATCCTTTGTCTTCATGGCTTCTTCTTTTCCACCAGTCCTAATATGAATGTGGTAACTTTCCATGAGCTTGTTCTTGTCCTGAAACCTTTTTAGTTATAGATTTTGAAAAGTATGTGCAAATCAAAGATAGCCTTAGTAAGCAGGAAGGGTCAGAAGCACCAAAATATGCTTCATCTTTTTAATAATCATTGAAAATTCATGCACCTTGAAAGAAGTACTTGTATTCATAGCCAGTGTGGAATTCAGGATCAGCAATCCCTATTTTGATCAGGCAAATTGAAATTAAGCATATATCCTGGTTACTGGCTGTTTGTGGCCTGAAAGAATATGAGATTACCCATTTGACTATATCTTGCGATAAATTAGTTAATTTGTAACACCATTCCTTATCAATATTTGTAAATACTGATTTTGGAACACTTTTTTTAGGGGGACTGGTTTTAAAAGCTTTTCTTATCCATTTCAAAAAGATCCAGCTAAAAAACTACATGGCCCAAACTAAAAACGGTCCATACTCTGTTTCACCTCAGATAAATTACTGACAGTTACCAGCATGATACAATAATAATTTTTCTAAAATATGTATTCTCTTACTATTATTTTTATCAACAGATTTTAGACTCTATCTAAACTGGAAGGTTTGTTGTTTTTGCAGGTTTTTTTTGTCCATAACAGATTCCTTGAAATTTAGTTTACTACTCAGTCATTGACCTCCTCCAAACCGTGGCAAATTAAGATATTTTGTGTGACTCGGTGAAGACTCTTTTAGTCTGCCAGCTGCGCAGCTGCTATGAAAATACTTGCTTAATCAAAAGATTTCTGTGCCCTTGGGTACAATATGTCATGAGTTGTGTTTCATTACTAATTTACGCAGTTTCTGGTGCCGGAACATCTGCTCCATATTTGGAGAGGTGTAGAAAAATGCACTATCCAGTAATTGGATAATAAAGCTTCTGAAAGTGAGATAATTGCTTGTGCTAAACTCTAAATTTCTTTTGCTGCAGGCCAAATCCTCATTCAAATCCTTGACCCATCTTTCTTATTAATTAAATCACTTTGATTTTTACCAGTACTGCATTGCATGTTAGTAACTCTTTCTTTTATTTTAATAATTTAATAATAGCTGATGATTTGTGTTACCCAATTTATTGCTATTGTTTGCTGCTTAAATGTAAATCTAACTACACTTAGGTTTGTTACAAATAGCCAGCACTTTCCAGCACTTTTTTTTCAGTGCATAGAGTAGTTCTGTTCTTTGGCAATTTTCCCCCATGAATTTTAAACAGATACATGCCAATTCTCCCAAATTATGTTTATTTTTCAGTAAAATTTCAGTAAATTTTCAAGACCATGAATATACGATTCGTTGTTTTTTTTTTTTTTTGTTTTTGTTTTTTTTTGTTTTTTTTTGTTTTTTTTGTTTTTTTTTTTTGCAAGCTACACATAAGTCAAAAATTATTCTATTGGTCTTGTGGCAGTTGAAAGGCTTTTGTAATAACAAGCTATTTAGAATCAGTGATAAAATTAGTGATAATTAGTGGACTTACTAGATATTTTCAGAAATACCAAACAGCCTTATTGTGACTGAAGAATATCATAAAACTGTGTAGACCACATTCAGTTCAACAGATTGATCTTGGAGGAGGATTTGTTATTTTTTCACTAAATGGTCTGTGCTAGCAGTGAGTATTGTAGTAATATAAAGTTTGCAGTATCAAAGTTGGTTTTAAATAGACTTCAATGTTGTTCCCTGCAGGGCTTCTGTGAAAAGAAGAAAATGAGAGCAGAGAAATCCTGTGGGGAAGAATAAATGTTCATTAGAAAAAAATAGACTTGGTTAGAAAAGGACTTTTTGTTGTAGTCCACAGCAATATTATAAAAATTACTTTGTTCACTAGAATATTGAATTGTTCTGAGAATTTTCATCTCCAGTTCTTCCTTGGGGTGTCTAACTGATATTTCTGATTTCATCAAGATTGCCCATCCTTATGTACTGCAAGACTTCCTTTTGGCAATAGTAACTCACTGACCCTCTCACTGATTTCCCTGCTTTCCTTACCAAGGCTGATAATTATTTTAGTAACAGATGCTAGCTCAATAATATTTAGTCACTAAGGTGTTCTCCCTCATTGTTTTTCTTCCCAGGGAGCAACTGTTCTAAAAACTGTCTCTGTTTTCATCTGGGGTTTAAAGGTATGAAAATTCCTTCAGATCACAGTTATCTTTCCTGCTATCTTTCTTGATTAAAAGTATGATGAGCTGAACTGAATTTTACAGAAGCAGTTGGCAAAAATGGCTTGCAGTCTACTTTGAAGCCATCTTGTTGTCCCACTTGCAAAAGCCAAGCAGGGAAACGGAGTGAGAGTTTTAATTACATGTACACTTCAATATCATGTTCTAAATATTAGTAAATGTCGTTGCTTTCCTTATGGTAAGGAACATGCTGCTAGAGCTACTCACTTGTGTCTTTTTTCATCTCTCAGTGGGAGGCTTTCAAACCAAGCCCAGGAGCTCTGGCGTGTGGAGAATATCCCCAGTGGATGGTTATTACTGTCACAGCCACCAGGGAACATAGCTGTGGACTACATTAGTCTTTGCCTCAAGAAATTTATGCAGAAGTGGTGAAGTTACCTTAGAGAGTTTCATTGTTAATTAAAATCTCAAAAGACAGGGAAAAGTTTAGGCTTCTCAAGGTCTGCAGAGTCCCTGCTTGAGAAAACCAAGTAGGCTTGGTCTTTCAGCCATCACTCAGGGTTGTGCATTCTGCTGAGCTAAACCTTGCAGACACCCATGGCACATAACACAGCTAATTGCACTGGCTTATGAGTGGGACTTTGGCTGATATAGTTTATTAGTTAATATGCTTATATTAGAATAGAAAAAAATAATTTGAAAATGCAGAGCTTCATTCTCTGGTGTGTAGCAGATCTCCTGAAGTATTAGTGTCAGTAGCAGCAGTATTGATTCTGGATTTAGATAATCATTGTAATGAAGTGTAGTAGATCCCCCAAAAAACCCCAAAAGCATTGGACAACAGGCAAGAAACTGTTCTGACTCTCTAAAATGGCAAATTCCCAGACAATTTTGGTAGTAGGTGATCATTGCAGGGGAGTGGGACTAGAAGACTTTCAAAGGTCCCTTCCAACCCAAATATTCTGGAACTCTAAGAAGAAAGTAGTGGAAGATGAATGGGACCATTATCATTATCATTTTCTTTGACTACAGTTCTCAGTCTTGCTGTAATCTACATCTACCCTGCTCTTATAATATGCTTCTCAGGCTGAGCTCTCTCACACATTTTGCCTTTTTATGCACAGCTTTATCAGAATCTCTGATTATTTTTAAAGGTCTCTAAAGATATGACTGTGTTGTCCTAATGTCTTTTCCCAAGCAAAATATGTTTTGATTTAAAATCTTGTTAGGCATTAGACTTGTATATCCTCAGAAAAGTCTCTTGTGTTATTTTTGGCCACAATGTGACCAGGAGAGAAATATTTTTCCTGTTACAATGTAATATATAATAACACATTATTTATATTTCTAGCAGTGCAAGCCAGAAACCATGAATTACCTTTTTTTTAAAAAAAATGATGCATTAGTCTTCTCCCTCCTGATATGTGGTGAAAAATGTTTCACTTTCATTATTTGATCTGCCTTTCTACACCTCTACTTAAGGGAAGGGACCTGTGTTGTCCTTCTATCAGTGTACTTCACATATGTTGTTTTATGAAATCTAGAGAAATTAACATAACTCCCCTAGGACCTTCTTAGCAGGAAGCTATTCTGTAGGAATAAAGGAGCAACACTTGAAAGTAATGCTCCTTGTAAGATACATTCAAGGATCAGTTTGTGGCTCAGCAGATGAGTTGATCAAGTAACTTCCTGTTTCAGGTATTAAAGCAGAGTTCAAAGAGTAATTTGAAAGTTCAATGTACTAGGGTGCCAAAGGTGTATGTTTCTAGTTTAAAGCAGTGGATGAAGGAAAAAAGACATCACTTGATGATGTGAAATGGGTATTTTTCCTTCATCATTAAACAGGAAATGATAATGTATAAAGAGCCATAAATGTAAAAAAAGAAAAAAGCAAGAAGGAAAAGTTAGCATCTAATCTGATAGCAGAAAGAGAAAAGGGTAGAAAAAAGGTAGAAAATATGCCTCTAATGATCAGGAACCAGACTGGGATCTGGGTTTTATCATTTTAAGAGGTGAAATCAAGGCTGCTGGAGGAAACATGATGCAACAATCAAGACTAGGGATGACTATACAATTCCTTAAACAAGTGATTTAATTGTCCAAAGATGTTATTTCAGGTTCACTAAATATGATTATGAACTTATGTAGAATTTACCTCTGGCTGAAAAACAGTGAACTGTTCTGTCTTGTGATTTTAAATAGGGCTAGGAAAGCTGTAATGGTGAAATAGATAATCAGGAAAAGAAAGCTTTCCCCCACCATCTACATTTGGTTACCTTAATGAAACAAATAAATAAAGAAAATGTTGGAATGTTTTGATTTTGAATTGGATGAGGTATTTAACATAACCTGAAACTTTTATATTAGCTCGTAATTTCATCTAAAAAAATTGCCTACTGTACACTGACTTAGAGCAAGTTTTTTTTTCTCCTCGATTTTCAGCTCAGTTAACTGTGACAGGGGACTTTGAAGAGAAGGTTTTTGCTATAAGACTGAAAAGTATGTCTTAGAGAGAAAATACTTAATATTTAAATTATTCTATTTTCCTTGTTTAGGATGATTGTGACAGAAGTTAATGCTCAAGCTGGTGACTAATTTTCAGTCCTAAATTAGAAAAGTAATCACAACATTGTCCAGAAGCTTATGAGAGCAAAAATGGTTCTCATCTCTCTGAAAATCTGTTTACTACCTTCCCAGATCTGGACCTTAAATTCTTCTTCTTTCCCTGGAACAATGCTAGAATGCATTTGAGTTTGATATATCCCATGTCCCAGTGAAGCAGTGCTTGTGTTTGGTTTTTGTGTAAATGCATACATAGGCTTTTTTTCTGTCTGCCACACAATGAGCGTATTACATTGTAAGTCTTTTGTAAGGAGTCTTCAAATACTGCTTTTCTTGCTAACAGGTTGTTACTAAGTTGAAACAGATTCAGAGTAAATTAAAACAGTAAATTTAATTTCTGGTTGAAGTCTCAAGCATAAATTTCAGATGTGTTATTAAAAATTAATATTATTAGTTATGGTTATAAAATAATTAGTTAAGATAATTAATAATTAATATAATTATTTAAGGCTATTAAAAATAAGATCAAAAAGTAGAAAAATTTGTTATTGGATATCAGCCAGTGCCACTGCATCAACTGGATATCTCCAGTTCATGAATCTTACTCCAGATTCTGCTCAGCCTTTTTCTGCACAGAACTCTGTCTTTCAGGAATAGTTTTATGTCATGCAGTGCAGAATTGGGTATAGGGAGACAAGTCATATTTTGAACAATCCATGGAGTTTTCAACTGAATTCTAACGAAAACACTTGTTTTGCTCAGTCCTTAGGCTGAATTTGACAGATATTAGAAAGAATAAAAAAAATACCCTTAGCTTCTGTATAATGATAGGAGCTTTACGTGTGAAAATGACTGACCAGGATCTAAGCATTAGAATGTAAACTTAATTGATTTCTGCCTTATATTAATATATTGGAAAATGAATATATAAATTCATTTTCATATATTTGATATCATAATACATATTCATACAAATGAACATGTGAATTCGTATTCACATGCACACAGAAATGTGTGTATTTCCCAGGGTTGAATTCTAGGGTGAGTTTTGTTTAATACATTCTAATAATCAACAATCTGGATGCAAGAGTTGAAAGCACAGTTAGCAATTTGCTGATGACAGCAGATCATGAGTTTCTATTCTCTCAAGGGGAAAAATGCCTTGCAGAGGAATATGGTTAGATTGGAGCACTGGACAGTTATTAATAGGATGAAATTATTACATCCAAATGCTGGATTACACACCTGGGACAGAGTCACATGGGGTGAGAAATAGTGAAATTAGTGGCTGGAGAGCAGCCCTGCAGGAAAGGGTCTGGGAATGCTGTGCTGGTCGGCAGTGAGCCCTGTCAGCCCAGCAGGCAAACCCCATCCTGGGGCGGTGCGACAGACGCAGCACCACCAGCCAGTCAGAGGTGACCATCCCACTGCATTCAGAGTTGGTGTGGCCTCACCACAGACACTGTGTGCAGTCCTCCGTCCTACAATTTAAGAAAGTTGTCAAGGTCCTTGAAAATATCTAGAAGAGGGCAACAAAGCTGGTGAAAGGCCTGGAAGAAGTGTCCCATGAAAAGCAGCTGAGTACTTTGGGATTTTCTTGTTTGGGGAGTCAGAGGCTGAGGCGTGACCTCACTGGTCTCTACACATTCCTGTGGAGGGCAAGGTGCTGATTGCCCCTCCTCAGGATTCAGGGAATGGAAACATGGGAACAGTACAAAGCTGTGCTAGGGGATCTTCCAAATGGACGTGAGGAAGGATTCCTTTACTAACAGAGTGGTCAAACGCTAGAACAGTCTCTCTGGAGAAGTGGTCAGTGCCCTAAGCTGGTACAGTCCCATGCTATTCATGCTGATTTTCATGCCTTTTTATTTATTTTTCTTTAAATAGTAAATCCAGAAGCACTGTGTTCCACAGCTGATATCTCTACAAGTTAGACCTTCAGGATTGAAATGAGTGGTTGTCAGGATTTTACTTTCTTGGCTGAGTGATGTGTTAGATGTCAAGTTGTATGTCACTTTATTGAATTTCCCAGCAGACAAATAAATCAGTGAGGTTTTATAGCATTTGCAATGATTGAACTTGAGTGGCTTTCAGCAGAAGAAAATAGGAAGCAGATTGTAGAAGTATTAGGATAACCTGAAATATTTTGATTGAACTGTTTGTAATACACAGTTGTTGGGATCTCAACAATCTACAATGCAGAAAGCATGTTGGATTTAAACTTTGGATGTAGTTGGATCCACTAAATAACTGTTTTCTCAGTATACAAACTAACCATTCTATATGTAATGTGAAATTGCACAAACTCCTGTTTGTTTCACTGTGGATTTTATAGAAGGTTATATGAAAAATGCATATAATATAATGATAATATATTCCTCTAAGTCTAGAGCCGTGAGGAAGTTACTGCTCTGAAGTACTCTGCTTGATGATGGAATTCAGAGCTTTTTGTGATCATGAGAGTCCATTGGTTTGTTTTATAAAACACTTGAAGGTTCATATATTTGGAAAGATGAATCATGCCAGCAGTGTGAATAAATAAATTTTCATTTTGTCAGCTCTTTGGAAATATGGTTGCCATAGTGCATTGATTTTATTTCAGTTCTTCTGGTGTATTGAATATTATGTCTTTGGAAGTATAATCTATGTATTGCTTTTGCACTACAGTTTGTGCTATCTTCATCATGTGATTTACCAGTGACTTGATTGAAAAATGATTCAAAGTTGAGTCACAGACAAGCACATACATAATTACTTACAATTATATTTCCTAGCAAGTTTTTTTTAAATCATTCTACTTAAAAAGGAATTAGAATAAAAGCCCCTATTGTCCTCCTCTCCCAAGCTAGGAGCCAATGAAAAATACTGATAAAACTGTATGCAAGCTAGTTTTCAAAGAATCTGACACAAATCCTTTTAGCCACTGAAAAATCATTAAGGTTTTCTGCAGCAGCATGAGAAAAAGCTAACTAAAATAAGTGTGTGATTCCATCATGGCTCCACATTGAGGAAGGCTAAAAAGTGATATACAATGATGTTCTGTTTTTCTTCTCTTGTTCCATAGATCACACTTCCAATCAAGGCAGAACAGGTATCGGTTAAAGCTGAAAGTTAAGAAATTGAGAACAACCTGCTTTATATCTTTTGATAGAGGGAGAGGAGATGGTGTCTCATTCTTCTTGCAGTAATGTGAATTTATTCCTCTATTTTCTTTGCTCTTAGTAGAGGTGTCTAGTATGAAATGTTACATTTCAGGTCAAATAAGTAATCTGATCTCAAGCGCTTTTTTCTCACTGAAATAGAAGTTGGAAGGACTTTTGTTTTAGATTGATGTGAACTGAAGCTTTCTTATTTTTGTCAAAAAACTTAAAAAGCCCCATGTATTCTGGTCAAGTCTTTATATACCAACAAACACAATTAAGGGTGGGTTTTTTCCTTATTTAGATAAATCCTTGGACTAAGATAGTATTATCATAATGCTGAATAAATACATAGCAGTCCATTTGATTCTAAATGGCCAGTCCTTCTTCTCTTGTTCTGGAATTTTCTTCTTCCTGGAGCACCACATCCATTTAGAGGGCTATTGAACAAGTCTTCTCCCTCATCCTTCACTGTTTTGATTTTCTTTTCTCTTGTTATTAGTGTTGTGCTTGACTTCCTCCTATTTTTTATGCCACAGATTTCTGTCATAAGATAGAAAAGAAAAACAAAAAGGCTTTGATTGGAGAAATCACTTAAGGCTATCCAGCCATGACATTTCTTGGTCTGAGTTCAAATTCATTCTTGTAAAATTATAATTAATGTTTCTGAAATGTGTGCTCCAAATAGGTTTTACAAATACAAGGAATACAATAAATCTTACTTTTTTATTGTTCCACCACCACCTTCCCCCTTCCCCAAAGAAAGATTTATTTGTTTCTAAAGTAGAAACACTGATGTGTTCTCAACAACTTTTCAGTGTAGGACTTTTGAATGTACTTTTTGTAAAAGTCCTACTAATACGTCACTTATTATAACTTCTTGGGTGAGAACAGGAGAAAGTTGACAATGCTGGAAATGTTGTAAGCATGCAAGTCCTTTTGCCAGAGTTACTCTTTTATTTTCAGTGTAATAAAGCATAGCTGAACAGTGTAATTAAAATTCTAAAAGCAAATTGAAAAAGAAATCACCAATGTGGTCACAAGAAAAATAATTATGATAATTTAAATGCAGGTTAATGAATTTGAAAGACACACATAGATGTGAGTCTGTGTCTTTCCCTGACAACACAGTCAGTGATCAACTGATACAGTTTCTACAGAAAAGAAAGTCTAACTACTGTGAAACAGATGGAAATACAAAGTTCAACTTCTCATCTAAATGTTTTTGAAAAATATTTCTTCAGGTTGTAATGTTTTTATTTATAATCAGATATTGTAAACTAAGGGCAACTCAGATGTTGGAGAGAGAAAATGATGCATCTGACTCCATCATCAGAAGGCTAAATAATTTCTTTATTATTCTAAACTATATACATTGCATCTGAAGTGAATCTGCCTTACATTCACCCTTGCTCACAACTGCACAGAACTGCACTCATCTCCAATTCTCTCGTGACTCTTTCGTGACAGTCCAACACAGACATACTCTTGGCCCTGATAGGCCAAGGGAGCAAAATATCCCCACTTTGGGTAAACAATCTCCATTTTGCATTCCACCTTAGCACAGCAAGCGAGATAAGAATTATGGTTTTCCTTCTTCTCCACTTATCTCACAACTTCTCTCTGTTCAGAGAGGATGAGAATACCACAATCAGAATCAGTGTCTTTGTTGACAAGGTACTTTCTAACAAGAGACAATGTACTTTCTAACTGAGAAAAGAAGAAAAAAACAAATAGAAAGGCAGCAGTTGGACTGTGTACATACATACAGGCTAATAGTGTCTTGCAGCAGGGTTTCTAACACCATGCTTCATTATCACTGCTTGATCATACACTTCTTGTAGTAGCTGCCAGGTTCTCTGGCAAAGTTTGTGTCAGGATGAAGGACTGAATATTAAAAGCGTTTTCCTCTTTCATCTCTCAGACAAATGTTTTAAACTATTATTTAGTTTTTTAGTAAGAGGGATTCTCTGTGTATATATGAAGCACGTATTTAAGTGTGTGTATATCTAAGTACTTATATCCATATATGTACAAATGAGAGCCATACCTTATTGACGAAAGCTAGGAAAGTCTCACCCAGTAGAATAGAAACCCATGCAACAGATTTGCTTTTCTCCTAATGTTTTTATCTTATGGAGATCAAGATAGTTTTTTGTCTCTTTTCTGCAGACTGCCAAAAAAATCTTGTTTTAAAACCCAATGATTCTTTCCTGAATGTGTTTTTCACACCAATTAGTCAAGTGAATCTTATCAGAAAATATTTTAATTTATTCCAGTGAAATTGAGGAAAGAGGCAAAAAAATTGTGATTTCCCTATATGAACTGGAGCTGAGATCTATACCTGCACGCCAGCTGGAGATTCTGATCTCATATTTATCCTCTTGAAAATTGAAGAGTATTTATTTGCCTCAAAGCTTAAAAAAATTGACCTCATAGTGCTAACTACTTTCCTTGTGGGACTTGATCTGTGGGCCATCACTGATCCACAAGAAAACAATGAGAAAACAGTTCTCAAGCTACTGAAGGCAGAGTAGATCTCCCTCTGTCTGCTGAAATCTGAATTTTACAAGAAAAATGATGACAGAAAAAGGTTAAATCAAGTCCAAAATATTTCAAACATTAAATCATAGACTTGCATCCCAGATGATTTCCCTTTTCTGAGTGTCCTTTTTCTTTCTTGTCTGTGTTTTGAGATCATAATTTCCTAATAATTCAGGATACAAAGAAATGCCAACGCTTGGTCATAACTTTTCTTGATTCCTTGCTTTCTGGATGGCTGAGAAGTATAACTGATACTTGTGAAAGAAAGTGTGGAAAAATTTCTTTCATCCATTAGATTTTCTTTTCCTACACTGGGGGAAGTTGTCTGGTGGTTTTTTGTGTAAGGGACTGCATCTTCTCTTCCTGCCCCTTTGGCACTGGAGAAGTAACCACTGCTTTTAGCTGCTTAGGGTTGGACATTGTGCTAACTGCAGTTTTGGAAGGGGAGATTATTCCTGCATAGACATATCAAATGGTGCACTTGGGTTTGTTACTCAGTGGGTTGCTCTGCAGTCCGTGGACCTGGTGGACAGATTAGGTTCCTCTGCCAATTTTCTTACATTTTTGAAGCTCCATGTTCAGGTGGCTGTTTAATACTCTGGTAAGTCAGAAACAAAAGTGAACTGACAGGTGGCATTTCCTGGAGGGTATTATCAGAAAGAATCATGTATGTAGGTAGATAACTCTTCTGTCCTTTGACCATTAGCCAGGAAAAGCACTGTGCTCACAGGTGTGGAACAGGTGTATGTCTAAATTCAGTGTTAACCCCAGGTTAACCTTGTTGGACTCAATGATTAGAGGTCTTTTCCAACATAAGCAATGCCCTGATTCTGATTATTAGCACTGTGTTAGCACATGGAATAGAGAGAGACGGATGTTGGTGGCAACCTGTGGCGTAGCGTAGTATGGCAAGTACACTGCCAAGTACTAAGGATTGAAAAAGAAGGGTGAGCTTTATGGGGTGAATTGCTGTCAGAAAGCTCCCATTTCAGTCACTGGTGGAGGTGTGCTCCCCTGTGTGCATGTCAAACAAATTACATTAAGATCTGACACGCGGCGTTGAGGTAGAGTCTTAATGCACTTATGCACTGGCAGAATGAAGACAATCCATATGGAGCTTAATAATGGTTATTCTTTCATCTGAAGCTTTGTCTTACTTTCTAGATTTCCCATTTCCCTATAGATCTGCCTGATTTAAAGAGAACCCTTTACTTCTCTTTTTTTTTTTTTTTTGGTAACTACTGTGTAAAGACCTCTTGTCCTAGCTTGTGTTGATTGACAAATTCAGTGTGTATGTACCTTCTGCTGTGAAGGTGTTTTACAGATGTTTTACAGATGCCTCATTTGAAAAAATCTGGGCTTCGAGTTGAAGAACATTTCCACAATTTCATGTCACTAGACCATGTGACAATAAGACAAAAATGACTTCTTGAATTGTAACTGCAATACCTGTATTTTTCTCTTTCTTCTTATAATATTCTTTCATCCTTCACAAAGTTTAGTCATTATAAAGTAACTGTCTTTTCGAAATTGTTTTCCCACTGTGATGTTCTGTCTTGTTGGATGTTTTTTGCTTACATGAGCTTGTTTTATAGCATGGCTAGACAAAATGGAATCTGTCATAAATTATAGCAGTTACCAGTGAGAATAAATCAAAACTTGAAAAATATTTAGTGTGCTCCTGGGAGCAATTAGGATGTGATTCACTGTCAAAACCTGTGGAAAACAAAGCATCATGACTGCAGTGGTGACTAAACCTTTTTTAGTACAATTTTGAAACAGAAATACTCTATTTAACATTTCTATCCCCTTTTACCTTTTATAAAGGGACAAATACTTTCCTCTTAAAAAGAAAGACAAACAAAAAACCAAACTCTGACTCACTGGAAATAGATGTCATATGTTAAAACCTAAATTATTATTCTGTAGATCACTACCTTGTTTGTATTGTGTTCAGGGAACCAATTTTTAACTTGGTCTCTTTCCCTCCTGTGCTTGGCTGTTACTCCCATTTGGACTAGAAAGTCTTGTAGTTTTGAAGTCTTAATATGTTTTCTAACTCCTAAAGGCAAAAGGTCAGATCTGGGCTTTTGTTAATCAATCTACCTCTCTTGGAATCAGTGGAATTAAAACAGTTTGCAATTATGCAGGATTTGGTATAAAGGAAACCACATGCAGTGCTGAAGTTGTAAAAGAAAACATTCTCAGGACAAGGATATGACTGAACTAAAAGGCTTTATGCTGCTTAAATGAAATTGGAATTCATGCTCTATATGGGATGTGCTCAAGTATGGTCCTGAATACAAAAACTTTTATTGAATTGTGAGGTTTGTGGTTTTTTGGTTCTTTGTATCTTTTGTTTTGTTTTGGTTTTTTTTTTTTTTTTTTTTTGAGTTAGGCATGAGGAGAGCATCACAAGCTGCAATTTAGAATGGTGCATTTGCATGTTGTTAGTGCTGGAGCAGGCATTCTCAGGAAACAAATGAAACAAGCTAGAATATAGAATATAGTGATATGCCACTGACATAAAAACAGGAAGAAAAAAGAGTAGGGAAGAGATATGTGATTTTTCTTTCACGCTATTAATTAGCATTCATAGTGGTACTTTGGGATTCATATTTTCACCATTGTGTCTACCTCAGTCAGGCCTTGTACTGAATTATCCTTAATACTAATTTATTTCAGCTGTGTTTTTAATATAGTTCCATGATTTTTTTATAAAAACCTGAAGCAAAACTAAACAAATATTCCAATCTTAAAAAAATATTAATGCTTTAGAAAAACTGCTATACTCTAGAAGTTTAATTTCCTATTTTTTTTGTAGTGCCTCAGAGAAACTTCACAATTTGTGTTGTGGAAATGATTGTAGATGCCCAATTTAAACATGAAATGTCAAAAGAGTAGTTCTTTTCTATAGGAGTCCCAGTGTTTTTCTAGCTCATATGGCTAAATTCATTTTAGATGTTGTCATAGTGACTACTATATGTGAATCTGTATATTTGCTATAATCTTATGATGTACTGGTGGTGTGAATGTACACATGGTGTGAATGTCAACACTTTGTTTAACGTCTGTGTGGTATGATATATTTATCATACCATATTTGGGATATATGCATGTGTCCTAACCTTTGCACACATGTACACATCCCATATTTTTTGCACATATTTAGTAATGAAAACCATAAATTTTTTCCTGTAACATGTAATAAGGACTATCGTGATTTTATTTCCAAGTTAAGAAAACCAAAGTCACCTATGTGCCCAGGTTACTGTGACAACTTCTTAAAAATACCTATGTAGTATTAAAAAAGGACAAAACACAAAAAAAAAATCAGTAAGATAAGACTGAAATTTTAACAAAAAATATAGTGCTTTAAATAAGGAATTCTTTGCATTAAAATGACATACCACAATTATATGTATTTGTTGCGGAGGAAGCATGACAGACTGATAAGCATAACGTGGAGTCTTGCTTTCAAGAAGTCAGGCAGGATTACAAGGAAAAGGTCAGCCGGTTGTTTGGTGAAGATGAATGGACACTCCAGTGTCTGGTGCAGTTTGTGGGAGAACAGAGACAAAAAATTCAACTGGTTCTGTCCCAAATCTTCCTGCTCTTTAACTGAACTCAGTTTTCTGTCCAAATCTTGAAAAGAATTTACAATGACAGTTTTCAAATATGTTTACAGATGAAAGAGTAATTAAATGCATTAAGGTGTTTGGTCTGAAAGCCATGACTGATCCGTGTTTAAGCAAAGGACAGAGCCTTGCTCTGGAAAGTCAGTGTATTTTTGCATTAAGTTGAGAGTGAGACACCTTTGGAATGCTTTTCAGCCATTAGAAACAGTAGAGTAATTTTTAAAAGGTATGGAGCAGGGGGTGGAGTTGGATGAATGACCCAATAATTCAGGATAGCTCACATTAATCAAACTGGTTTGCTGCTTGTCAAAATCGCTGTTGTGTAACCATGTGATCACATACAGGGAAAATAATTTCCTCTCTAGCTGCTGAGGTCACTGTTAGGCTTTCTTGTAAGTTCTATCTCACCTATAAACATACGTCAGGTGAAAATACAAAATACATTAGGAAAACTTTCAGGAGAAATCAGTGAATATGTATTTGAAGGTACACTCCTTGCAGCCCATTAGGAAGTGACAAAAAATGAATTCTCACAGAATGTAGACTGTAATTTTTATGTACAGTGAGAAGTGATACGAGCAGCCATGTTAGATGTTGCAAAAGTCTTGGCCATATCTTTAGCTTGGTTTTTGAGGTGTGTGCAGTAGCAAATCGTTTGATATCAGCTGCACTGAAGGGCTGGACTATTGCTTATGGCTAGAGAGTGACATTTAAGATGAGGTGGTTTCCTAGAAGAACTGGGTGTCCTGTTTGCCAAAGTTATTTTCTAAGATCATATTACTCTTGATATTCAGGAGTACTGCATTTCTACCATAAATTAGAGTTAATTTATTTTCTTTCTTTTATGATTGAAAATAACTTAAAAGAGATTATTTTCATTATAAACCACACCACATAAATGATCTTTTCATATCAAATTACAGTAACTGTAATTTGATATGAAAATTATTTATGCAATTACAGTAACTGTACTGATTGGGAAGTGGAATACATGCCATTTGCTTTTTAAGGTGTGTAACTGAAAAAAACCCCACCCCCTCAAGTAGCTGATCGAGGGAGGAAAAGAATTGATAGAATGAATTAAATGGCTTTTTTAATTTTAGAAATAGTTTGAAATTTTTCATTTCTCATCATGGTGTGCTAAAACTCTGATAAATGTTCCATATTTCTTTAAGGTTTTTGGCTGCTTTATGGAGAATATCACATGCCTTTTTTTTTTTTCCCCTGTGATTCTTAGTTTAAATAGTGGTGCTAAAATCTTACCAAAATGTATGGCCTGGGTTTAGAAAATAAGGAGGAAATCTAGAAGGAAAATAGAACAAGAAGAAAATTACAGATGAGAAATCCTTGACAATTTCTTATTCAGAGAAGGCTTTAGACATGACATGATTATCTGGCAAGGCTGACACAGTTTATTTAACTTTGAAATATTCCAGCTACTCATATACAAAAAGAAAGACTTTCTTGTAATCATTTCAGCTTTAATATCTCAGAATTGCAAATTATTTTGCATGTAATTCTTTTGAGAGGAAAATTAATAATACAAATGCATTTCTGGTAAACAAGCCAGATCAGGAGGCACAATCAGCATAGTTAGGAGAATATGCCATGAGAAAAAAAAAAAAAAAGCTCACAGAGATATGGAAAATCTTCAGATTAGATTGTGTCAAAAAAAAAGGTGCTAAAAGCCACTTAGTTGACAGGGCCTAATGTTTCTCTTGTGAATGCTGACAGCTTTAGAATTTATGGCAGTATGGCAGTATAGTATTACGATGGTCATGTTGACAATTGTGTTATAAAGGCAAACCTAAGTATTTTCACTGAAAATACTGCAGTCCTTTTTAGTGTTATTTTGTGGTGAGTGAGAAGTGATATTTATTGTAACTAAAATGAGAGATTTAATAATGTACAAAAATCAATAGTTAATATATGTAGCAGTTTATGTCTTTCAAATGGTGTGAAATAATTTCCTTCAAAAATTGAGTTGACTTACAGTCTTCTTTGAAATATTTTTAAAGATTATATTGATGTTGAAGCTTGCACAAGCTCAAATCATACGGTCCATTTGAGTAATGAAAGGCAAAAGGAGGTCCTCTTGTGCAAACATAAAAAAGAAATGGATGGTGTCATTCCTTAAAAAAATAATGTGCACAAAGATGCTGATAATTTAAATCCTTAAGAAGCTCATACTCAGAAATGAAGTAGAATATCTGTCGTTTTGTAAAAAAGAGGGTGATTTTCATTTTGTCAGATGGACTGCATCTTAATGCAAAAAGAAGTATCATGTGATGGATTTTCTCAGAAGAACTTCACAATTTCTGCTGTTTAAACTGCCTACTTTCTTTAGGGCTCCTGGTGTAGTTTACTTGGATTTTGTCTTTAATATTATACTAGACATATTTCTTTATCTCTTTTATTCTTACATTTTGTGGGGAGTAACAAAAAAAACTAGTACTGTTGAAAGAAGAAGACAATTTGTTTTGCTGTTGTAAAGAATTAATTAGTTTTTTCAAATGGGCCATAAAGATTTTAAACTTTTTCTTCCAATGAAAACTTATCATAATTTAAGCATTAGCTAAACTAAAATATTTCAGCTGCAGAACTAAGTGTTCCATGAATTTCTCTGTCCACCACCTTCAATGAATGAGGAAGCAGTGCAAAAACAGCCCATTACGATGATATTATTTATAGCCCAGTAATTGTGAATCTATGTATAACTGCTCTTTTGCAAATAATTGAGTCATCCTTACAGCTGCAAGTAAGTACAACTGTGCCAATAGCCCACTCAAACTCAAGAAAGTATTTTTCAAAATTTCGTCTCCTCTTCTAAACAGTTTGCGAAAAAATTGATAATTCAAACTGTAAAGGAGGCACCTGACATTTATACACCAATAAATGTTTTTAAAGTACTCACAGGTTAGAGACATAAATATCTCCATGCAACATAAATGACACTTAAGAATTTAATTGTAAGCACTGTGGTAAAAATTAGGTGTGGTTAAGTCTGACTTGTGCAACAAACCATATAGAGCAATTTAGTTGTATTTACTGTGCTTTTGATATACTTAGAGGTACTTGCCATAGTCCTTGCCTAAACTCAGTGCTGTCACTTACAGAAATTTGGAATCCTACATTCTAAAAAGGTAGGATTTAAAAGATTTTTTTTATAACTGCATGAACTCTAATAGATGGCCCACTATTCCTTTCTAAACTTTGATTTGATATTCATCCTTACCTACCCTGGCCACTAAAGGGTAGTTCATAAGGCACTAAAGAAGAAAAAAGTGATTATTTGTAAAATGAATTATAATATTTACATTTCCTATGCGAGCTTGTTTGGCACTGAATGTTTTCCATTTTTAATTGAAAGTTGTAATAATATCACAATATTTGTATTTTAATAATTTTTATCTATATCATAATTTGTGATCATGAATTCTTCCACACTATATGTACTGGCCTAGATAGAATAATTAATATACTAAATTCAGTCTACCCAATGAAACTATCTGTTAGTTGGTTTCTTGTTATTTGGTGTGACACAAGGTTCTGGAAAGGAGGATCAGGGCTTATCTTTTATTTCTTTAAGTAAGTAGAAGTAAGTAGAACTTCATGGTAGAAGTAGATAAATCTTAGAAGTAGATAAATCTCAGCTTGCTTCCTATGCTTAAGCAATAAATATTTGTTAAATATAAACATGTACCACATACACATAGACAGAACCAATTTAATATAAAAAAATAGGGCTGCAGTGAGAGAGAGATAATAATAATAGGGTTAAAAAGTTACAAAGTTCCATTTGAAAGAAAAAATCAGAATAATCAGCAAATGCATGGAATATTATTGTTTGCAAATGGAAACATCCACAGTGGTCTAGCATGGCACAGTGTGGAAACGTATTCACCTTATTGCAGAGACACTGCACATCAAAAAGGCGATACAGAAGATAAATTCTTTGAATTTGGTGGCCTATCTGTCATCAGCTCCAAGGCTTTTATTGTCTCCTGAGACACTGCAGTAATGCTTGATCCATCAAGTGGGATCAGGAGGAAGGGGGTTTGGAAAGGTCTGGGAGACAAACACTTTCACAATAAGTATCCTGGGATAAATTAAGAGTCCTGCACCAAATACATTGCATCCTGGGCTTGTTTAAATAAAGAAAACACTGGCACATTTCAAGCACCAGTTAAATAGGAAATTACAACATCTATTCATTAAAGATATATTGAAATTTTGTCCTTCTGCACTCCTGTACATTGATGTAAGCCTAAATCATCTCTCCAACAGACCTGTATGGTGAGAATCTACATGCTGCTTGGAATTTTTTTTTCTCTTTCCTAAATATTCACTTTACTTGCATGCTTACTATGCATACTTTGCAACTATTTGACTATCTGGTTTCTGACTCTAAAGATTCTAAGTTCTGGCCTTTATTTCTGTCCCTACATGCATTCCTTATTATCTTTTAACTTAATATTGTAGCCCTTTAATTTCCAGTTACAAAAATTAATGCCCCTTCCTTCAGCTGCTGCATGTATTCCTCTGTTTTAATCAAGAACCTGATTTCCTGATCTTATTCCTGTTCCTGCTCTTCATCTTCATAATGAGTTTTTTTTAACAATTAGATATGCTTATTGTGTATCTGTTCTTGTCTGTTATTTGCCTACTTATTTGCATACGTTCCACTCACCTTGGATGCCTCTATCCATTTTAAACTTACATCTGCATCTAATTGCAAAAGGTGCTTCATCTTGTAGCGTAATCTTGGAGTTACAACATTTGCTCTGATCCTCCTCCACCTTTTTCCTTAATACCATCTGGAATTCTGAAATGAGTTGACTACCAGGGAGATGTTTAAATTTAACAGCCTATTGGAGATAGGCAGGCTTGTTTATAAGAAGTTTTTTCAAAGAGTAAGTTGAACATTCAAACAGATGTAAGCCATCAAAATGAACATGTATCTCTGTTCCTGTTCTACACAGTCACAGTTTGGTTCTTCCCCTTCCTGTGCTGTCATACTTCTCTCGCTTTTCTTGTTGATGCTTTGTTTCAGATAATTTGTCTTTGTTCAGGACAGAGACTGACTTTATTTAGAGACTCACTCCCAAGAGACCCACAGCCCTGATTAAAGACAGTGGATGGTACAGCAATATAAATAATAATTGTAATTAAAGTGAAGGTCCTGAAGCAGCTTCTTAGAGGGAAGAATCTACACTATAGCCATCCTCTTGTACTTTTTCTTTCTGCCACGTTACAGATTCAGTCCTGCAAGGATTTGAGCTTTCTGCAGCCTATTGAACTCCTGACTAGACCGGGCAGAAATCTTCATGACCTCAGAAGAGAGAGGCACCTTACTTTTATTTTTGTTTTCAGATAAACTTGCAAGGCCTGAAAAATCGTGTTCTAGTAGATTTGTCATATTGCAATATGAGTGATTTTTACACACGAGGTGCTAGAATATTTGTAGCACTGATGCAGGACAGAAGAATAATGGTCACATAAAAAAAAAAAATCCAAGGGAGTAATTTTAGGATGGCATATTGGCAGAGAAAATTGCAGCATAGTGCAGAGTGATAGATTACAGTGCATCTTGTTAATGCTTCAGTACTTAACCTCTACAAATCATTTTGAATTCCAAATGGAAATGAAAAGATAAAAATCTGAAGATAATTTCATCAGATACCTGAAAGGTCTTTTGTGATGTTCTAACTAAACCAGCAAATGATTTTTCTGGTGTCAGTGGCAGCAAAACCACACTGCTGTTGGAGGAGTTTGACAGATTTCATTGTGAGAAGTGATGAGAGCTGAGCCAGAAAAGGAAGAGACATTCATTATTATTTAAGCAAAAAGAGTGAAGGCAATGTAGTGAAGCTAAAAGAAGGAAAGCACTTTAATTTACAATAAATTTGCAACACTGACTTCATGTCATGTTTTTGCCAACTAGGCAGAGAATATTAGACTCACATTCGAAGGAAAAAAATTGTAAAGATGGTTGTTTCTTAAATTTTCTTTGGGTTGGCATAGTTTTAAAATCTAGTAATGTTGTTTTGACACAGCTGCAGGATTTTCATCAATTTTTCTAAATATGATTTACATAATCATAGCAACATAAAAAGAGAGAAAATATAAAATGACACCTTTTGTAAATTAGCACATCTGGTGGAGGAGATAAAAATACAAGATGGCCTAATGTTTACATTAGTTTATCAGCTAGACACTAGAATGCTGGTAGTGTTTCTGGCAAAATTTGTAGCTTATGTTTATTGATCAAGTCCTAAGAGTAACTTTTCTCCAGAATACGCACACTTTTCCATTTACATTAAAAACATAAAAGTGAATTTTACATGCTGTGAACTCAAGTTCAGACTGAATTTGGCTGGAGGATGCAATGGGATGAATTAAATAGGCTGCCATTAACCTTGTGGTCCAGATGAGGTTATGAAACAGTACACATGACTACAGATAATATAATAGAAAAGACCTCTAATGTTATTGCATGTATTGTCTTTGCCAGAACATGAGGTCACCTCCTCTACCATATCCCTCTGCCTTAAAGTAAATTTATTTCAGCTGTTTATTAAGGGGAAAGAATAATTTTCCTTATGTTATTTGATGGGGTTTTTTGCATTTGGTCTAAATGTTGCTTGTGTTCTTGTATTATGTGCTATCTTATTTTCTGCTTTGTATATTGGCAACTTACCTACCTGCAGTAATTAAAAGAAAAAGTTCTTCATGCTCTTAGAGATGTAAATAAAGGTATCACCAGTGAAGCCTCTGTGTACTGTGTAGTAGGGTATGCATTACAAAGAGCTTTGTTTGTTTTGCAAGCATCACAAAGAATGTAATTTTTCATGACTATCAGAAAAGCTCACATAGGAGTAATTGACCCATCTAAATGGTTAGTTTTTTGCTATGGGTATATAGCATATAAGCACTGCTCTTCAATTCACATCCTAGTGCTGCCTTACCTTCATATAATCAGAATGCTTGAAGTTCTGAAAGGCTTCTAAGACCATCAAGTCCAGCCATTAACCCAGCACTGCTAAGTCCACCTAGGGGTGATCTGAACCATGTCCCTAAGTGCCACATGGTGTTTTCTGAATTTCCTTTCAGGCAGTTTTCTGAATTTCCTTTCAGGCAGTTGTACAGAGCAATGAGGTCCCTACTGAGCCTCGAAATTTTTAATAATATCCAATCTAAACCTGTCACTTGAGGGCATTCCCTCTTGTCCTACTGCTTGTTACTTTGGGGTGTCTCATCTTGCTACACCCTCCTTTCAGGCAGTTGTACAGAGCAATGAGGTCCCTACTGAGCCTCCTTTCCTCCAAACTAAACCTCTTTGAGCCACTCCTTATAAAACTTGTGCCCCACACCCTTCACCAGTTCCACTGCCCTTCCTTGGACACACTTCAGCATATCAAAGTCTCTCTCGTACTGAGGAGCCCAAAACTGAACACAAATTTTCTCTCCTTTTGTGTGGGTACCATGACAAGTAGTTAAGATTTAGCTGCAAAAGATTCCAAGACTCTGAGTTTTTCTCCATTCTCCTTGAAAGTGTTAATAAGTATAATCCTGACGAACAGGTTTTATCTTATCTAAGTGTTTTTGACTGTACCAGCAAGGCTCTTTAATATCTGAAACTATTTTAACTATTTAACTTTTAACTGTTAGTCAGCCTCTGGCTCTGTATGCCAAATGGAGGCTAAGCAAACATACAAATTCTTCTTTTTTTAACTAATAAAGCTCAAAATTATTACCGAGAGTCTATTCCTTATTTAACATTATGTGCAAGATATCTAGCAAAAACTTGTTTGAGAGATATGAAAAAAGTTTTCTTCTATTTCTGTGCAATGTCAGTCACACTAAATCACATTTTCACTAGAAAACTTGATGAAGCTGAGGACATGGACAAAAGTGTGTAAAGGCTGTGCTGTGTCTTGCAGACACTCTGCAAAAGTGGTGTTTTAAGCATATATAGCCAGCATGATGGGTGGTTCTTTTTTTGAGAAACTTAAGATATGACAAATAATAACCACAGCTGCTGCAAGCAAAGCTGCTAAATTGATTTCCTGTAAAAAAATTGTAAAAACAACTTTTTGTTTTTCATTTTAAACCTCAGTAAGTACTTGGCTATTTCAGTGAGTTAAAGACGTAAGTATTTAAATGACATAACTTCCAGTTTAGCTTGACTTTAAGACACTTGACTCTTCCATAATGAACAGCATTATTCTGGACAGTCTCTAAGGCATGCAGAACCACATGAGACCAGGATGAAAAACACAAGTTTTATTTCATAGAAAAAAATCAGAATATAAACGTTGGACTCCAGGTTAGAATGAATTTGGGGTCCAAAATACATTCCATAGAAAATTAATGAGTATTCCATCTCTGCTTTAGCCATAATGTTATATCTGGAGAAGAAATTAACACAAATAACTTTGAAAATTTCTAGCATTTGAGTCTTCTCTACATTTAGGGCAGAACCTTCTGTCTTCATTTTCAGTGGCTGGTAACATATGGGATGGCTATTGAATATTATCAATGAATTCCCTTCAGACCTGCTAAAGCTTTCAAATTAAGACATCTGTATCAACCTATCTATGTATTGATCTGTTATAATAATCTGCTGGGTCCATCTTTATTTTTTTCTAAGATGACATGTATTTAGGTTGAGCTGCAATTTCTAATGATGATTTAATAATCAGAAAACTTGGAATTTAATCTCAGACTTTTTCTCCTCATCTTGTGAGGCTTCTTATTGGTATTTCCTCTAGACTAAGTGCTCACCATGAAAGTAAGCAGACATATTTTTTTGCTGCTAGGATGGATGTATCTGGGTGCTGTGATATTAAACACCGAAGTTCTTGCACATTTGTCAGTGTTTGTGGCTCCGAGGTGTAATAGATTGTGCTTGTTCTTAGTTCTGAAGGCAGAATATCTCATAAAACCAGTAATATGCTTTTCATTATTTTTATCTTAAAAGTAGTGTGATTTATAACACTCTTCCAGTTTGGATGTTCTCCCCGTGAAATGGCATTGCTATCATGCATTTGGAAACAGTTACTACAGTACTCTAGGTAGTCATGGTATTTCCTGTAAACAGTGCTCAAAATGTTTATGGCTTGATTATGAAAATGCTCGTGTTCACATATTTCCAAGTGTTAATGTTGTTTGGCACTGTATATACCAGGAACCAGTTGTAAAATCTCCAGGAGATCTGGAATTATTAATCCATATTTTTTTATCAGCTTGTTCCCTTGTAGGCATCAACACTGGCATTAATAATCAGGGTTTCCTATCTATTTCTTGCATCTTTTTGTTAAACCACCTGTCCAATAGTTTTAATGGAAGTTTAGAATAATGTCAAATTAAACATGCTCTATAAATATGTGATGTTATGTATGCTTCAGTAAAATAATTGCACCAAAGAGAGCTTGAGATTTTTGTCAAATTTATACAACTGCCCAGTACCAAAATAATATTGCCAGTATCCATGGTCACGACAAAAACTGCTAACAGCTGACAGAATGGCATTAGAGATATTCTCTCTACCAGACAGAAATAAAAAGTGATTTGGTACCACATAGTCTCATGTATTTTCCTGAAAGTTCTAAAAGTCAACATAGTTGGACAGTTGCTTTGGGCCAGCTGGGTAGCTGATTTGTAGGGTAAAGAAAATGAAGGAAAAACTATAACAATCTTTCTGTTTAAGTCATTGGCAAACTCTACATACATGTTGGACCTGACAGAGACCTCAGATGTTTCAAAAATATGTTTCTCTATAGACTGTTTTAATTATTCTTTTGTTTTTGTTGTTAAGCATTAGGAAGGGTTGTGTTCTGTTCTTTCATGTGCACTAGTGATTATTGTTCAGGCACCATGGTGGTTTTCTAGTGGTTATCCCTTGTAACTGAGAGCCTGAACCTCGAGTCTTTCTAATGGAGTCTTCTAATATTTGAGCATGGAAGTCCTCTTTTTATGTCTGTTTTAGATTTTTTCCCAGTTATTTTTCTATTTTTTTCATATTCTAAAGCATTTAGAATTTTGAGGAATAAGAAAGTTTGTACAGAACCATGGATAAGAACTTTAAAATTCTGAACCACAGGTCCAATCAGAGCCTTAGGAATATGTTTGTGAAATTTGCATAGTGGAAGAAAATTACATATTCACAGTGCAGTTACTGAAAAATATCCCGGAGTGATTGTGCAGATCCTTGCTCTTTGATTGGCTAATGATAGGTTTTAGGCAATCACAGTAAAGGGAATAGCACATTATGCAGTTATTTAAAAATTAACTTCTGCAAATCAGGCATGTATAGTCAATCAGAATGCAAGGAAGTAGATACAGTTTGAGGAAAGAAATAGTCAAATTATTTTGCCAAACTAACAGCCCTTGTGATTGGAAGTGATTGATGTATCTTTTCTGAAACTTAAAAAAAATAAAATCATCTTCCAAGAATGAGAGAGCATCAAGAATATCAGTGTAAATGTTAGGCCAAAATACGCATAAGAGTTTTTGGGATTTAGTAAAAGCTATGCCATCTTTACCAGCTGCATTTACATGGCCACTTTACCGGAAGAACAAGTTTTAGTTTTTCTGTTAATTTAGAATATAATAAATAAAGTGAAAGGCATGGAAACTACCTTTTGTGATGGGATGTTTTCATGGTGAAGAAACACTTTCCTTTGTCTCTCTCTTTCTTAGCCCTTGAATTTATTTTTCCTAAAATTGTAACTGGGATAAAAAAAATCCAAACAGCAGCTTGAACTGGGCAATATACGCATGTTTTAAAGATTAATTTTATATTGCTTCTTTTGTTCACTGGTCTTTTGTGTGGGTGTGGGTAAGATCAAAGAAATGGTGTGTTCTGACAGCTGCTCTACAATAGTTTCAAGTTGCTAAAAACCGTGAGGACTTGATTATCTAGTTAATTGCCAGAAAGCAGACTGGTTTTCCCAAGAGTCCTATAGATGAAAAAGTATTGATTAGTAAGTGCATTCCAAGAAATGTACAGCAAATATGTAATGTGAAGGTTAACGCTTACATAGGAATTGGCTTAATACTGTTTTTATTAATATTGTGGTTTTCCCATGAATGGTGATTTAAAATTGCAAAAGGATGTAATTTATTTCCTTTAAATCTTCATTAGAGAACCACCACTGTTTTTTAGCCAGACTTTTCTCTCTTATTTAATTATAAAACTCTTCCTCAATTCTGATAAATACACACAAATATAAAATGCTGACTGTTGAATACAGACAAAATAATTTATTTAATTCATCCCCTATGAGATCCATCTTGGAAAAACAGTCTTCCAGCTCTAACTGCTGGAAAATTATTTGCCTTTGTAAAACAGGAGAGGCTTGCTTTTTAAGTCCCATTAACTTCCTATTTATTGGTGCTGACTGTGAAGGGATATTTTTGTTACTTTGGATAAATATGTTCAAAAAGAATAGCACCTTTGCTGAGTTAGTACTCCCCACCTATTTTAATCAGTTGAACATCTGGCCATCTGGCTTTCCATTTGATGATTGTGTTTAATTTTGTGGTTTTGGGATGTAGCTCATACTAGAAAATTCAGCCCATCTCTGAATATATAAGTGATGGGTGAATAATGGAGATCTGTTTGTATGTGGACTAGAGACAGGGAATCTCACTGTGAGACTAAATGCATTATTCCAAGCATAGTTTGCACTTCTTATAATGTAACTGCTGGACTGAATATCCTTTCAGAGTTTTGTGTGGGACAAGGCTTCTTCAATGATTAGATTCCTGAAATCCGATTCCAGTTTCAAATATAATTCTAAAGGATAGTTGTGTTCCTTCCTAGTGGTACAGAGTCCATGCGCTAACTATATAACTGATCTGGAAGTTCAAAGACCTAAAAAATAAGTCTAAGTATGTAGTATCGCCTGCTGACAAGAATAATGAATTTCCCACATATGGATTTAATTCAAATAAGTTCTGCATGTTTATACTAAAATAACATTCATGGATGTACAAACAAAAATTACACACAATGGCAAATTACCCATAAGCCATTACCTTCACTGTACTACAAACGTCTTGCTAAGTATGGTGCTTTAACCCCAGGGGGCAATTAAGAACTTCACAGCTGCTTGCTTACTCCTCTGCAGTAGGAAGGGGGAGATGATCAGAAGAATATGGGCGGGAAAACTCATGGCTTGAGATAAAGATGGTTTAATAGGTAAAGCAAAAGCTGCGCACATAAGCAAAGCAAAGCAATACAAGGAATTCCTTCACCACTCGCTGTGGGCAAGCTGGTGTTCAACCATCTCCAGGAGAGCAGAGCTCCATCACATGTAGTGGCTACTTGGAATACAAAAGCAATTACTCTGAACATCCCTCCCATCCTCCTCCTTCCCCAGCTTTACATATACTGAGCATGAAGCTGTATGGTATGGAATGTCCCTTGGGTCAGTGAGGGCAGCTGTCCCAACTGCATCCCCTCCCAGTTTCTTGTTCGCCCCCAGCCCAGTCGCTGGTGGGGTGGTATGAGGAATAGAAAAGGCCTTGATGCCAACCATGCCAGTCCTGCTCACAATAATAAATGTAATAATAATGAAAAGCACTTAAGCTATTTTCTATTTTTTGTTCCTGTCCTTTCTTTTTTTTTCTTGCCCCCGGGTCCTTATGGGTTCTTTCCCAAAAAAACAGAACAGTTGGAGTTTAGTGTAGTGTTCACAGAAGGATCTAAATCTTCCTACTGCAAGGATCTGGGAGGAGTATTTCAGCCACTAAGCACATGGAGCTTTAAGTTTACAAGAATGAGTCATTATTGGAGTGTCACTGTGCTACTTTTGGGAACCTAGCAGCCAGAATGAATTAGCTACAGGAAGATTGCAAAAAAAAGATGTATGAATTAGTTTATTGTTTCATCAGGTTATCTTCAGGTCTGGGTGAAGAGACAAATAATTGATATCTGTTTTTTTTAAGTCCTAGTAAAAACATCCCCTTATTTTTCTTTAAAGCCCTGTTCCATCAGGTGGAATAGTGTTAGAAGGACTCCCCACTCCTACTTGTATGTCCCATATTGTTATTATTTACACTAAGGAAGAACAAGGTCTAAAATGTTCTTCGTTTCCAAACTCAAACTGTGTCCAAATTAAGTTAGGTTCAGTGGCATGAATTGATGACAGAATTTGTATTTTTACATATTCTTAATCTGCACTTTGGGTTGATGGTTGTTTTCACTTAAAAACATTTGTGGTACAATATGTTTTATGTTTAAATATATTTAACATAACAGAATAACATGATTGACTTATTTTCTGTATTCCCTTCAGTATTTTTACTATCAGGTGTCATCAGGGAATACATGTTCTGTAGATTGCCCATCACAAGGAGTTGTGTCAAAAGTATCAGAAAGGGAATTGTGCTATTCTAGTACTAAGGAGATATGGTCACAAGTGACCTGCTTTGAACGGCTTAACTGACTGGTATGGCTTGGAGTAAATTGCTATTTTAACAGTGCAAAGGTGCTGGAATCTGCTCCCTAGCACGTTCTGCTCTAGTGCAGCATAGTTAAACTTCCTTTGCCATAAGCTCTGCCACTCACACTCTGCTATGAAGACATTAAATAATGACTGAAACATAATTACTATTTGACTGGCACTCAATTGGCTGTGATTTATGATGGAAGGTTTTCCTATTTGTAGTCCATCAGTTGTCATCATCAAATATTCTTGCACTAATTGACATTTTGACCAATATTTGGGTTAGTATTAATGCTGTTTCTTGCCACAGTATTTGTGTGGGCCAGACTGGTAGGTCTCTTTTTCATGTTCGCTAGAAATTACCTAATTCTGTTGCCCTTGTGTACTGGAGAAACTCATTCCTCTCTATTTCTGTATTTTCTCCTGTGTAGCATAATTGACTAAAAATCAAAGATTCAGGAATGACATCAAAACTTTGCAAGATGAGACCTATTGTAAAGAACCCTACAGAGAGACCAGTGCTAAACTAGAAAAATATCCATGCGTGACCCAGTTTCTGCTCCTGCTCTTTCTCAAAATATTCATAAAGCCATGGTAAGATGTGGTTTAGTGGTAAGAGAATGCGGCAGGTAAAGGCACAGCCTTGTTCTATAGATATGTCAAAGAAGGAAAAGAAATGGAAAGGGTGAATAGTGCCAGACAAATATAATTAGTATAAAAAGAAAGTATTACGTGACTATCTGAGAGTCATGCACAGCAGGAGATAGGCACAGGAAGTACCTAACCTAACACTGAGAAGCATTTTCAGTATCTTTTATGATAAGTTGGGAGGAAAATATGGACTGTTCTTGTCAATATCATCTTTGGTTCAAATTGCACCATGTTAGACTGCAATCAAAATATATGTACCTTTGAGGAGAAAAAATGAAAATCCCTGACTACAGTAAAACTCATTATTAACAAGTTAAGACCTGTTAATAATACACAGGCTGTATTGTATTCGTTTTCATAGTTACTCATACTTTGGTTTTGAATAAACAAAGCCTTTATTTCAATAAGCACAGTCCTGTTATAAAGGAAGTTCTGAAGCATTGCCAATAAATGTTTAAGCTTTCATAAAAAGTTGTCGTTGCATAGTTCTAAAATACATAAGATGCTCAATATTTCTATACAATAAATTGTCAAAGACAAATGCTAATTCTATATATCAGATATTTTCATCAGCTATCAACAGCGAATACAAGGTTATGGAAAAAATAATGAAAGAAATACGGATTTACCATCATTCTTCTTGACTATTTCCTGAAGTAGTCATTAAAATCCAGTGTTGCCTACATATTGTCAAGTTCTCCCCCTACTGTTTGTGATAGTTTTAGAAGACTATGCTCTATATTTTCTCATTTAAACCTCCTTTATATATAAGTTTACCTACAGCAAAACCAAAGAAAGTAGTTTTATTTAAATGTGCTGTATTAGATGTCAATTGCAGATCATAATAAAGCTTGAGAAGAAGATCCCATCATTTAGCACGTGGTTTCTAGATGCTGAATATGCATTTTAATGCAAAAGGGAAGAGAAGGGAGCTCTCCTGTTCTTCAGTGGCACCAAATCCAGGGACTCCAATCTGCTGCAGCCAAACACCTCGAACACAACACGAAAAGCTTGGGATTAACTGTATGTAGATGCACTGGTTTGATGTAACAGCAGCTTGCTTGAATTAATGTCCTGTGACAAGCCCTCCCTTGCAAACCTTTAGAAGCAAACTGTTTCTTTGTCTAAGCTTGGCTACAGCCTCTGGTAGATTCTGCACTGTTTCTCACGTACTGTTTTTTGGACAAAGTCGAATCATCATCTGTGAAGGACTAACTACCCAAAGGGTTTAAACCCAATTGCTAGTGGTTTATTCAGCTTTGACACTTCTCAGTGTGATCCTTACTGCCTTTTGTAAAACAAGCAGACAAGGGAAAGGCTCCAGAGACTTTCTTCTGTTCATTCTGTAATAGTTTTCTTACCACGGGAGGCTTAAGAAGATTTGTACTGCCTGCTTTCTTTTCATTAGCAGTGAGTGCAATGCTGTTGGGTAAGTTAATGTGTGAGACTATAAAAGGAAAAGCACAGGAATTTGGAAAAAGGGTGGGTTTTCTTCATTAATACATTTTTAATGTCATTTTTCTTGATTTGTTCTGTATGGGATGCAGTGAAAAATAAAGTAACATGTGACATTTGAGATATTTGCAGTTGTTCTCAGCCAGACAGAGAATTAGAATCTAGCTGTTTCTTGAATGCAATACTATGCTTCACTGATTTTTGGCAGCAGCATGTTAAAATTCTTGTTATTAGACTGACAAAGAAACCTGATTGAATTTTCAACACAATCATACTTCCTGTCATGAAATGTAATAATATTTAATGATATCCTTGTAAATCTGTATGGAAAAAATGCATCAATCTGGACCACTATATTGCACTAACCTTCGATACTTAAATTGCCATTAAATGATTTACTCTGTCTTTCATTCTGAACGTTTACTTTAAAGAAAATTGAGCATGTTTGTTGAAAAAAAACCCAAGTTTAGCAATTTGATTTATACTTTCTTTAGTATGCACTAGCTATTTGCATCAGATTTGATTCTCAGCATTTTGATAGTTTTTTGTGTTGTAATAGTTAATGTGTAAATATCATTATGAATATATAAATAGAATAGCATTTTTTGAAAAAAAGACTATACCATCCTTACTGTTATAATTTTTCAGAAAAAACTGAGCTCGTAATATTTGTTATAAGTACTGCAGAATAAATATTAAATGTAAATTAGCTTTAGAGATAGCCTTTTTGCAGTTTCACTTTGTATTTGGTGGATGGATGGATGGTAAGTCATGCAGGACATATATGTTTTCATATATGAAGATGAACAGGGTGGTAAATGATAACAGTCATTAAAGGATTACGGTCTGCTACATCTCTGGACTTTCTACTCATTGCTGCTCATCATCAGCAAATGTATTCTACTTTAAATTTTTTGTTGTCTTATCTACTATGCACATTTCTGGTCTTTCCCTTTGTCCCCAAACACAAACTTCTCTTCTGGGATATAAGGAATACAAAAATTACTTAGAAAAATGCTGGTAACTCTGCTGGAACAGTTCTATAGGAATTATTTTTTTTTCTTTTTTTTTTTTCTTTTTTAATTTAGTTTAGAGGCTAGCCACAACAACAGTTCTTTGCCCTGCAGACGAGTAGTTCAACATTTCTAATGCAATTCTTAGTGAAATGTACACAGATAGTGTCTGAGTTTTTTAAATGCCAAGTTTTATTGCTTTTTTTTTCCCCCATCCCTGACAGTTACTAGTATACTCTTTGACATTCTGAAATATTCAAGCAGAGATAACTGTTGATAGATGTAACTCAGCACTATTTCATATTTATAGAATCACATTTACTCCAGCCACACTTGTCAACAACTCTGCTCTTTTGATTATCAAGAACCGTAGCTTGAAGCATTATCAGTATGTGATATAATTAATCAAGAAAATATTTATCCTGTGTTTTATTTTTGCGTACCCATTACTACATATTACCAGACACAGTTGTTCACCCCTCAGATAACTACAGTCACTGCTTGATGGTTTAATTGTGTTCTATTTCTGTAGCTTTTATTAGACAGAGGGGACTAGTGTAGATCATAGCCTAAAAATGGCCCTCACTCAATGGAAGTTGTATAGTTTTGTCCAGAAAATATGTATTTTCCCATAGTTGATCATGCTGGTATTTTGTTTTTTGCCTGCAATAGCTTGGTGATTTCAAAAGGAGAGCTTCTTGCTAAATCTGAAAGTCTAATTGTGGTGGTACAGGAGTAGTCATAGTTGATCAAATTCCACCAGATAGCTCCAAGACCTTGTTCCCTGGCATAACAATCAGAACATCTCTGAATAGCGTATGTGAGCAAACATATATACAACCAGCACATGAAAACATTTTGAAAAGTTTAATGTGATTAATCTGTTGCCCTCCCTATGAAATAGGCATTAAGGCTCCTCAGAAGCATTGACTTTCTATTCCACTTCCTTGCCTTGTGTGCATAGATCTATCTTCATTAGAAGTTTTATCCCATGATAAGCATGAGATAAAATTCTCACATCACTGAAGTCGGTATCGACATTTAATGCTTGAATAGAGTCAATTTATCACAGTGTGAGCTTCATGTAATACACCACCTGCAGTGAGGAAATCAGAGGAAGAAGGGCAAAATTTCTACAGTGATCCAAGTTTGATGTTTTGAAGTCATACCTTGTAGTAGTGGGCAGTGACATACATAGAGGTGGTTATACTCAAAAGGTATTCAGCATAATTCTGATTCACTTCACTTTACTCTACATTTCAAATATTTTGGAAAGTATTTCTCTTAGAAAAGGCAATGAGGTACCTTGAGAATACCATTTGTAAACTAATAAATATGATAGGTGTTTTTCTGCTACTGCAAATAATAATGTGGGCCTTTCTTTTTTTTCCTTTTAAAGGTCTTTGCTGCATAAATTTTTTTTAGAAGACATTTTATATTAATAGAAAACCAATCTTTGGCATGGCCTTTCAGCAGAGTATAACTTGTAATTATTTTTTTGTAGAGACCATTTTAACTGTCTCCAAGGACTCTGATCAGCATTCTTCACTCAAACACCCATTGAGTTCAATAGGCTTTTTCATGATTAAAAGAACACGTAAGGAATGTTGAATAGAGCTAGCTTATTTAAATGCAAGCAAATCCTTTATATTTTCATGGGGGAATTAGCAACCTAGATATTACACACAGAAGACGACTAAGCTTTTATGTGGTATTTGGGTGCCAAAAAGATGGCATCTACAATTTTAGAGCTATTTGTTATTTTGTCAGTGTGGCTTCAGGCTACATATCACTGGATAAAACCTTTATTTAACATAACAAATAATGAAATATTGCTGCTTCACTGTCTCTCTTCACATGATTAAAAGAGATTAAATTTGCTTAACATCACTTTACATTAATTTCTGATTCTACGCATTCTATTGAATCCCACTCTTGATTTTTGAAATATGTATATAGGATTTTTTTCTCCCTACAACACAGTCCTCAGTTGCACAATGAGCTAAGAGCTACTCATCAAATGGTACCACATCTTTTAAGGGAAAAAATAATTAAGAAATTGACAAGTAGCTTGGGAAAAAATTCCTAATATACAACTATAATTTTCAACTACAACATGAACAGGCCAATACTCAGATTTCAAACTTGCTTCTAGCAAGAACTCTCTATCCCTCTATTGGATACTCTTGCAAGAGCTGCCTTTCATGACTTGCACAATTCAATTAGGGAACTGTTTTGTAAGGAAGAGAAGGTGATAAATTGATTTGTTAATGAGAAGTCTGTGTGGGTTACTGGAAAGGTAGGTAGGGTGCTGAAAAGGAATGCCAGTTAAGAGTACAATATATTTCCATTGTTCAAAACTATAAAATTTGCCAGGTTAAGAAAAACTGAAAACTAAAGTTTTAATGATTGTCATACGATTTGTGATTAGAAGATAATACTGCAAAAAGCAAAATTACTCCAGCATATTATTGGGATGCTAACTTGACATTTGAAAATAAGAAAGTTCTTTATACAACTTTTTTTAATGTAATTTCATCTCTCTCCAATAATGGCATAATCAGCTCCTGATCTGCACTGAGGCTTCTGTTTCAGAGCTCCTCCTGTAAGATAGCAGTAGTATAAGATAGAGAATGTTATTGCTTTTATGAGCAGGCCTCTTCTTTCCAGGATTTGTTTTTAACTCCAGCTGGGGACTACTCTTTCTACATATCTACTCTGCTTATCTTTTTCTGTTTCTCTATCTTTATTTCTTGATTCTTCCTCCAGTGTTTATTCTCCAGCCAGTTGTTCCTGTCTTCATTTCATTCCTCTGGTGCTGCATATTAGAGCAGTTGCTGTTGCACATTCTCCTCGTGCACTGCCAAGTGCTGTGGGTAGCATAAACAACTCAGAGACATAGTTTATAGTCTTAACATTTGCAATCAGCCTCCTCTCTTATTTACTTTGCCACATGACAGAAACAGTGCAAATACAAATGGGAATGCAAAGGAGTAATATGTGTTTCAAACAGAAGGGAACACTAATCAGCACCAAAATAAAAACTGTGTCTCTTGTGAACTTGACTCCTTTACATGGGATGAAAATAATGACAGTTATGTGTGTTTGTGTGTATATTATATAGATATCTATATCATGTAAAGAACTTAGGTGTCTCATAGGTTTTAGATACATACAATTGTTCTTTAAGAGTAACTGTTCTCACATGAACAAAGTTCTGTAGAGAACTTCACTTTGTAGAAAACCATTACAGTTAGATCTGACAGGTCTTGATAGTTGGTTTCAGAGGGCCTGTTGAGAACTTTAATTCAAAGCACTATTATGTTGAGCTGCATTACAGCTCTAGTTGCATTCCCATATCAACAGACAGTTCTCTCGCAGGCTTACTTGAAACATTTTAGCAAGGTGTTTATCTGTGATAAGTCATTATTGCTTCTGATATGGGAGGTCCTTGGTGACCAGCCAGAGAATCTTTATCTCAGTCATTTGTCCTATTCAAGAGTCTTTCACAACAGCTCTGTTGAATTCAGCAGATTTGTATTGTTCAGGCTTGATAAGCAGTTCATTGATCAGTTTTCTTTCTGTGAAGAGAGAATGCAGGAGACAAGTATAATCTATGGTACTTTTACTTGTGCTGACTGAGAGTAATGCAATATGATATGCCCATTTTCTTGTGGAGTTTCCATGGGCTAGACCTGAATGGGTACATTTTATGGTCCATTTGGCATGCTCTATATATCTGTTCATACTAGAACTGATACCCTTTTTATCAAAGTCCATCTTTTATGTCACTGTATAGAGTTTTATTTTATGGTTTTTCTGAAGCAGAGAATGGGAATGATATCCATTAACACAAAAGACACTTCAGTGTCCCTTTCATTAGTGTCCCTTGGTTCAGCACCTCTTGCATGATACAGCTGTATAAATCTTTAACCTGTATAGAAATATCCTTTAAATCAATAACAGTAATTGAAAAAAAGGATTAATGTGTTGGAATCACTTGAGAATGCTTCTGTTCATGGGGTTGGCAAGTGTCTATGAACAGTCATTCAGTTAATAAGCATCTGTGTTAATTCATTTATTTAATAAACATTTACCTAGTTTAATATTCTCTCTTCACTGACTTTTCAACACACAAAAAATTAACTGTTTCACCTGCTTTATAAGATAGCACAAATTTGTTGTATTATATTGTTGTGGGTTGACCTTTTAAAAGCTAGATAACTCATCTGAAGAAATCTATAAGATGTGGGAGGTATAAAAATTACTAGCATTCCTATGGCTCAACTCAGTTACTGCCGGGCTTCAGTAAATGCTGGTGAGTATGTTCTTACTCAAACTGTGCACTAAAATATAGCATCTTAAAAAAATTCTTAAATTTGGAAAAGGGTTTTTTTATCTACCTTACTAAACACCTGTCTTCCTATACAGCAAAATAAGTTTGTAGTAGTTAGATTTAGAATTGCAGGTCACTGTCAAGGAACTGAATCCTTTTACAGTTTATGGTTTTAAATGTGACCTGTGCTAGGAAAGAATTACTTGGTTTCTATCAATTTGACTGCCCAAAGTCCTTGGTGCTACAGAGAATAAGGCTGATAGGTTGAAGGGGAGGCTGTTACCTGCTCACAGTTCTGAGATAGATAAAGCTCAAAAATATCTTGCAGCTATAACAAAGGACAAGAATTTCTTTGCATGTTCTGAAATTTCTTCCAAGTATTACTTTGAAGTATAAATTAGTCTCCTGAAAACAAGTGTATGAGAGCTTTCTTGTCTGGCAGAAGAGGATGACCTTTATATGTACACATATATGTGAACAAGTGGTAGGCTTACTGGGGGTGGGAATGAATGGCAGCTAGGGAATGTGCTCTGAAGAAACCTAAGACTGCAGCTAGCTTGCCATCAGGACAAGTTTCTGGCACTGTTACAACTCGTGAATGAACCTAGTTTTATTTGCTGTTAGGTATATTAATTAGCATTCATTTTTAATTTCATCAAGCCATTTATTCTTGATATAGCAGAGATACTTTTACTAGATAGATATCTTGTTGTTATAGTTTCCTAGCAACAGAAACTTTTCTTAAGCTGACATTTACAATCTCAAGATACCAAATTACTTTGAATAGCCTTAATTTTCAACAGAGTTTCTAAAATTTAATCAATCTTATCTTTTGTTAGTTTTATTTTCTAACAAAGGCATTTGATTAAGTTATTTTCTGAGCCTTGATTACAGAATCATCCCAAATGTATTTCAGATCATGGCACAAAAAATATATCTCAGCCATTCTGCCTACATCTTGAATTGCATGCATTACTAGGATATATTGTTTCTCAAGCATCCTCAGAATCAGTGATCTTGAAGAGAACTACATTTATTCTTTTAACTCACACAGAGCCTCTGCAGTAACTGTTAATCAAAGCCATTGATCATTGTTAACAGAATTTGTACCAGATGGTCTCACTGCCTGATGTTTGCAAGTGGCAATGGAAGGAAAGCAGAAATATATGTTTGCCAACTTCTGAATACTTTCTGAGGTCATAAGGGTGCTCTGTAAAACCTGTAAATAGATAAATTAAGGGGCCAAATTTGTGACCCTTAAAGAAAAGACACAAAATATTTGTTTATGCAAACCCAGTGCATATCAGTGGAGAACGGTGACAGAAACATCGCAAGCAGTGCATCAAGGGGTCCTCTGAATACTCTGCACATGTTGCCAGGTTTTATGCCTTGTGACTGGCTCTCACAAAGCTGCCTGAGATTACAAACTGACCTGAAACTGTTGGCATTGTCATTCATGTGCATGCGGCTAATACAGGTAGAGTATGTACAACAGGGTTGTCCTGCACCCCGCGGTCCTGGTCGTGTGCTGTCATCATGTCCAAAACTGATTGTCATGCAGGAGCAACCTCACAGCATCAAGGGTATCATTTTTCAAGGGTATCTGTTTTTTGGATACTCTGAACAAATGTGTATTTTCAAAATATTCTAGGATTAGTATTTCAGGGCGAGCTTGAGTATAGGAAAATTTAGATGCATGCTAACCTTAGGGCAGGACATACTCATAGTGGTCCCTAAGTTCACTTCAATTCATTGTGGCCAATAAAGCCATTGAATGGCTGAACAAATATGTTGGCTGCTTGTTTCTGTCTACCACTAATGGTCTTTATGTAGTCATAGACCTTCCATTATTTTTACAATATTTCAGTTGTGCTTGTGTCTGGCACTGCTTGTGTATTACTAAGGAGTATGTACTTCCAAATTGCATATCCATGAGTTTCTATCTATCAATTTATACACATATATATAAACCAGCATTTAACATAGTACTGGATATGGAGGGGTTGTATTGCGAATACATACAAAGGTTTTCATGCATTTTGATTACTATGTTGTAGACAAAAGTGAACTTTTTTTCCCCCCATCCCTTATAAGATTTCTCACTGCTCATAAAGAAAAAAAAAAAAAAAAGATTCAATTCCTAGCACTTCAAAATTTTATCAGAAAGCATTTTCTGGCAGTAAATTATGTGTTTTCTCCTCATGGATTTGTACAAATCATGCAAGTATTTTCAGGAAAGTGGATGTAATTTGTGAAGTAATATGAAAGTATTAGTTTTTCTTTCTAGACATTCTACCTGCTTGATCTCTGTTTTTTCCTTATTCTTTAATTCAAATGCCCCCTGGTCTACTGCTCCCTGGGATTCTGACACCACTTGTGGACTGCCTGGTCCTGGTTATAATCCATGCAGCTCAGTTTATTTTAAGACATGCTACAATCACAGTAACAGTCTGCTTCTTAGTTATGTGCATTGCATAAATATACATATCACCATTTTATATATGAAGATGCTTTATATTCTTTGTGTAATAGGATTCTGGTGATGATCTGTCGCTCTATAGAATCAAAATGTTTTAAAGTAAGTTAGGAGCCAGCTACCTGTGAAGATGTGAACTTGGGAGAGAGCTGGTTCTGGGAGACTCAACAATCACTAGCTTTGGGAGACCCCTCACAAGCCTTGCATAGGCCACTATGGAAGCATGGAAAGAAATTAAGTAATTCTATAAGAAGCCAGGTGGATTTCCAACAAAAGTTGTAATTATTTTTAGGCTTGTTTTTGTGATGCGGTTTCATTTTAACAAATTGTAATTTACTGATCATGAAAGATTTCTATTTTGGGATCCCTTTACTTGGCCACACATTATCATTGTAAAGGCTGATATCTTCTGCTGATGTCTGTTTGGGATAGGTTTAGAATCACACAGGGATGAAATGCATTTTCTGACATGTGGGAAAATCTGTGTGCTTAAGTCCTGCATTCTGTTACCTTAGTGGAGGAAAAGGAATAGAAATACATTGTTGCAGGCTGTATTCCTCCATGGGTAAGTATAAGGAGGAACAGAAATGAGTGAAGTTCACAATCCTGTAGAGATCAGAAGCTCCAAGTCCTTGGCTTGGATTCTTCTGTAGTTCTGAAATTCTGTGATGCTGAAACCAGAAAGCCCTATTTAATATATGTGTTTGATAAGGAAGTGGTTACAGATTAAAGTAGATGAAATATTGCAGCAGATTGATCCATGAACCAACCCCCTCAGGTCTGCTCCTTACTCACAGCCATTCATTCCTTAGGATTTCCTGCAGCACCTCATCTCTTGGCAGTCTCTTTCTCCCTGACCAAATGAATACTTCACAGCCTTAGGTTCCATCCCTGTACTTAAATAGTTCCTCACAGGATAAACTGAATTCCTGATAACTGTTTCAAATGTGGACAGGAGGCTTACAGATCATACCAATAATACTCAGGAGAGAACTCCAGGCTCCTGAGGTCAGTTTCCTTGCCTATCCTGTCTGTGGTACCTTTATAGTTTTAAACCATGTGACCCCTATCGCAGTGTCCTAAAGACATTCCCAGCTATCATCAGGCCTCCACTTGTCATTTGCCTCTTCAAAGAGTTCTTGGCACAAGCAGGAAGCATGTAAGCTAACACAAAACTTCGCTCCATAATTGTCCGGATGCTTCTAACATATAGAATTTATTAAATCATCATCTCTGGGATTGATAGGTTTCTTTTTTTTTGTGTTAGTTGCAGAGAATCTTGCAATACTAAACTGACCATTTTCATACAGAAAAATTATTTTCATCATACGAAGTGCTAGGATCCATGCCTGTAGAAGTATGAAGAAAGACACCAGTGGTGCTCATATAAATTCAATAAAAAAATAATACCTTAATATGTAGGCATTAGGAGTTATATTAAATACACATTTTTACATTTTGCTGTAGAAAATAAATTCCATATTGGTTTCTGACCCTGATGAGAGTTTTCTTTTGTTTTTTTTCTTTTTAAAGTACACTGTATATATCACAAGTTTTCCTAAGACTAGGAATTCACAAAGGACTCTCACATTATCATCTGTGTAAGGAATAATAATGCAGTCCTTGCAATGATTAGTAATTAACTTATTGAAAGATAACCTTTTTCATGGAAATGAACCACTGACAAATTTATCTGACAAAATCAACATTCAATTCCTGAAATACATGGTTATCTCTTTATGTTTGACTTCTGTTTTTGCCATGATACTTTATTTCCTTTTGAAGCCTTATAAAACAAGAAAAAAATCCTCACCCTAATTGGTCAGTTTTGAGAAGCCTGTTTTTTTTTATGAATACTGCATTAAAATATGTTTTTCTGTCTCTTTTTGAACCTGCATAGTGATACTAGAGCTTAGCAGGTTAGGTGAAGTTTTGGGCACAAGCATCTATCTTCCTGTTGCTCAGTTCCAAGCAGAACATTGTTCTCTCTGTACCTGACCTGTTATTACAGCAGAAACTGTCTCTGAGATGGAGCTGGCAAATCTGAGCTTGCCTTTAGAAAGTCAAATATCCATGACTGGCAAGTGACTTCCTTTTTTAAGTACTTGCTCAAATTGCTCTTTTACAGGTGATATAGATTACAGATAACAATGAACTCTTAGATCATTATTTAATTATTCTTGGTCTTTGTGCAGATGATGGACTGCACAAAAAAGGATTTAAGGCAGGGAAGTTTAATACTACCAATAATAGCTACAATCCTTTTTTCAGTTAATTTAAAACAGACTTGACAGTTGTAAATAATATTTGTGATGTCACTTTTTGTATCAAAGTTGGTTATAATTAATTTTGCATGATATGTTTAGTTTTAAGAACTCTAGTTTAAACCAGTCCTCCTAAATAGTGAATGCTAATGTTTTAAGAGCTCTAGGTTAAAGTTTCAAATCAGGATTCCTCAACTTCCAGTAAATGGAATGCAAGTGTAGGTGCACCAACTTGCCATTTCTCAAGCTTGTCCAAGTCCCTCTGGATGTTATTCCACCCTCCAGGTGTCCCAATGACACCACTTATATGGGTGTCACCTGTAAATTTCTTGAGGGTGCACCTGATCCCTTTATCTATGTCATTATTGAAGTTATTAAATAACACTGTTGCAAATAAGGAGCCATGAGGGACCTGGCTTGTTGCTGGTGTCCACTGGGACCCTGAGCCATTGACCCCTACCCTCAGGACGTGACTGTGCAACCAACTCCTTGTCCATCCAATAGTCCACTCATTGAATCCATCTCTTTTCAATTTACAGAGAAGGATGTTGTGGAGACCATGTCGAAGACTTACTTAAGCTATTATGAGACTTTTTACTTGGGCTGAGAGAACAGCTGATGAGTTCAGTAAGGCAGAATGTGTTATTGGCTGACACTCCTAACAGTGTTCCAGAAAGGCTTATTTTTATCCCTTAAGAAGTAAATGCCCACCCAAACATCAGAGTGTGAAAAGTTTTGATTTATCCAGGTGTGGCACACTCAGAGAGGTTGTAAAATATCCTATGAACTATACCTTCTTCATCAGGGAATAGTTGATTGCATTTTGAAAACTATATAACTGTGATGTATTTTATTCATTGAGAAGATGGCATTAGCAGGTGTTATTGATGGAAAATAGCATCCCAAACATTGTCCTTTTCACAATACTATGATTGGTTATCAGTGTACCAAAATGTTGGTAAAGTCACCCTGAATATGTAAAATGTCATTATCTTCTGAATATTTAAAATTTTAGGAACTCTTTTAAGTACTTCCAATGAAAACTTCCAGACCTGGAACAGTGCTGCTTTTTTTTGGGGTTTTTTTGGTTTTTTTTTTTTTGGTTTAAATATCAGTGACAGATTCTTGTTTCACTTTTTGGCTTGATCTGATTATGTGACCTTTTGTATTAAAATCACACCTTTCAGCTGTTAGAGATTATCCTATTGCTCAGTTCAAGGGAAAAAAGATAACACAATATAAAACTTAACAATACCAAGGAGTAGTCATAATTAAAGTTATGGAAGTTTAGGAAAATCCTCCCAAGAAACAGTGAGATTTGTTGGTTTTTTAAAATACTTTTTCCTTTAACATCTATAATCTCTTGTCTTGACTAGAAAAGCACTGCTCAAGCTTACTGTAAAGACAGCAATGTGGTTAAGTCTTCAGTTTCACTGGAACACAACATGAAGTGAGGAAATTTTCATGTATATTTTTATAAATGCATGTCAAATCAATCACTTTGTCATTTCCTCTAGTATAAAAATATTCTTCTAATTCATAATTAAGATCCTATTGGTAGATCTGTGATAGTCCTGTGTTCTTGTATCTCTGAATTTCCCATATTAAAAAAAATTAATTCACATAAAATTTCCAGTCAAATATATGAAACTATGGATGTTTGTGGAAACAAAAAAATCCAATTTTTAATTTAGAGGAGATTTTGATTGAGAAAATAGATTCTTGAAATTTCTTTATTACATTTATAAAATATAATTTTATTGGTCTCTTATCACTCCTAGTACTTACCTCTCTAGAAATATTCTTCATCAGGAAAAAAGGCCATTTTGTGTACAAGTATATTGTCTTTGCACAGGAAAAAAACTGCCTTGTGCTTCCATATTTTTATTTAATATTTAAAATACAAGGTTAATATCTGTGTTGTTGTTATTGGCAGGTGTATACTTGCCAATGGAATAAAAGCATTCTGTTTACTCCTGTGATAACAGGAAAAACCTAAATAGCATTTCAAATTTGAAGGCATATGATTTGCCCTGAATTTTTTATTCTGCTGATTAAGCAGCAGACCTACAATTAAGCTGCCTTCTTGACATTTTCCAGCTTATTTTTTACTCTCAAGTAAAGCTGTGTATTTTGCATAAGGTATAGATAATCATGTAAGCTAGTTGCATCACTGGAGTATTTTTATTTCAAATTCAAATATATTGAGGTGTACATGCATGACCTTAAAATAGATTTTGCAAATCTCATCTAATGTCTATCTTCATCTGATTTAAATTGGTTTTGGATCTCCTTCCCTCACCTTTCCTATCAAGACAAAATCTATTTAAATTTCAATATACAAAAATATGTGAGCCATTTAGAATACACCTGCAGAAATTTAAGTATTGACATATAGGGTATGATTGTTAATCCATATTTTCTTTCATTCCCTTTTACCTAAGTACTGCATCCTCACTCCCATGTTATATTCAGCATTAGGCAGAAATATTTGGAAAAGCTCTGCTAGGGCAAAGCAATGAGACTTTTCCAAACAGTTAGTTATTTGTACAAGTGTTGAAAGGTTTGTTGCCCTTGTTGGTTAGAGTTTCTGGTACAGTTTTCCCTGCAAATGCCAAGTATAATAAAAATACTTATGTTAAAAATACTTATAAAAATACTTACAAATACTTATATAAATACCTATATAATACCTAAAAATACTTATAAAATTACTTATGGTCCTTTGTAAGGGTTAATGTTAGCTGCTAGTGAATAAACCTTTTTCCTAAATTCTAGTGCAGGATCTCAGAAACTGCTCTCAGTTTTCTTAAAGGACCAAAATACAGATTTGCTGAACTCTCAGGTACCATAAATGCTTGCTGTATATAATTCTTAATTTGGCTCATGCCAAACCTTTTGATGTATAATATAGTGCCATGGGTTGTGCATGCACAGAAATTGCACAGACAAGTATTTGTCTCTCTTCTTCAGCTGCCAGCCCAGATACATCACCATATATCTTCACCATTATCACTTCTAGCAATGACTTTGAAACATCCTGAGCACCAGTACGCCTACTGTGCACTTATATGTTACCTACCTCTTTCAAAGGTGTAGCCACCTCATTTAAGGCTCAAAATAAGTTAATTCTTTCTTATATCATGAGAAAGTGAAGGTTTTGTTGGTGCTTAACATGTACTCTTCTTGCAAGAATGCAAAGGTGTTCTCATAGTGCACTGAGAGGAAAAGGTCTCCTTTACCTGTAATATCCTTTAGAAAAGGTTGTGCTAAATTAGCAACAGAGCAGACATGTACCCAGGGCATTTAAATTCTCAGATTATGATTATTTCATGTCTTGTAACCTGTGGAATAAAAAAGCATTTGCTAAACTGCACATGTCTTAATTTTCTGAAAGACTGGCAGACTTTGGTACTTTGCCAGATTTTGAAATTTATTTAGGTGCTCAAAGATCCACCTTTGGGCTACTAAGGATGCCCGGCTGCTTTGGAAAGTACAAAAGGAGCTGCTTTTCAGTTTATACCAAACTTATCTCCTTTTGTTAATTATGCAAAACATTAATCTGTATTTTGGATTAAAATGCATTTTTAAAATATTTGCTTTGAATATCCTCCTATGAAACCATTGTGTGACCTGCTAAAGAAAATCTGCTGCCTGTTACAGTGGCTAGACTGTCAGGAAAATTATATTCCATTTGCTGGAGACTCTTATGTGTACTCCAGCACACTCCAGTTTATTGTTCTCTGCACTTGTGCTCTTTGTGCACATGGAGGTCTGAATGAATTTCATGGTTTTTGAAATGACCAATGCTAATTGTTGATACTACAGGAAAGAGGATTTTGTAAAGCAGGTAAAGCTGTCACTAGAGGTGTGAACTATTCAGTGGCCATTGGTTAACTGTTCCCAGTTACTATCAGGTGCAGAGAGTTGTGGGATTCGGTTTAGAGATAATTTTGTTGCTTTTCCAATGGATACTCAAAGCATTAAACTGATTTTCTATGAATAACTGAGCAACAGCAAAAGTGGTCACAGTTTGTCTGACAGACTGCTGAAATGGTAATTTTAACAAAAATATTGTATGTAAAATATTTAATAATAAAAAAATGCACGTATGTTAATTGTAGCTCTTTAAATATTTATGAATAGCTGTAATCTTAATTTCTATTTTTTCTGTATGTAAAATAAAATGGGTTTTAATTTGTAAAGATTTTAGACACCAGAAGTTTTATAATTTCCAGCAAAAAATGTACTTATTTTTCCATAATGCTCCTTTTTATCCATATAAAGAATTCTAATGATTACAAGATGAGCTGAAAAAAGAATGAAAAGAGAACCTCATTGGAGTAAGTCTTTTCTTCATCTTTGTGTTAGTTCAGTCAAGGAATAAAGATTAGTACCAGTAAATTAGATCTGCAGTTATAGTTGGAAGTAAAAGCATAAAAATGGTAAAGAAGAAATATTTGACTTTTAAGATAGCATAGAAATTGCATATATTTTATATACCTACATGTGAGTAAAGTAACTCTTAGAATGTAATTTACTAAAATTCCAGTTTCTCAAAATTGACCCTCTGAAAATTCAGAAGGATGAAATCTTTTCTGTGCTATGATGGCAGATTTTCACAGCTGCATTAAATAATAGAAAGTAATTGTGTAAGCTCAGAAAAAGGAAAAAGCCAATTCTTTCAATTTTTCTTCCTAAAATTATTTTGCTGATGTTCTAATGCTCAAACTGACAATCTGATGTAAAACCTGTTCTTCATCTGTTCATGTTCCTGGGCAAGATTATGCCACATCTTTCCAAACAAAAGAGGGGGGGAAAAAAAATCTTCACAGAACGAAACGAAGTGAAAAGCACCAGAATATATCTCATGCATAATAAGCTGAAGATTTAGATATTCCATTTTTCTTAACAATTGAAAATTCATGAAATTGCCTTAGAGAATGAGAAAAACTTGAAAATTTAACAGAAAACCAGTTTTTTGATGGAGACTTAAAATAGAATCACTAAAAATTAAGAGCAAAGAAATTGCTGAAGCAATTTTTAAAGGTAATATTTATTTCTTAGTTTCTCTCCCCATAAATCTATTTCAGATGCAAAGAAGGTGGGAAAGAAAAATGAATATAAGTTTTGAAAAAAGAAGCTGAACAGCTCCATCTTTTCATTAAAACAATTTGAAATCCAAGCTCTGCAAAGAAAAAGATCAGTTAGGATCAGGTGTCAACTCAAGAGGGCATTGGGAACTCACACTTATAAAATGAAAGCAGTTAATCTGCTCTTGTGTGGAGATCTCTGCTCTTAGTTGGCTATTGTTTTACAAATTTGATTGAAATAAGTTTATTATTTATTAAAATAAATGATTTTGATGAAAAATCCAAATATGAATCAGCTAAGGTTTTTGTAGAAGACACTGTCCTTAGAAAAGGAATATGTTTTCTGTATTATTTTGTATATATAAAGGCCAGAGATTAAAGCCCAGCTGAAGGACATCCACGTGCCCCTTTTTGAAAATAACATTCTATGCTTTGCATGGATATCACTGGCTTTCTTTTAATTGAAATATTTAAGCAGTATACAAGGGAAAGTAAAACTAAGATAAGATATTTTAGTGGTTGAAATATCAGTCATAATAGCCTACTTTGAAAATAATTTTTATGGTTTTGTTTTCAATAAGTACAGCAGAGTAAACTCGTAAATAACAATCTAGTACCAACAATATCCAGCTGATGTCAGAATGCTAAGAAATGCTGCAAAGCAGCTGTAATGCAAGGAAATAAATTAAGTATAGGATGGGAAGATTTATTTACTTTTTTGTGAATATTCTAGCTTATGGGGGTTAAGCCTGACCTTAATATTATTTTGAAAGAGCTGCCTTGTACTTCACTGAATACTAATGCTTAGAGATGGAAAGTGTACTCATTTTAATCTGTGAGAATTTCAGGACAGATGGATTAGCAGAGATCATCACTTACTTGCATTCTTTGAATGCCATCTGGTTAGCAAACACCAGTAGGACAGAAGTAACATATGTTGTTTGGCTGGCCCTGTGTCTTGCCAGGAAACACAACATGGTCCAGGGATGAGCAGATTCAGTACTTCAGAAACAGTGAAGATCTTCACAGGTGTAAGAAATTCTCAGTGGTTGTGGAGGCAGATATAGGAATATTTAACAGCAATATTGAAATCCCAAGCAGATGTTGGTCTTTGAAGCCCATACAGATGGGACATGCAGAGCACCACTCCTGAATTCTTCTTGGTAACACTGAGTGCATCCAGATTATTGTTCTGGATAATTGCTAAGGTCAATTATATTTCTGACCTGTATTTGAAAATGGGAAGCAGACTTTGAGTTGGTAGAAGAAAAAAAAAGGGTTAAAGTGTGTAAGGAAAGCTTTTTTCTGGGTTCCTGTGGCTCTCCACATCAGAGAGTTTGGTTTCCATACAAACTAGAGCTGAAAATAAAAACGCAGACACGTCCCTGTGGGAAAGAGCCAGATACATTTGGTGCTCCTACTGTCTGGTTTATTGCTGCATTTTCCTCATCCTCTTAAACCTTTTTCCAGGGGTCAAATCAGCATAGACATGTTGCAGCCCAGCAGCACAGACATGGCTCTCTGCCCTTGCCCAAAGGCGCAAAGGGGAGTGAAATCGCCCTCGCTCTATCACTCACTGCTAAATTCATGCCCAAAGGTGAACAAGTCTGAGCAAGAGTGTAGAACAAGTATACACATCTTCAGAGCCTCACTAACCAGCGAGAGACTGACATCAACCTTTACTAGGCACACTGCATTACAAAGGAAAATGTGTGAGGTCAGCTCAAGCCAGCTATTTCATAAGAGTGAGATTTGATTAAGGCCAGGCTATGACCCAGCTAGATGGGGCCAGAGATGGTCTGGACAGTTTTGCCATTAATTTGAGTGGGAGCACAGTCTTCTGCCAGCCTATAATCTTTATCATTTTTAGTTTGTGATTTCATTATTAAAGCAAGCTGTTTGCTGAAGATCAGAGGCAGAATTTTTATCGATTATTGTAGAGCTAGTAGTTTATCTCGGCTTCTAGTGTAAATATAAGCTTGTTTATTAGTTGTCAAGCAGCCGTGCACTCAAGTATATAAATAGCATTAGGAAAAAATGCATTTAACTTTTAAAAATCTAAATTCACTTCCTATGTAAAAATAAATTTGCTTTGAGAATTGTTTGACATCAGCAGATTAATCTGTTTCATTTTTGTCAGGCTTTCACTGTACTACTTTTTTAACAAGATAAAATATCCATTGAAAGTACAATCATAATGAAATGGCACAATATAAATAGATGACTTTCATCATAATGCACTGTTTTTAGAAATGTTCATAATTTAAACAATTATGTTTCTTGACTTCTTGCCAATTAAGTTTAGTCAGCTAGGGGCTGTGAATTTTAATGAGAAAGCTGAATGGTCTTTTGCAGATAAAATCTGCTGGCAGGAACACAATCACAAGAAAAGGTATAATCTTTACTTTTCCCGTTATTTCTCCAAGTATCATAAAAAAGATAAGAGAAAAAAATTAAGTGGCAGGAGAAACAAAACAACTGTGCAGAAAGTGCTTTATTGCTTTTACTTAGGTTGAATATAATTTAAAAAAATCTTAGCTTACTACCCCTTGAAATCAGCATGATAGATTTGAAAGATGCAAGAGATGTTAAACATACCCATGAGAAAATTAAAATGAGAAGCAAACCTTGACCAATAACTGTTACACTGTGATTATTCAGACAGTTCTAATGAACCTCTGCAGAAAAATTTTGAATTCAAAATCATAAAGAAAAAAAATAAATAGGAGTGACATAAGATACTTCAGATGGTAAACTGTGGTCCATGCATCTAACTTTCAATGGGCACACCAGAATCCCCTGGGGATTAGAATTAGATTAGCTAAATGCCTAACAGCTGTCTCACAGGCATGAGACTAGATAAAGCAACCAAGCTGTAAATCTGTGCAAACTGCATGAAAGGCTACATAATGCAAATTGATTAGTTTAGGACTTGCATTAATGTGGTTGTGAATAAAAATAACCTACCAACAAATCCTCTCCTAATTTTAACAGCTACCGAAGAGAAAAACTTAACAGACGGATCATTATGAGGTATGAGTCCACAATGAATTTACATTGTGATGAAAGAAAAAAACAGAATTACTAATCCCCATGAAGAAAGAGTTCTAATCTCTGTGCAGAAAGGCAAATATTTGAGGTTTTAACTTGGATTAATAGGTGGCTTTCATGGAATACCAATGCCCTTTGCATTTTTGTAAAATGAAAACTATGAACACCTATTGATTTGCATTCAAGAATGAAATATGTGATGTGGTTCATGTCTCAGTAGATAGATCATACATTATTGAAATATAACCTGCAGTAACTAGTAGTTAGTAACTGATTCTTTTTCTGCAGTTTTATATAGCTATAGATTATAGCATTTGAAAGTAAGAATGGTAGGAATATTGACTTAATTTTTTAAACCTAAAGAACCTGTTTTGTAATATTTCTTGTCTACTCAAAATTGTACATATTTTATTCAGTTGAATTTTATCACAGGAAAATAAATGCTATTTAACAAGTGATATATTTGTAAGACATTTGAGAGCTGTAAAATTTTATGTTTGAAGCAGTCAAGAGCTAATAACCATTAGATGATTAAAATACGTAGAGATCAGCAACCTATATCCTCTTTTTGAATGCTTTCCCTTCATATCATCTTACTCTTTATATATGGACTGCTCTGTTAATATTAATATAGATTTTTCAGTTACACGTGCTGAAAGAGAAGTTTCAGACTATTAGGCTCTTGGTATCAGTGAGACTAAATGTAACCGTCTTGCATGAAGCACTGAATTCTCAAAGCTTTGGGAGCCAAGTAGGATGCTCTGTGATGTTTTTGAATGCAGATAGATGGAAAGTTGTTCTGTGTATTTTTAGAGTCAAACAGAAGTCACAGAGCCGTAGCTTGCGTAGAAGTAAAGCCCAAGGTAATAAGTGAGATGTACTGAATCAGCTGCTAATAGGGCAACATAGCTTCTGGCTAGGTAGAGAATGCAGAATAAATTAATGTACAGGGTTTCTCTACACTGTCCACTAAGTGCCCACAGCCAGAGCATGTAGTTACCTCTCTTACCTACATGTGCCAAGAATTCACCATCTAAAAGTTTCTCTGCTTCAACCCTTGAGAGAATTGAGAGTATAATATCTTTAATGTGTTTTAAATACAGGGCACTATTTCAATAAAGCACCTGTAATTCCAATTCTAAAGCCAATTTGCTATGCATCTGATAATTAAATGCTCATTTGACTCAAATCAGATTTCCCTCACTGACGACTGTAATCACTACAGAGAGTGCTAGTCTTTGTGCTCCAGAAGCACTGTATAAATACAATATTTCAGTTGTTCCTGTCTGAAGAAAGAAGTACAAAAATTGTATTTTGACTTTCAAATTTTCTTTTAGTGCTTCTGTGATATAGGAAAATGGTGGTTTTGGATTATAATTCATAAATGAAAACAAAAGTTGCATCCTTATTAATCTTCATTATAGACAGTTAAAATTACTTTACATCAAATCTTATTCTAACCTGTTAGTTTATTATTTGTGTACTGTACTGCTTCTGAGGAAAAAAATGTAATCTTCTTCTTCTTAGAGGAGTGCTTAAGCCATCAGTGTGCTAGATAACAAATGGGTGTTTGGGTTCTTGTTGGCTGTATTTTAAGGAGTAACTAAAACAATTCAAGAATTCAGTACAAATTAGTGAAGATAGTTCATGGAAGTAAAACTGAATTTTGGCACAAAGTTCATGCAGTTTGGCATTTATTGCAAAAAACAAAAGCAACCTTCCCCCAGCAAAACCCCCCAAAAATGTCCCCAAATAACAAAACCAAAGAGCCTGAAAGAAGAACAAACCAAAATAATGGAAAACGTATGAAGATGAAATAATATGTTTTGTTCTGAAGCATAGATTGTGCATTTATTACTTCAGCACATACAACAAATAGTGTTAAAGGCCATAAAGAGCTGTAGCCTTTTGCAATTTTATATTACTCGACTCACTGATTTCCTGCAGCAGTGAATTGCACAGGTACATATATCTCATAGACTAATCTTTCCCTGCCTTTCCTATGAGCCAGTGGTTTTATTTTCTGGTCACAGAAGCTCACTGTATGTCATCACTGCTTTTTTCCTGGCTGAGCCTTCCAATCAAGCTATAGGAAGGTAATAGGGGGCTACAGGAAACATAATCCCATTGCAGTTCTCCATGTCCTGAGTCCATAAAGCATGAAGCATTCAGGCCATGTTACAAAGAAATTGAAAGTGGACTTACAGGAAGTTATTTCCTAAATACAAGGCCTCTTTATACCAGCCCTTCTTTCAAGGGCATGTTAATGGAGTCTCAGCAGCAGACTGAGATTTATAAGTGATGGGTGGTATCTCACCCCTAGCAAAGGAAACTAAAGAAAAAAAGGAAAAGTCTCATGCTACCTCCAAGTATTTCACAAGTGAATGAATGCATTTGTGCTCTTATTAAATCTCTCGCTGTGCTGAAGTTTAATGTGACTTGGTATTGGGAAAGCAATAAAGGTGGGAAGACAGGAGCAAAATACAGACATGTATATTCACTGTTTTTTAAAGTTCTTATTTGATTAGTCCAATACTATACAAAAAAGGGTGCTGTAATGATAAGCATTGTCCTGCAATGAAAAAGAATGTGCTAAATGGCATGAAAAAGTAGAGATTGTCCTCTGCTGATGGTAAGGAAAGACATTCAGAAATAAAGAAAGCATGGTGCTTCTTTACTGGAGGACATGTGTTTGAAGCCATTCCTTCCTTTCTCTTCTTCCTTTCTTTTCATTCTTTGTACAGTCTGTGTCTGTCTTAAACCTTCTTGTTATTTTCACAGCATTTGGGATCTTTTTTGTACGTCATATAAAAATTTGTTATTCTCTCTGTGCAGTCCTAAAACCAGTTTTAGCCAGGTGTTAAGCTTTCATTCTTTCAGTAATCCACCCTTGACCATTTGTGATTTGTGGTTGGAGGGCTTGAGTATCATCCTGTGCTTTTATTCTCTAAGTTTCCACCTTGTGCTTTTTGTCTGGAGGAATGTTGCTGCATTTTAACCTCCTGTGTCTTGCCTGTGATGTGCAGGAGAAACACAACTGCGTCTCTCCATTTAGTTCCGGGTAAAATTTCTTTTTCTCCCAAGTCTTGCAGAAGCCTCCACGTGCTTATTGATCTAAAGAAAGGTGGAAAACAACTTAGACTTCTCACAAAGTTTCTGAGGACCTTCATTTCTCTGCTTGATTCTGCATCACTCAGCTGATAACTTGGAGCCCTCTGTTAAAACCATTTTGAAACCTGACTTCGTGGGGGAAGGGATTATTCAGCTATAGTATTGCTGCTGTTGCTATGTGACATTGGGTCTTCCATTGCAGCAAAGTTTGGGAGAATGGTCCAACAAATGCCAGCTCTCATAGCTGCCTCCTATCAGTGATATTTGAGCACTGACTTCAAAGGCCGATGAGGGACTTACTGGACATACCCTGCTGAGCAAAAGCCAAGAAGGAGTCTTAGATAAAGAGAGGCTTCCTGCTGGTTTCCTGATACATTAATTTTATATGTATTGACATTATGTTCCCTTCTCCCTTAGCAAATAACTTAATTGTTTGAAACAGTCCAACAAAACAAGTCGCAACTGAGGTGACATTATTCTGCAATAAATGCTGGAATTCTTGAATTTATGATTCTTGAGATTTTAGACAGATTAACTCTACCTGTATATTGCTTTACTTGCTGTATTTACTTGCTGTATTTACTTTATTCTCTAATATAGATATTGCATCATGCCAATATGCCCTTGATTTTTTTTTCCCAGAATTTTGCTTCATAGCAGCCACGGAACA